>NC_142745.1:19195000-19500000 GCF_051943395.1 Hippocampus bargibanti
TTAAAAACTTCATTTGTTGAAGGCTGCGCCTTATACACTGGAAAATTCGGTAACGTTTATCAGGAAGGCCGTTACGCGCGGCGAAAACAAAGGCCTTGCCTGGCCGTTGCAGGTCGTGCAGTATTGTTTGATTCTCCCCGGCTGCAATTTGCGATCCGGCAAACACTGGAGACACTCGTACTCTGCCGATCTCTCGCAGATGAAGCAGTGTCGAGGAGCTGGACGAAGACATTCCCATGCCCAGTGTTTTTTCCTCGGCGACCACCGAGGCTTAAAACTACACAAAATATACCTTATTTTATGTATAATAAATGTGCTATGGTATTATAATTAAAGAAATAAACTGGACTATATAATAAAGTCGTTTTATTCACCTTTGTGATGGTCGTTGATACCTTGATGGCCGTTTTTCATCAGCATGAAACATTTGATGAGGAACGTAGCCTTCTTCTTTTACCATCTTGAGGAATGATCCCTTGTAGGTGCTTTCTCTGCGATAATTTTATCTAGTTCCTCATCAATTGTGTTCTGTTGAGCTGGGTTGATAGCATTTTGCATCAAGTGTACAGATGGATTGTGCAGGTTGTTTGTGGAGCCTGATTGATGGGACCTTGCAGTCGACACTATGCCTTTGAACAATCAAAGTTGAAACTCTTTCACTGTCATCTGCCTGTCTCTTTAATGTTTAAACCACCTCCCCTCACTGCTGCGTTCTTGACCAATCACGTGGGTTTAACCGAAGACTGGGGGCGGGGAATAGAGGAGAAAAGAAGTCTGCAGCCATTTTCTTTTTGGAGAACGGCTTCACTCTCTCTCTGTCTGTAAACCCCACCCCCTGCACCGCTGCGTTCTTGACCAATCATGTGGCTCTAACCGAAGACTGGGGGCAGGGAATAGAGGACAAAAACAGTCGGCTGCCATTTTCTTGTTAGGAGAACGGGCTCGTTCGCAAACGACACATCACTCATTGTGGCAGATCCGTGTGTATCCCGAAAAATAGTTTGTATGCCAAGGTAAAATTTCCATAAATTTAACGTTCGTAAACCGAAAGGTTCGTAAGCCAAGGGGTTTGTAAACTGAGGTATCACTGTATGTCATTGCCCCCTCCAAAAAAAAGGGGTGAAGAATCCTCACCGCATCTGTCGGCCATGCTGTCAAAGAAGAGCCAGGAGTGTTGGTCGGAGCCGGATTTGACAAAGGACACGTAGTGGCTAGTGTGAATGCAAAGCACAGCAAACAGCTGCATGGTGTGCCGAGGCGCAGGGGAAGCCGCTTGGGAAGCCGCGGCGACCTCAGCTGGAAACGACAGAAGTTTTGGGGAATGCCCCCGTCGCGAGGAATGACAGTGTACCTTCAAAACAAAGAGTAACACAAAATAAATTGAAAGTACCGTATTTGCAGGTCTATAAGGTGCACCCAAAAGCCTTCATTTTCTTGAAAAGATGTCCCTTATAGGCTGGTGCTTATATGTGTGATCATATTGAGCCACAACAGGTCTCGCAACGACACACCCCCTGTAGAAGTATTGAATAAGCCCAGCCTCTACTCTAGCGCCTTATAATGTGGTGCGCCTTACACTTACAAAAATAAATAAAATATATTTATATTTGGAACATTTATATTTGTAAATATTATAATTGGAAAACCTTTCTATATTTATATATATATGGAAAACGTATATATTTATCATTGTTATATTTGGATAGCTTTGATATATTTATATATATATGATATATTTATATATTATACAATGATATACGAACCCCTTGGCTTACGAACTTTTTGGTTTACGAACGTTAAATTTATGAACATTTTACTTTGGCATACAAACTATTTTTCGGGATACACACGGAGCTGCCACAATGTGTGATGTGTCGTTTGAGAACGAGCCCGTTCTCCTAACAAGAAAACGGCAGCCGACTCTTTTTGTCCTCTATTCCCCGCCCCCAGTCTTCGGTTAAAGCCACGTCTGGGAACCAATTAAGTTTGTAAACCAAGGTATCATTGTATTTGGAAAACTACTATATATATATATATATATATATATATATATATATATATACAGTAAAGTCTCGTTATATCGATATTCAAGGGAGTCCGAAAAAATATCGTTATAACCGGGACTATCGATATATCCGACCCTGTTTGCATGTAATTTTCTCCGTGCGTGCATAGAAATAGTATCGATATAACCGGGACTATCGATATATCCGATATCGATATAACGAGACTTTACTGTGTATATATATACAGTAAAGTCTCGTTATATCGATATTCAAGGGAGTCCGAAAAAATATCGATATAACCGGGACTATCGATATATCCGATATCGATATAACGAGACTTTACTGTGTATATATATATATATATATATATATATATATATATATATATATATATATATATATATATATATATATATATATATATATATATATATATATATATATATATATATATGCAAAACTATATTAATATATCATATTTGGAAAACTTTTATATAATAATAATAATAATAATAATAATAATAATAATAATAATAATAATAATAATCCATTTCATTTCTAAGCGCCTTTCAAAAGTCTCAATGCCACTTTACAGTCACATATTATATTTTATAAAAATTTGATCTATTTATATATTATATTTTAAAAACTTCATTTGTTGAAGGCTGCGCCTTATACACTGGAAAATTCGGTAACGTTTATCAGGAAGGCCGTTACGCGCGGCGAAAACAAAGGCCTTGCCTGGCCGTTGCAGGTCGTGCAGTATTGTTTGATTCTCCCCGGCTGCAATTTGCGATCCGGCAAACACTGGAGACACTCGTACTCTGCCGATCTCTCGCAGATGAAGCAGTGTCGAGGAGCTGGACGAAGACATAGAGGTCATTTTATCAAGACGCTCGGTGGTTCTGATATGTATAACACTGTATGCTCCTCACAGTTGTAAAGGAGGTCGGCGATGTCCAGCTCCATGGATGGAATGATGTGAGAAAACATTTTATACTTGTTTCCAAACCTCGGCATCTGAACTATAAGACAGGATGGCATCTGGGGAACGGTACAGTTTCAATCAGACGAGGAAAAGGATTTAAAAGTCATGCACCCCTAAGTTTGTTTGTCCTCGGGGAGTGGAGAATTCACCAAACCTCTTCGAATTTGACGTCACATGAAAGGCAGGAAGTGTCCAGCAGTTGTTGAACCGTTGGTATGTGTGCCATCTGCTCCTTTTCCAGAAAGATCTGGAATGTGTAGGCCCCTTGATAGCTTTCACTTCTTGACCTGGTGCAAAAGTGTAGGCCCCAACTTCAAACTGGGATGCAGACAAAATTATTTCAAAGCGGACTGAAATAATATTCATACCGGAGTTTAAGGAGCGGCTCAATGCCGAGAACCCTCTCAAACAGAAGTGTGATGAATTCCTCTGGGTCTGTGGTGGAAGGGGGGAAATAAATACAGTGATACCTCGGCTTACGAACTTAATTGGTTCCCAGACAGAGTGTGTAAGGCGAAAAGCGTGTCTCCTAAAAGTGTTTTAGGGTTGTAAATAACAATATTTGGCGAGGCGGGTGCGTGCCGGGACGGCATGACCTTAAAAAAACCCGAATTGAATTCATTCATTGTATTCATTCAAAAAATACAGTGATACCTTGGCCTAGGAACTTAATTGGTTCCCAGATAGAGTGTGTAAAGTGAAAAGTGTGTATCCTAAAAATTAATTTCCCAGAGGAAACCATTAAAATGAGAATAATCCGTTCCCAGGTCCCCATAAAAGATAATTTTATACTTTCTAATTTTCTAAGCCTTAAAATTACACACAATATGCTTTATTTTATGTATAATAAATGTGCTACGGTATTATAATTAAAGAAATAAAATGTACCGTATAATAAAATCGTTTTATTTACCTTTGTGATGGTCATTGACGGCTTGATGCAATGGAGCGGCCGGTTTCATCAGCATTAAACACTTGATGAGAAACGTAGCCTTCTTCTTTCTTTCTAATTTTACCTTGTTCCTCATCAATTGTGTTCTGTTTAGCTGGTTTGATAGCTTTTTGCATCAAGTGTACAGATGGCTTGTGCGGGTTATTTGTGGAGCATGATTGATGGGATATTTTAACCTTGCAGTCATTCACTCTGCCTTTGAATTATCAAAGTTGAAACGAGTCTAAATTTCACTGTTTTCTATCCATTTAGTCACTCTCTCTCTCTCTGTCGTCTGCCTGTCTCTTGAATGTTTAAACCACCTGCCCTCACTGCTGCGTTCTTGACCAATCACGTGTCTTTAACCGAAGACTGAGGGCGGGGAGAATAGAGGACAAAAAAAATGTCGGCTGCCATTTTATTTTTTGGAGAATGGCTTCACTCTCTCTCTGTCTGTAACCCCCACCCCCTCACTGCTGCGTTCTTGACCAATCACATGGCTTTAACCGAAGACTGGGGGTGGGGAATAGAGGACAAAACCAATCGGCTGCCATTTTCTTGTTAGGAGGACAGGCTCGTTCGCGAACGACACATCACTCATTGTGGCAGCTCCGTGTATATCCCGAAAAATACTTTGTATGCCAAGGTAAAATTTTCATAAATTTCTTCTTCTTTTCTTTTCGGCTTTTCCAATGTTCAGAAATTTAGCGTTTATAAACCGAAAAGTTTGTAAACCAAGGGGTTCGTAAACCGAGGTATCACTGTAAGACATTGAACGTCGGCCCCTAAGAAGACTGTTTTGAGAAAAAAAAATGACTTGGAAGAATACTGACCTTTTTCTTCTGTTCGAAAGGTGTCACAGCCGAGCTGATTGCGGAAATTCATCACACTTGCGGCGGGCACGAAGCCTTGTCTGCGAGAAACCCGTTTGCAGTCAGGAGATGGAGAGTGAGGAGAGAAAGCGCCATATCATGAAGAAATCCAAATACAGTGATACCTTGGATTATGAACTAAATTGCTTCCCTGACAGTGTGTAAGGCGAAAAGTGTTTATCCCAAGAACTTATTTCCCATAGGAAAACATTAAAATGAGAATAATCCGTTCCCAGGTCCCCATAAAACATAATTTTCTACTTTATAATTTTTTAAGCCTTAAAACTACACAAAACATACCTTATTTTACGTATAATAAAAGTGCTACGGTATTATAATTAAAGAAATTAACTGTACTGTATAATAAAGTTGTTTTATTTACCTCTGTGATGGTCGTTGATGGCTTGATGGAATGGAGTGGCCGGTTTCATCAGCATGAAAAACTTAATGAGGAACGTAACCTTCTTTCACCATCTTGAGGAATGATCCCTTGTAGGTCCTTTCTCTGCGATAATTTTATCTGGTTCCTCATCAATTGTGTTCTGTTTAGCTGGGTTGATAGCTTTTTGCATCAAGCGTACAGATGGCTTGTGCGGGTTATTTGTGGAGCCTGATTGATGGGATATTATAACCTTGCAGTCTACACTCTGCCTTTGAACTATCAAAGTTGAAACTCTCACTGTCGTCTGCCTGTCTCTTTAATGTTTAAACCACCTCCCCTCACTGCTGCGTTCTTGACTAATCACGTGGCTTAAACCGAAGACTGGGGGCAGGGAATAGAGGACAAAAACAGTCGGCTGCCATTTTCTTGTTAGGAGGACGGGCTCGTTCACGAATGACACATCACTCATTGTGGCGCTCAGTGTGTATCCCGAAAAATAGTTTGTATGTCAAGGTAAAATTTTCATAAATTTACCGTTCGTAAACCGAAAAGTTCGTAAGCCAAGGGGTTCGTAAACCGAGGTATCACTGTAGGTGGTGACTTCCGCTCGCAATGTTTGTGTTTTGCAAGCCAAACATTGAGGATCTGAAAGAACAAAGGACATCGTCTCGGTTGGAGGAAAGCAAAAATACCTGCGTAAACGATGGACTATTTTTCTCAATGTGGAAGTGACGGGCTGCACTCCGTCTGCGGGCCACTGGCAGATACGATCCAGGGTCACAGAGGAGCTGAACAAGCTGCAGAAAGGAAAGAACAACTTTTGTCTAGAGGCACTTAAGCACGTTGGTCACTCGACATTGTTCCAGATCAAAAGTGAGGCGACACCACGGCACCACTTGAGAGTCGGGTTGTATGGCGGCGGCTAACTGGTTTTACCTGAAAAGAGTGGCATCCAGATAACACGAGTTGATGTGACCCTGAATCCCTTTCATTCTTCCCACTAACAAAGACGTGGCCTCTGAGTCAGCAACCGGCGCCACGTACTCCTCAGAGTCCATATACGGAGGAACTGCAGAGCACAAAATGAAATGGGTTTAATTCAGATAAATGTCTTTTTTTTTCAAGTGATATGGCAAATATAATTTTTGAACTTTTCAAATGACTCCCGACGTTCAATTTACCTCCAATGAATGGGTTTGAATAATAGTTTTAACCAGGGTGTACGCTAATCTGTTAGAACACGGGTGTAAAAGTCAAGGCCCGCGGGCCAAACATGGCCCGCCACAAAATTTTGTTCAGCCCCTGATACAGATTAGACAGAATAAGAAGTTATCATAATTCAAAGTTTCATGCATTATGGCCAACCAAACAGTAAAGGCGCAGATGGCCTGAGGTCAATCTAACTTTAACAGACACAGCATGTTAAACTGTCATCTTCATCTAGGAGATCTGGCCTTGGACAGAATTTAGGACTTGGGAAACTCCTTTATCACAGGAGTAATTTAGGACTTGAAACTCCTTCACAGGAAGAGCTCAATAGCCAGGTTACAAATTCATCAGTTCATGGAAAAGACAGTTTTATTGCTTACAGATGTTCGTGCTTAGAACGCCCAGGGGTGTGGTATTCTAATCAAGAAAACTATGTTTTACTAATGTTCCACTTAAAGGACAACCGACGTCACTTTTTTGTATTTTAACTGACACCAGAAAAACGTTTTATAGCATCTAAAATAACCAAAACACGCAGTATGATATTTTTAATCAAATGCAAAAAACAATAAAAATGACTTAAAGTGTCCAAAATCTGCAAAAAATTGAGCTGCGAATTGGGCTTTGGACTTTCAGAAAGTCCCGCCCCCAGTTTGTGACGTCTTGCATTGCTTGTGAATCAAAACAATGGCTTCAGATTCGGAGAATATGCTTTCTTGTTACACATCCAGTTATGAATATGATTCTAATAGTTCTGAAGAGGAAAGCATACGTTTGCAATCGATCAAAGAATTTATAAAACCAGAATTATTCAAACAATCTAAATCAACTTTTTAAAATATTTAATTGAATGACCTTTGAATGTTGCTGTGCCGATGACCATTTTGTGTTTGGGAGCCTTTTACTGAGTGAGTTGCTTGTTCTGTAGCCGCAAGGGGACATAAGCCAGTGTCTTATTGTGCCGGAGCCAAGCCCGGATAAATACAGAGGGTTGTGTCAGGAAGGGCATCCGACGTAAAAGCTTGGCCAAAACAAACTTGCGGATCAAACCTCTACAGATGGAGGACTCTGATTTGCTGTGGCGACCCCTTGAAGGGAAAAGCCAAAAGGAAAAGAAGATTTTTGCCATTTTGAGGCAACATTGGGGGAAATTCTCCCACCCAAAAAAAAAGAGCCTGGACGCCCTCTTCTGCTCACTTTTCGGCTTTTGGGTGCAACACGAGGTCCCCAGACCAAACAGGTACAGCAAAATACATTGACGTGATGGAAGGACCGCTACAATGCGTCTTTTTTTACGGTAAAAGGCGGTCCTTTAGTGATGTCACGTACGGACTCGTCACCAACTCAAAAACAAGACTTCCTGAATATTCAGCGTGAGTCTTAAAACGTAAAATATAGCTATATGCGGTGGAATCTTGGTAAAATACGCTCAGTAGAAGTCATTTGAAGCCATTTTACAAAATATGGACACAACTTTCAGATTTGAAGTAAAAATTCATGATTGTTATTGTGGATGAGGTTTCTTTATATATATATATATATATATATATACAGTAAAGTCTCGTTATATCGATATTCAAGGGAGTCCGAAAAAATATCGATATAACCGGGACTATCGATATATCCGACCCTGTTTGCATGTAATTTTCTCAGTGCGTGCATAGAAATAGTATCGATATAACCGGGACTATCGATATATCCGATATCGATATAACAAGACTTTACTGTATATAAAAACCAGGTGGCTGGCATAGTCTACCGAAACATCTGTGCGGAGTATGAACTGGAAACCCCAAGGTCAAAATGGGAAACACCTCCCAAGGTGGTGGAATGACCGAGCAAAGATCCTGTGGGACTTCCAGATACAGACTGACAAGATGGTAATGGCCAACCAACCAGATATCGTGGTCATAGATAAAGGGGAAAGGAAAGCCGTTGTCGTGGATGTAGCGGTCCCGAGTGATGGAAACATCAGAAAGAAGGAACATGAGAAAATCGAGAAATACCAAGGGCTCAGAGAGGAGTTGGAGAGAGCCCGGAAGGTAAAGGTGACAGTCGTGCCTGTGGTGGTCGGACCACTCGGGGCAGTGACCCCCAAACTCGACGAGTGGTTGCAACAGATCCCGGGAACAACATCGGATATCTTGGTCCAGAAAAGCGCAGTGCTGGGAACAGCACGGATACTGCGCAGAACCCTCAAGCTTCCTGGCCTCTGGTAGAGGACCCGAGCAAAAATGGGGGACAGACACCACCCATGAGGGGTGAGGCGAGGATTTTTTTTCATCGCACGAGACTCTGCTATGATCGGTCCCTGCTCTCAGGTTAGGGGGGGGGGGGGCAGAGGACTACTCCCAGCGGCTACACTGATTACCTCTATTGTCCTGACTCATTACTTCTATTGTCCTGCCTGAGTATGGGGCTACGATTGGCCTGATTTCCCCATTTGATCTGGAATTACCTCATCACCATAACTAAGCCTAGGTTGCCTAAGAAGTCGGTTGTAGGAACAGTCCAAATTAAATTTAACCTCACCCCACCATGGTGATCTAGTGAAGGCTTTTGCTGTTTTAAATAGCTTCTTTTACTCCCCTTTCAAACCATCTATTTTCTTTCGCTAAGATTGTAACCTCGTTGTCGTCAAATGAGTATTTGCTAGCTTTTAGGTGCATATGTGCTGCAGATTGATGATGCCCACCAGTATTATCCCTGCGATTTTACTTCTTTTCCTTTCGGCATTTCCCTCGACGGGGTCGCCACAGCAAATCAGTGTCCTCCATCTTTAGAGGTTTGATCTGCATGTTTGTTTTGGCCAAGCTTTTACGTCGGATGCCCTTCCTGACACAACCCTCTGTATTTTTCCGGGCTTGGGACCGGCACAAGAAGACTTATGCCCCTTTGTGGCTACAGAATAAGCAACTCTCTCAGTAAAAGCCAAACACAATTTTCAATTTTACAATGTATTGAATAAACTACATTATTTGTTTTTCATTTGGCAGCCTATCTTTTTGATGCACGGGGTCGCCACAGCAAATCAGTGTCCTCCATCTTTAGAGGTTTGCCATAAAGTGTTTATCAGTTTGAAATAAGTAGGACTTTTTATTGCCAAAGGACTGTTATTGTGGTTTGCATGGGACAAATTTGGCTCAGACTTTAGCTCGCATCATAGAACTTGACATGCTTGATTTGCTTTCGCGGTCCGAATGAAATGATGTGCTAGGCCAGATTTGGCCCCAATGCCAACCTTTAAAAAAAACTGTGCTTGGTTTTCCACTGGCAAAGAGCCAAGTAGGGTTGACATCATGACATCTTCATAAAGTGTCAAAATGTAACTGGTTACGTCAACATTTACTCTTTAGAAGCTCCGCTATTGAAAAAGAATAATCATTATTATGCGCTGTTAGCATCTGCTTGCCAACTTAGCGTCGCCTCGGTTAGACTTGTATGGCATATCTAACAGTCACGGGACATGCAATCAGCAAACACTTCTATCTCTCTTTGTCATGATCATGAGGCTAGCCACGAGTCAGAGATGGCACGCTATCCGGAAACATCCGCCATCGCTCTTCTGGCGCGACACAATAGTGCCGGAGTTCACCCGCGCGACAGTTTTTGTGTGCGACAGTATTGACTCCAACTTTTTAAAGTTTAGATAACTATTTTCTTCTCTTGCCAAAGGTTAAATTATTCTTTAGATTAAAATAATAAAATTACATCTACTTCTTTCTGGGATTTGTATAATAACACACCTGTTTTACTTTATTGTATTTTATTTTGTACATGCAATACTTTGTTTATCTTTTTACCCCCCTCCCCGGCCGACCCCTTTCAATTTTGCTGCTGTAGATTGCAAATTTCCCCTTTGTGGGACTCTTAACGCAGTGTCTGAAATAATGTCTGCCCGGCGTGCAACTTTTACATTGGGCGTACAACTTACAAAACATCTCCGCGCAGGCGGGCGACAACTTTTTCAAGAAAAAAAAAGTTTTTTTTTTTTTTTTTTTTCAAACCAAACTTTTTGATTTCTAAATCTTCGTTCGGTTTGGAAAATTCAGAATTTCGGGTCGTTTGGCAATTTGCATACTCGGCAGCCAATCAGAAGCCTGCATCAAATAACTTCGTGCTTCCGGACTTTCCCGAGCGTCACAGCCCCAGATTCAAAAGAAGCTAACAAAATTTATGACGCTACAAAAGACGTACAGGAGTTCACGTGGCTTGTAGCACACGACGCAACGCAAACATTGCATTGTGCAACATGCCCAACAGCGTATGGATAAACGACAACTGGAGCAAAATCATCAGCAAGGGATATTGACCATCAATTAAGCAAGGAAGCATTTGTGGTAGGTACATTTTAAAGTGTTGTTCTGTTATATATTCTGATTATCAATCCTTAATACTTTGCAACAATATTTTTTTTGGTGATTAGTCGTCTTATTGTGTTTCAAGTTGTGAAAAATGGGGCAGGCAACTTTTCAGAGTTGTCTGCCCTGGTGTCCGGTAACTTTTTGTCCCAAGTTTAAGACACTGCTTAAAGGCTTTCTGATTCTGATTAGCATATCTCCAGAGCTCACCAATCTTTTCTTCTGAAAATTCGCTGCCATTGACAGCGATTTAAAGGACAACCGAAACATGTTTTTGTTTCCTAACTGACATCAGAAAAACGTTTTCTAGCATCTAAAATACCCAAAACACACAGGCTGATATTTTTAGTCAAATGAAAAACACCAATAAAAACGAGTTAAAGTGTCACAAAACTACTTCAAAATGACCTCGGAGATGGCGAGTTTCAGAAGGTCCCACCCCCTTTTGTCGTGAACGTCACTCTAGGATGTCTTGCCTTGCTCGAGAATCAAAACAATGGCTTCAGATTCTGAGAAGATGCGTTCTTCTTACTCATGCAGTGATGCATATGATTCAAATAGTTCTGAAGAGGAAAGCATAAATGTTTGCAATCGATTAAAGAAGTCCTTCCGTATCAATTTGAGCCGTCAGGACTCCAATGTAGCGTCCCAGAAAAAAAAAGCGCCCAAGCTCCGTTGGAAATGGGCTGATTTGTCTGCTGGGAATTTGTGTCATCTAGTATCAAATAGTAGTCTTGGTGCAGCGCACAACAATTCACCATTGCGTTATTTATGTGTTTTCCTTCCAATTTCGCCATCAACACGGATCAACACGATATTTGCAGACCAAACAAAGTACCCAAAATTCATTGTGTACCACTTTCTCGGTCAGGGGAGTTCCTGACGTGACGTCATTCAGGAATCGGCACCAACTCAAAAACAAGACTTCCTGAATATTCAGCGAGGGTTTTAAAACGTAAAATATAGCTACTTGCGGTGGAATCTTTGTAAAATACGCTCAGTAGAACTCATTTGAAGTGATTTTACAAATTATGGACACAACTTGTCGGGAGGCGTCGGTTGTCCTTTAAAGGAAACTTCGTGTTGATGGCGAAATTAGAAGGAAAACACATAAATAACTCAATGGTGAGTCGTTGTGTGTTGCACCAAGACTACTATTTGATACTAGTTGACACAAATTTCCAGCACGTTGTCCTTTACGGAGCTTGGGCGCCATCTTGTGCATTTTCTGGGATGCTACATTGGAGTCTTAATGGCTCAAATTGATACGCAAGTACTTCTTTAATCGATTGCAAACATTTATACCTTCTTCTTCAGAACTATTTGAATCATATTAACTGGATGAGTAACAAGAAAGCATCTTCTCCGAATCTGAAGCCATTGTTTTGATTCTAGTGCATCCTGGCGTGACGTCACGAACAAGGGGGCGGGACCTTCTGAAACTGAAACTTTCTGAGGTCATTTTGAAGTAGTTTTGGGACACTTTAACTCATTTATATTGGTGTTTTGCATTTGACTAAAGATATCAGCCTGCATGTTTTTGGGTATTTTAGACGCTATAAAACGTTTTTCTGATGTCAGTTAGGAACCAAAAAAATGATGTCGGTTGTCCTTTAAGTAAAAATAAATAAATAAAAAATTAACTGGGCTTGCAGTGAATGAGCGAATTTCCCTAAAAAGATGGAACAAGTCATCCCCTTGCTTCCCACCATCGTTCATTTGCATGAAGCAACTAACCTGAAGGTATTTCCGCTTGGCCGCTGGTGTCATTTACTGAAGAAGAGCAGACAAACCTGCTGTCGGGGCTGCATTTTGTGACAGGGACAAACAAAGCTCTGCCCAATTTACAGGTGAACAACCGCTGGCCTGCGTATGTCCCGTCAGAGCAACCGCTCACGTCGTAGTCCTGATACACATGAAAAGATGGACTCAATCGCAAATATTTACAGAACAATTGCAAAGAAAAACTTTCTTGAGACGTACCAATTCAATCCCAGCCCATTGTGAAGTTTTTCCTCCGGGGAAGCCCAGCCACCTGATAACTCCGTAAACCGTGACCCCAGTGTTGGACACGATCTCCACCATGGACCCAATTTCCAAAGGTGCATGGGATGCATTGTGACTTTGATTCAGATTGACACCTGTCTGCAGTCGATGTTTTTCTTTCGCTTGGCCGAGATATCGAATAATTGGCATGGAGTTGATGCGCGTCACCTTCTTGTTTGTGCCTGTTAGAATGTCGGGAGGTTCCGGCCGTGTTAAAAGGTCATGACGTACAGTGCCTTCAATCTTGTGACACGCTGTTGACTAACACAACACATGTTCAAAACAGACATACTGGCAGCTCGGCAACCATGCCAAAGCCATGCCGTGAGATATCTCTGTTCTTCTGCATTCCAAAGTAGCCAGACCAGTTTTTCCACTACAGCGCATATTTGTTGTTACGTTTTCTGAAGATAAAGCGTAAACCGCATACGCACCGCTATGCTGAACGGGATTCCAGTTGAGTCCGTGGGGGAGAGCGGAAGATGGGACCACCTGGATGATGTCTGCAGCGCTGAACAGGGGCAGGGAGGTGGCCTTTTTGGGTGATAAAGTCTGATCATGGTCCTGGAGGGAAGACCAGAGGGAAGCGAATTGGTTAAAACAGACAGCAACACAATTTTTTAAAAAGCTTTAGTTATGTAGTCGGGGAAGCATGACCTCGCAGAGAGAAGGGAAGACCCGCCAACTATTCTTCTTTATACATTTAAAGCTATTCATAACATTGCCCCCCCATACCTCTGACCTTCTTCAAATTTCTATTCCCTCTCGTTCCCTCAGATCCTCTTCCGCCCTCCACCTCTGTGTGCCCCCCTGCCCGTCTCAGCACGATGGGTGACAGAGCCTTCAGCTGCTCTGCCCCCAAACTCTGGAACTCATTTCTTCCCAACATTCGTAACATCAATTCTCTTCCCACCTTCAAGTCCCATCTCAAAACCCACCTGTTTAAAATGGCATTTTCTGTGTAGCTCTCTCTCTTGTTTCTATTGATTATTGTATTTTATTTATTGCATTCTATTTGTGATTGTATTTTATTTATTGTAGTTCCTATGCTTGTCTGTGACTGTAAAGTGTCCTTGAGAGCTTTGAAAGGCGCTTAAAATGTAATGTTTTATTATTATTATTATTATTATTATTATTATTAAAAATAAATAAAAACAACAGCTGTTGTGAAAGCACAGAATAACTCAAGCTGTGTTATACGTATCGTGATTATTAACCAATGGGAACAAGCATCTTTCGGGGTTACGTCCACCGTTCTCCTTGAATTGTGTCAGTGTGTGGAACCCACCACAAATTCCACCTCGAACGCCAGCATCTGTAGGTCGTCCTTATTTTCCTTCCTCCCAATCCGCATCAGGTTCGTCACCAGTCCCGGCAGGTGGCCCCTCTTGTACTTGACCACCACCAGGTCATCCACAGTCAGCTCACAAATGGCAGAGAATAGCTGCGGGTTGCACAGCAGCTCCAGGCGTTTGCTGATGGAGGAGATGTAGAGCAGGAGTTGCGCTTGGTGGCGGCTCAGGGGGTACGTGTCCTCCTTGGGCACGACGCCTCCATTCTTGGGGACCCCCGCGTTCGCCCCCCCGGGGTATAGGAGCCCCACGAGCTCGCCGCGAGGCGTTTCCGTCTCCGCCCGACCAAGGCATCCGCGGGAGAAGCCTTTCCGCGACTTGCCGCGTATGACGATGAAGAAGTTCTCTTTCGACGCAGGGACGGGCTCCATTGAATCCAGAGACGACTCAGGACGCGGTCGGTCCCTCGAAAGGCAACGCGTGAAAAGGGACTCGGGTTCCCGAAAACGTTGTAGAAACAAACACTCGCCTCAACGGGGGAGCACCGCCCTCGCCGGCGACTAAACGGCAGGTCCGAGGCGACTTGCCGTCGTTTTGTAGTCGTCGGAAATCATCCCAGTCGTCCGCCGATGCTTCCTGTCTCCTCGCGAGGTGTCTAAGTGAGCCAGTCTCGTTTTAACTCGGTCACATCTTGACCCCCGTGTGCGACCGTTTACGCCCACTTGCCTTCCAGCATTTCGTCTCCTCTCCGCCCTCAACGCAAAAGTGAGCGCACTCACAGGGACACGTCTCAATGACAGCGCGTGACTTTTAACTGCGATAAGATCATGGACGACCAACATTTAGCCTGAATTTGGTGCCAGGGAACTCGACCGTGTTTCTACACGTTCTTACATAAATAAATAAATAAACAAATAAATAAATAAATAAATAAATAAATAAATAAATAAATAAATAAATACTTAAATACATAAATAAATAATGTGCTTTTCCCTTCAGTGATCGCCACAGCGAACCAGTGCTTTTACGTCGGATGCCCTTTCCTGACACAGCCTTCTGTATTAAATAATAACAATAATACACTTTCATTTATCAGCACCTTTCAAACTCTCATGGCACTCTACAGTCACATACATTTTCTGCGGGCGAGCAGCGACAGGCAGACACGCCAGCTTCACTTAACCCGGAAGTAAAAATTGACGCGAATTCGAGAGAGAGAGAGAGAGAGAGAGAGAGAGAGAGAGAGAGAGAGAGAGAGAGAGAGAGAGAGAGAGAGAGCGAGAGACAGTATTAAAACTTGACATTTTGATAAGTTTGGAGGCCACGGAAAGACCTGGTTAACAAATGGGTCCGACGATATTTCACGGTCTCCCGTTGTTGTAACAGTGAACCGCTGTGGGGTTCATTTTTGTATTTCTTCTTTTATTATTGATAATTTTATCTGTGGTTTTATTATGCTTGTTTTGTGATTGTAAAGTGTCCTTGAGAGCTTTGAAAGGCGCTTATAAATAAAATGTATTATTATTATTATCTCATCTCATCTCATTTTCCGTACCGCTTATTCCTCATTAGGGTCGCGGGGGTTGGTGGAGCCCATCTCAGCTGTCTTCGGGCACGAGGCGGGGGTTTTATTATTATTATTATTATTATTATTATTATTATTATTATTATTATTATTATTATTATTATTATTATTATAAACTGTACCAAAATTGTATTTATTTTACAGTCAAACCAGTGTTTTTGACCATCATACATTCCAGAAACCTGTTCAAAAAGCAATTTGTTCGACAACCGGAACATTTTCAAATATAGTCAATGTAATCAACGGTTGCCTTTGGTAATCGTGTTTAATAATTAATTTAATCTGTGCTGTATGTCATGCATATTAGCATATTTGACAATAAAGTGACTTTGACTTTGACTTACACAAACACATCAACTCATGCTAAACGAGGATAACGTCCGATTTGTGAAGATATTAGCCAAATGTGTCTGCTTTTTAATAAAAAAAAAAAACTTTATTCAACAACATAATGTGTTGGTAACAATGAGGAAGTGACGTATAAGGAAACGTAGGGTAGTCGAGTGGCACATTCGAGTACACTCAGTTTTGTTGAGCACCCATTTTGGAGTATAAACCAAAGCATAACAAAACTGAAATTTTTGGTCGAAAACTAAATTGGTCGGGGACCGAGACGTTTGATAAACGAGGTTTGATTATAACCAATGAGCCTGTCGGCCATCAGGGTGCGGCAGGTTTCACGGTGGGGTTGGGGCGCCCACTCGTGGTGGCGGCCCATCGGGAACTCAGCTCAAGGGGTCTTTCTGTGAAGATGCTGGATTCATGGGCGGCTGGGAAATCTGGCTCTTTCCATTTGGAGAGTTGATTGGGCTGAGGAGGAGGGAAAAAAAATCCTCCTGGCTGGCTCGCCAATAAAGGGTTTGATGTTTCTCTTTATTTGTAAGTAGGTTCGTTGTCAGATCTCCCAGGCAGGTGACGCGGCGTGGAGTCGAGCAAGTCGTGCCGTGATGTCCGTCCGACGCCCGGCTGCCGACGCCGGGCCTGCCTGTGCGGGGCTTTGCAAGTCTCTTTGACTCTGTGAGTCCGAGATGAGTCTAATTCTCTCTGTCCCACGACAGCTGCTTTTATACCATTTTCAAGCGTGTGATATGCGTCAGGGTGAGACGCACATCAAGGAGATCAAGGAATTGAAAGACATAAAAGCTCATGTATGTGTGTGTGTGGGGTCGGGGGTATGCATTTCACTCATAATGCAGGCAGTGCGCTGCGGGAGTCGAGTAATTCGTCCAATTAAATAAACCTGCAATAGCCAAACTAAAATACACATGGAAAGGGTATGTGAGATGGCGAAAATTGAATTTTCTGCTCAGCTAAAACAGAGAAGTTAAATCAACCAAAAATGCAGCTAATCCAACTTGAAAATCCCGACGCTACACATCTGATGCCGATGCCAATTGCTATCGCATCCATTCGGGCTTCTTCGCAACTTGCCGATGAGCTGATCATTTTGATTTGAAGGTTTGTTGCAGGAGGGGGAGTAATGGGTTTAGAGACAGTTCGTATGGCGAATTACCCCAACAGGGAGGGATGCAATCCAGACAGGTGCTTGGGGAGCTCCCGCCTATTCGTCCAACGTCATCAATGTGGGGAATTCCCAGCTATGGTTGTTGTCCGTTAGGGGGCGCTTTTACCCTACGTGACCGAAATCTATTTGGGTCGTCCCCATTTTGACATGTGCTTCACATGAGTGCATGTGGTTTCTTTGTTTACAGTAATAAAGTGTGACAAATTTGATGTCGTCAAGCAAACTGTCCATTTGTGCCCGCGTCTGCAGTGCACTTAATGGTTTTAACTACATCCAAATCCAATACATGAGCTGTATATAAATTATTCCTTTTCAACAATGGGCAATTTATACTGACACTGGCATTGTAGCGTTAGTTTAACATGCGTTGTTATAAGCGAAAATAATATGCATATATATTTTGGCTGTATTTTGAACTGGTGAAGAAACCACATTGCAGTATCTCGTGGGAATTTGTTGTATTTTGTCAACAATGTGACCAAATTATGAGAAACATTTGTGTAGTTGTTGCACGAGACTACAGTCGTTTGGTTCATAGCCCCTTGATTTCGATCAAGCGTACAAGTGTTGGTTTGTTGTTGTTGTTTTGTACTTTGTCCAAAATGTTTCTTCGGCAGCTTGACTAATGCGATCTGGTGACTGTGTGTGACAGCATATGATTTGCTCCATTTTTGTTTAAATGAGACCCTTGAATGAGTCTTCTGTTCCGTGAAAAGTCAACGTTTCTGCTCATTTAGTCAATGTTTCCATTTTATTTGAAGCTACAATGCAACACACTCAACAACCGTTCCGAACACGATCAGAAGCATTTGCCGTTGCTTATAACGTAAATTAAAATATCGATTCCATCAAACTATTTTTTTTTGTCGCGGTTTCCTCTCGGGCGGCGTTATGAATTTGGGGAAACCATTAGAATGTTTAAATCCCTTCAAATATTACATCTAGAGCACACAACAGATTAACTCATTCACTGACATTCCCGAATTTATTCGGGAATCTAAAAGCATGACGTGCAGCGCCATTCCCGAATTTGTATATAACCACTGGCAATGTTTTTTTCCCTCCCAGGAGGGTGAATCATTAGCCTTTTGTACAGCCGCCCTAATTCCAAGATCAGATAAATCCAGAATCATATAATTTAGGAATTAACTATTTTTTTCTGATGAAAGAAGTGTCTAAGGTTTCTTAATCTGCATTGAATGTTTATGTAGTCCTAAAACTCAATATTCTGCCATTTGAGTGAAAATGACAAAAACCCTGGCACCGAAATAAAGACATCATTGTGTTACTTCCGGGTAGGGTGAACGCTGGCGCGAATGGCTGCCCCTGCTCACCCGCACAAAAGAATCCTGTGACAGTAAAGTGTCCTCGAGTGTTTTGAAAGGCACTTAGAAATTAAATGTATTATTATTATTATTATTATTATCTAGCTTTCTATCTATTTGAGTTACTTTCAGGTTGAGTGAACGCTGGCGCGTGTGGCTGCCGCTGCTCACCCGCAAAAAAAAAGTATCCTGTGACTGTGAAGTGACATTGAGAGTTTTGAAAGGCGCTTAGAAAACAAATGGATTATTATTATCTATTGCAGTGGTCTCAAACTCGCGGAAGAATATTTTGCGGCCTGCCTTGATATTAAAGATTAATGTTCGTGCGGCCCGCATGATTGATATGAATGAAACTTGTGTGTGGAGCTGAATAAGTAGGCAAGAGAAACCATGTTTAGGACAGTTCATGTTCAATATGTTAAGAAAGTTAAAGGACAACCGACGTCTCCGGACAAGTTGTGTCCATAATTTGCAAAATGGCTTCAAATGACGTCAATGTATTTTGCTGTACTGTTTATCTGAGAACCTTGACAAAAAAAGTGACGTCGGTTGTCCTTTAAAGGACAACCGACGCCACTTGACCGATGTCACTTTTTTTATAGCATCTAAAATACCCAAAACACGCAGTATGATATTTTTATTCAAATGCAAAACACCAACTGGGGGCGGCACTTTCTGAAAATGCCCAATTCGCAGCTCAATTTTTTGCAGATTTTGGACACTTTAAGTCATTTTTATTGGGTTTTGGGTATTTTAGATGCTATAAAAAAGTGACATTGGTCAAGCGACGTCACTTTTTTGTCAAGGTTTTCAGATAAACAGTACAGCAAAATACCTTGACGTGATGAAGGACTGCTACAATGTGTCTTTTTGTCGGTGGGGGGGCTCCTTTCATGACGTAACGTGAGGACTCGTCACCAACTCAAAAACAAATGTTCAGCGCGAGTCTTAAAACGTAAAATATAGCTATATACGATTGAATCTTTGTAAAATACACTCAGTAGAAGTCATTTGAAGCCATTTTACAAATTATGGACACAACTTCGGTTGTCCTTTAAAGAACTGTGAATACAGCCATTTGAAACTTTATTAAAATAATTAGTTTTCCTGTGTTTTTTTTTGTCGTCTCTATCTGCCTTATGATCATTGTAATAATGTTATTTATTTATGACTGGTTAATTAATTTTTTTATTCATTTTTCCATTTATTCATTTAATTCATTTTTTGTGTGTTAAAAATAAAGATTTTGAGAACATTGGAATTGGATTGGATTGGATTGGATATGCCTTTATTAGTCTCACAGTGGAGAAATTTACATTTCACAGCAGCAAAGTGATGAAAGGAATGAAAGTAGAAAATGTTTTATCTGTGCTTTTTTTGTGGAAATCCTGATGCGGCCCAGCCTCACTCACACTCTGCCTCCAGCGGCCCCAGGGTAAATTGAGTTTGAGACCCCTGATCTATTGGCTAGCTAGCTAGCTTTATATCTATTCGAGTTACTTCTGGGTTGAGTGAACGCTGGCACATGTGGCTGCTACTGCTCACCCACAGAAAAACGTATTCTGTGACTGTAAAGTGACCTTGAGAGTTTTGAAAGGCGCTTAAAAATGAAATTGATTATTATCCATTCCATGCATTTTCCGTACCGCTTATTCCTCATTAGGGTCGCGGGGGTTGCTGGATCTCAGCTGTCTTCGGCACGAGGCGGGGGACACCCTGAATTGGTTGCCAGCCAATCGCAGGGCACATAAAGACATACAACAGTCACTCTCACACTCACACCTAGGCACAATTTGGAGTGTTCAATCTGCCTGCCATGCATGTTTTTGGAGTGTGGGAGGAAACCGAAGGACCCGGAGAAAACCCACGCGGGTCCGGGGAGAACATGCAAACTCCACACAGGGAGGCCGGACCGGGACGCGAACCTGCGACCACTGCACTGTGAAGCAGGTGTGCTAACCACTCGACCACACTCATTATTATTATTATTATTATTATTATTATTATTATTATTATTATTATTATTATTATTATTATTATTATTATTATTATTATTATTATTATTATTATTATTCATTGAATGTTCATGTAGTCCTAAAACTCAATATTCTGCAATTTGAGTGAAAATGACAAAAACCCTGGCACTGAAGTGAAGACATTATTTGCACATCATCTGTCAGTGAACGAGTTAATGAATAACTAGTTTTCAAATTTGAACTAAAGAATAATGACTGTTATTGTGGTTTGCATGGGACAATTTGGAATTTTGGTTCAGACTTTAGCAAGCATCATGGCACTTGACATGCTTGATTTGCTTTCGCGGGCCGAATCACATGATGTGGCGAGCTTGATTTGGCCCCCAGGTCTTGACTTTGAGACCTGTGATTTATAATAACCTAATCTAATAATCTTTGGCCTGCAACTGGAACTTTAGAGGGTGAATCCGGCCCAAAGTCAGGCTTTTCTTTCTTTGCCTTTCATTGTGTATTTTTCGCTCATGCTTTCCATCTCGGCCATCTTTTGAGCATCAAGCGGGTCGTTTGCATTCATCTTAACTCATTCGCCGTCATCTGCTAACGCGAGGTCCGCGTTTGGGTTGCGGAAAGAGGTCACGAAGCCCCCTTTCCTGCACACAGCGGGGGGAGGAGTAGGAGAGGGCGGGGGGGGGGGGGGGGGAGGACCCTCCAGGCAGAGCACACCCCTCGCGCCTGTGTCAGTATTTCAGAACAGAGGCCAGCATTTAGTCATTCGACATGAAAGCTGCAGGCAACACTGGTCTGCCGAAAATCGCTCCACCGTTTGGACTATTGGCGCATACAATTGTTTTTAAACATTATAGGAATATATACAGTATTTATGACGCGGCAGAAGACATTTTTAGCCGCTGTTTTTTGTAGACTCTGCCTTTTACGCGTCGTTGGATACTTTTACGCACAGTTTTTTTTAAATACGCAAAAGGACAATGCCTCGGTCTTTCTTGGTTAAAAAGTATTTCGCCAAACAAAAGCCAAACTACAGCGAGCTGGAATGTCAGAACGGTGAGTGATGAACCTTTCTATTTGGGATTCAGAATAGGCTCCTTACGTAATTGCCCATGTTAGTTTAGAAAGTCCCATTTCTTTTTTTGGCCGGAACTGTGCGTGCGTGGTGGGGGGATATGACTGTTTTTTTTGTCTCCCCGCTAACCCCCATGCACGTTTTAATGTGGTTTGACTCCACATCCTGTAACGTCCCGATAAAGTTGCGGCCCAAGTTGTGGTCCGTTATGTGCACTTTCGGTGTCAGACAGAGCGCCATTCATGTTACGAGCCATTGTGAAGACGTGGGAGGAAACGGTACACGAATCCTTCTAAAGTCTGCAACTTTATGCGCCCCCCATTCAATAAAAATTCGGAAATGTGGTTTAAAGAATCCATAGAAGCGCTTAGAGCGGACACGACGCGTCTGGAGTCAAGTCTCGGTTGATTCAGAGCCCGTCAGCGTTGCACTCGTTTCAATCCTGCCTCCATCTCCTCCTCAGCGACGTCAGCGGACAACTATCCTCTGGCCGAGATCTCGTCCGCCGCCACCTGCTTGACGGCGGGCCTTGTGTGGAACCTCGGCGCGTTGCCCGCCCTCTACCTGCCGGCCTCCCAAATGGAGGTCTCGGCCATCCCGGGCCCCCTGGATCTCAGCTCGCCGTCCAGCCTGAGCAGCAGCGCCAGCAGTAGCGGCGAGGAGGACGAAGGCCGCACTTCAGACCCGCCCAGCCCAGAACCGGTGCACACGTACGCCCCCCGTCAGAGGATGAAATGTACCGGCGACGCGGCCCACGCAGGTCCGCCGGAGGAGGAAGATAGGGAGCCCCCCGCGGTTGCCAGCAGGCCCGCCTTCCTCTGCAAGCACTGCCCGAAGGAGTATACCAGCCTGGGGGCTCTAAAGATGCACATCCGCTCACACACCCTGCCCTGCGTCTGCACCACCTGCGGAAAGGCTTTCTCCAGGCCATGGTTGCTACGCGGCCACATCCGCACGCACACAGGTGAGATCCCCGTCTCTGGATGGCCTTCTTTTGACCCCTCCCCCAAACAAAAATAGGCTAAAGCATCATTTCCAAAGTGCGGCCCAGGGGCTAAATGCGACCCGTCGTCATTTTTTATCCGGCCCGCAGCCTCGTCATAAAAATCAATTAAGTCCGACACCTTCCAAGAAGTACAGATGACGGCTGAAGAAACATTTTCCTCGTCTGGCTCGCATGTAGAATTAATATATTCTACAGCAGTAGCGCTCTCACCTGCGTGTGCTAAGTGCTGCCATCCAGAGGCTCAATAAGAAATAGCAAATTTGTATATGACTAATAATAATAATAACAATAATAATAATAATAATAATACATTTCATTTCTAAGCGCCTTTCAAAACTCTGAAGGTCACATTACAGTCACAGGATAAGTTTTTCTGTGGGTGAGCAGAGGCAGTCACACGCGCCAGCGTGCACTAAACCCGGAAGTAACTGAAATAGAATATTAAGACAAAAAAATAGAAAGCTAGCTAGCAAGCCAATAGATAGCTAATAGCTAGCCAGTCAGCCAGATAGATAGCTACTGTACGGTATTACAGAAAAGACAAAGAGAATAGACTTAGCACAATATTGGGGCGAATAAACTACCATGGTGTGTTTGCTGCGAAATAAACTAGCCTTTATAGTAAGTATAATAAGGCGTTTTTCTTAAACGCTGGTTTTCTACATTTAAAAAAATCTAGAATGGTGATTTTCTACATTATTTTTTAAATTCTAAAATGGCGACAATGATAATAATAATAATAATAATAATAATAATAATAATAATAATAATGTGTACATTTCATTGTAAGCGCCTTCCAAAACTCTCAAGGTCACTTTACAGTCGCAGGATAAGTTTTTCTGTGGGTAAGCAGCGGCAGCCACACGCGCCAACGTTCACTCATCCCGGAAGTCACTCAAATAGAATAGTAAGACAAATAGATAGACAGCTAGCTAGCAAGCCAATAGATAGCTAATAGCTCGCCAGTTAGATAGCTAGTCAGCCAGCCAGATAGCTATTGTACGGTATTACAGAAAAGACAAAGAGAATAGACTTAGCATAATATTGGCGCGAATAAACTACCATGGCGTTTTTGCTGTGTAATAAACTAGCCTTTATAGTAAGCCATTTTTCTTAAATGGCGGTTTTCTACATTTAAGAAAAATGTAAAAAGGCAATTTTCTTCTTTAAAAAAATCTTAAATGGTGATTTTCTACATTAAAAAAAAATCTGGAATGGTGATTTTCTACACAATTTTTTTAATTTCTAAAATGGCGACAACAATAATAATAATAATAATAATAATAATAATAACAACTTGTACATTTCATGTATTCATTTACCACTCTCAAGGTCACTTTACAGTCACAGGATCAGTTTTTCATGTTGGTGAGCAGCGGCAGCCACATGCGCCAGCGTTCACTCAACCCGGAAGTTACTCAAATAGATAGAAATATATCTGGCTAATAGCTAGCTAGCTAGCTAGATAGCTCGTTGTGTTAAGTTCAATCAACAAAAGAAGGAAAGTTGACTGTCAATGTCAATTCAATTTTAATATGCGTGTTTCAAATGAATAACTAAAATTAAGCAAATGTGAGACACAGAATGGTTCACTGTAATTTATTTCAATTAATTGCTTTTATATGTCAAAAACGTCCGCGAAGGTTGTCCCCCCTGACATTTTTAACTGACCAAATCTGGCCCCCTTTGCAAAAACTTTGGACACCCCTGGGCTAAAGTCTTCATTAAAAGTCACGAGTCAGCGACTCTGTCAATCGCCATTTGTGAAGGAGCGGCATATCCGTGCCTAACAATGTGATGTCGTCAATGCGAGATCGACAGATGCAATCACACGTTGAAGCCTTGCATAGACTCTGTGCTCATTGATTGCTCCTTGTTTTTGGGGTGCCGACAGCAACACCCCCCCCCCCCCCCGGCTACTTGTCTTATCGTTGCTTTTAGGATAAGACGACACAATGGAGACAAAAGGCTTTTGCTGATAGAGGCTATCGCTCAGCAATTGGCGGCAACTTGTTAGCATGCTAATGCCATCTGCCGTGATTCAATCATGCTAATTCACTCCAGCCTGTATTTTGTTAGCGATACAATGCATGTGTGTGTGTGTGTGTGTGTGTGTGTGTGTGTGTGTGTGTGTGTGTGTGTGTGTGTGTGAGGCGTTACGTCAGAGGGGTCAAAGTCAAGGCCTGGGGGCCAAATCCGGCCCGCCAAATATTTTTTTGGCGGCCCGCGAAGACGACACAATGGAGACAAAAGGTTTTTGCTGATAAATGTTATCGCTGAGCACTTGGCGGCAACTTGTTAGCATGCTAATGCCATCTACCCGTGATTCAATCATGCTAATTCACTCCAGCCTGTATTCGTTAGCGATACAATGCATGTGTGTGTGTGTCTGAGTGAGGCGTTACGTCACAGGTGTCAAAGTCAAGGCTTGGGGGCCAAATCCGGCCCGCCAAATCATTTTTTTATCTTGTGAAATTCCATGATGCTTGCTAAAATCCTCACCAAAATTTCATATTTTTGGATGTAAACCACAATAACAGTCATTATTCTTGACTTCAGTTACAGTGAGAACTTGGCTTACGAACTTAATTGGTTGCCAGACAGAGTGTGTAAGGCGAAAAGTGTGTATCCCCCCAAAAAATTCCCATAGGAAACCATTAAAATCAGAATAATCCATTCCCAGGTCTCCATAAAATATAATTTTCAACTAAATAAGCCTTAAAACTACACACAAAATACCTATTCTATGTATAATAAATGTGCTATTGTAATGAAAGAAATACACTGCACTTTATAATAAAGTTACTTTATTTGTTTTCGACCCATCCGTTGCTGGCTTTACAATCCACAATAAGCGGCGAACTTCCAGGTTGCCGCATGGCGATATCGGCGTGAATTAGCTGTGCTTTCTCGCATATAATTGCTTTACTCACGCTGTCGCCGGATAGCTACTTTTCGTTAATCCAAATTAACAGAAGTTTTTCAACTTCTTCGATTGCCCGAGACCGTTGCTTTGACAACAGACGCACCTTTGATGGCTTCTCTGTTGCGGAGGATGGTAGCAATGGTTGACTTAGCATAGCCGTAATGGGCCACTAAATCACACAAACGCACACCTCGTTCCTGTTTTTCAATTATCTCCTTCTTCTCCTCGATGGTGATTTTGTTTTGTGTCTTCTTCGGCTGAACACGAGCCTGTGGTGGGGTCTTTTTCGGTCCCATAATAGCAAAATTATCTGCAAATAGCTCCTCGCAGGCGATCGACGTGTGCATTCAGAGAGAGGGGGTGTGGAAAGGTGGGCCGGCTGGAGCGCTGTACGGTCGTGTGCTTCGGCCGAAGATCCGAAGATCACTCCGCCAGCCGTGGTGGGTGTGTATCGCAAAAAGTAGTGCGTATTCCAAGGTTTAATTTTCATAAATTTAACGTTCATACATCGAAAAGTTCCTAAGGTAAGGTGTTCGTAAACCGAGGCCCCACTGTATTCATTAATTTGTTATGTGCTCTATATGTAATATGTGGAGGGGATGAAACATTCTAATGGCTTCCCCAAATTCTTAACGGCCCTCGAGAGGAAACCATAACTACAATGTGACCCACGGCAAAAAAATGGCTTTGACACCCCTGCGTTACATAAAGATCCTTGAGAGTTCAAAGACAAGGAAACAGACCCCGAAAAAAGTGACGTTGACGCTAACACGTTGCTATTTTCCCGACACAGGCGAGCGGCCATTCTCCTGCCCCCATTGCAACCGAGCGTTCGCTGACCGATCCAATTTGCGAGCTCATCTGCAGACCCACGCCGAGGTGAAGAAGTACCAGTGTGGCGTCTGCTCTCGCACCTTCAGCCGCATGTCATTGCTGCAGAAACACAGCTCCTCGGGGTGTTGCTCCGCCACGGCGTGAGGCGCGGTGGGACAAGAACCCCGACACGAGGATGGGGGAGGGCTGAGAGAACCTCTCGGTCCATCACCACGATGACTTTTCAACTTTGAGAAAAAAATGGAAGGAATCGGTCCTCGTTGTTGAACCCGCATGGGACAAGGTCCTCTTTTCTATGCTAACTTGAAGTCTTGAGGCTGTCGGACCAAATTTGAAGCCATCTGATCCTTCCGTGGCATCGGCCCACTTGGCCCATGTCCGGCGCATTCTGAAGACCAAAAACGGACTCAACTCATTGGGGTAAGAGGTGTTCTTTCCTGTCTCCGTCCCGGTGCCGGACACCTCGGGATTTGCAGCTCAAACACAGCTACAGAGAGATGGTTGCCTCACACACACACACACACACACACACACACACACACACACACACACACACACACACACACACACACACACACACACACACACACACACACACACACACACACACACACACACGCGCGCGCGCACACACACCCACACACACACACACACACGCACACACGCACACTTACACACACAGCTGTCGCCGTCCTAGCGACGTCGATAGACGAAGTGCCAACAGGTGCTTAAGCAGTGACCTTGGCCGGCGGAATTGCAGGTGACGTCGGCCACACTTGCTTTGGAAAAGGATGTTGTCTCCCCCAAGGAAGGCGGTCGATCATCTTAAAGGACAACCGACACCTCCGGACAAGTTGCGTCCATAATTTGTAAAATCACTTCAAATGACTTCTACTGAGCGCATTTTACAAAGATTCCACCGCATATAGCTATATTTTACGTTTTAAGACCGACGCTGAATATTCCGGAAGTCTTGTTGATGATGTTGATGAGTTGATGATGATGCCCTAAGTGACATCACAGACGGAACGCCCCTGACAGAGAAAGCGGCACACAATGCATTTTCGGTACTTTTTTTTGTCTGAAAACACCGTGTTGATCGCAAAATTAGAAGGAAAACTAGTGATGGTGATCGTTGTGTGTCGCAGCCAATTGCGGTAAGACATAAAGAAGTTGTAAGTTGACACAAATTCCGTGCGGACAAATCAGCCCATTTCCATCCATTTCCAACGGAGCTTGTGCGCCATCTTGTACATTTTCTGGGCGCTAATTGGAGTCCAGACGGCTCGAATTGATACGGAGGACTTCTTTAATTGATTGCAAACATTTATGCTTTCCTCTTCAGAACTATTTGAATCATATTCATAACTGGATGAGTAACAAGAAAGCATCTTCTCCGAATCTGAACTCTGAAGCCATTGTTTTGATTCTGGAGCAAGGAAGTTTGTGAGGGAGTACCCTGGCGTGATGTCACAAACAAGGGGGCGGGACTTTCTGAAACTCGGCATTTCCGACCTCATTTATGGCAGTTTTGGGACACTTTAAGTCATTTTTATTGGTGTTTTGCATTTGAATAAAAATATCATACTGCGTGTTTTGGGTATTTTAGATGCTATAAAACGTTTTTCTGATGTCAGTTAGGAAACAAAAAAATGGTGTCAGTTGTCCTTTAAGCTTTTGTTTTGACCACAGCGCAACCTTCCCTTTCGAGTGCCGCCCATCAGAAGTCCCGGGTTGCTTTGCGAGCCATGAACTCAATGTTACCACCGCAGTGTTAATCGAAAAGGTCCAAGCCATACGCCAAAAGAATTTTTACCGAGAAATGTCTTTCATCCTTGTCTTGTTTACCTCATTGTTGTTTGTGGCTTTCATTGGCGTTCGCAGTATTCGTCGAGAACCAAAGAGATTCAATGCAGAAAGGCTGGGACCAAAGTTTTTTATTTCTTTTTTTTCTTCAAAGTTTACACCACGCTCGCGATATCTGTAAATTGGACGGCACAGAGATGAATGCGGTCCTTTTATGAACATGTATGGCAACGCTTCCTATGTGCAATGTGCAGATGATGTGTTCTTTCCATTTTGTAGCCTGCTTGTTTTCCATGTTTTGTGTATGCCCCAAAAAATGATTCTGAGTTTCATTCAATAAAGTAATTTATGTTTATTAAAAGCTGCTTTTTGGCTGGAGCATTTTCCGCACAAACGAAGTGAGGCGAGGCCACACCTGCCGTGACGAAAACGGTCGGCATGTTGCGGTTAAACGCGCTCCGTCTAATCATTAACTGGCACTTCAGCATCTCCATATTGGACACGCGGAGTGAAGCGACCATTGTGCAAAAAAATACATTTTGCAGAAGCGGCCGCCGGTGAACATGATGGATAGGAGGGGGGGGGGGGGGTGAATGCACCTGTTGTCGTTTCCCACCTGCCTTCGGCTTCTCACTGTTGTCGCTGTACAAACACGGCAGGCAGCGCACACTGACTGACTACACGATCAATAATAAGAATAAGAAACCCTTTAATAGTTCCACAATGGGGACATTTTCTAAATTAGTTACATTTGCTAAATTAGCTAAATTAGTCAATGAAAAGGTTTAGTTGTACTAAGTTCATCCTGTCTACTTGATATCTAATTTAAACCAGATTCCAACAACTTCCGTGACACTCTGACGAAGGCGGAAGTATACGCCGAAACATGTCAGGTATTTGAACACCTACAATAAACTGTCTGGAAGAAAATAATCTGGTTTAAATTATGAACAGGTTTCTTCAGCCGTCATCTGTACTTCTTTGAAGGTGTGGGACGCTTCTTATACAAGAGGCTTCGTCAGCAAACTAAAATTTTTGCTGGTAGCGCTGGTTTTATATATCCCTACTGTCTACAGGTGGCGGTGCTCTGCTATGATAGATCCCTGCTCTAAGGTTGGGGGGAGAAGAGGACCATTTCCTGAGGCTACACTGATTACTCCTATTAATAATAATAATAATAATAATAATAATAATAATAATAATAGATTTCATTTCTAAGCGCCTTTCAAAACTGTCAAGGTCACTTTATAGTCACAGGAAAAGTTTTTCTGTGGGTGAGCAGCGGCAGCCACACGCACCAGTGTTCACTCAACTCAGAAGTAACTGAAATGCATAGAAATCTAGCTAATATATAGCTAGTAGCTATGCAGCCAGATAGATAGCTAATAACTAGCTAGATAGGCAATATATAGCCAGATAGACAGATAATAGATAGCAAATAGATAGCTAGCTAGGTAGCTAGCCAGATAGCAAATAGCTAACTAGGTAGATAGCTAGCTAGATAGCCAGATAGCTAGGTTGAGCAGCGGCAGCCACACGCGCCAGCGTTCACTCAATCCGGAAGTAACTCAAATACATAGAAAGCTAGCTAATATATAGCTAATAGCAATAACTAGCTAGATAGCTAGCTAGCTAAAGACAGATAGCTATTGTCCTGATTATGGTCTACGACTGGCCTGATTGCCCAATTTGCACTGGTATCACCTCATCAGCATAACTAAGCCTATGTGGTAACAAACTCAGAAGTATGTTGTAAGAACGATCCAATTTAAACCTTTTTAACCGATTAAGTGAACGATTTTGCTGTTTTATAAAAGTATCTTCTTTTACTCCCCTTTCAAACCATCTATTTTCTTTCACTAAGATTTTAACGTCATTTTCGTCAAATGTGTGGTTGCTAGCTTTTAGGTGCATATGTCGATTGAGGGCCAATAGTATTATCCCTGCGATGTTGATAGTCTTTTTTTGAAAATGTGTTTAGTCTCCTTAACGTATTGCTCTTTACAACATTAATTTTTACAATGTATTGAATAAACTACATGACTTTGTTTTTCATTTGGCAGCCTATCTTTTGGATGCACTAATTTTTGTCTTCAAGTGTTTATCGGTTTGAAATAAGTAGGACATTTGTGTTGCCAAAGGACTCATTGTAGTTTTTCAGAAACCCCTGCAATGTACGCTACTGCTACTCCTCTCCTTTTAGTGTCTTCAGGATTTTTGGTTTTGTTCCCTATTCTTCTCTTTTGACATTTGTTAAAAGACCACTGGGGGTAACCACAGTGTGTGAGTGCTCTCCTGACATGTACACCCACAAAAAAAATATATATAATAAATGGTTGCCTTTAACGCAAAGATGAAGTCTATGCGTTAAATGTCTATAAGACAGCTGAGATAGGCTCCGGCACCCCCCGCGACCCTAATAAGGAATAAGCGCTACGGAAAATGAATGAGTTGATGTTTGTATCAGTCTTATGATCCAACTCAGAACATATGATCATGAAAACATAAAAATCATATTGATTGAAGGCGTTTTAAGCTTGAACGGAAAAGATATAAACGCAAACCTTTTATTTTTTATTTTAGGCGTGTTGATGAGAGAAGGAAACGTTGATGGAAGCAGCAAACATAATGTGCCCCCATTCGAAACAGAGGACTCTGGTTCTTTGTACTGATGGTTAATTCTTTAATGTGATTTTTCAACCACCATAGAGTTACAAACAAGTATAAAAATATAGCTATTATTTACACATAAACATTTGGACTTTACATCAATGAAATAAAACGTACGCAATAAAATTGTACAAACCACTTTGCCCGCTTTCTGTCCGAAATGGAAGTTTTGATCTTTTTTATCTTTTCCTTGCTCAACAGTACAACGATAAAGCATGTCCATTCTCGCCGTCTTCCCAGTGAAAATGAAACTTAAAGAAGCGCGGAGAGTAAAACCTGTACCGGAAGTAACAACAACCCAACGTAATGTCAAGAAAAATAAAGCACAGCCAACTGCTGGTCAACTATGGGATAGCAGTTATAGACAAACGTATCAACAGCATTTACACATAATGTGGCGCAATTCCACCCCGCTGTGTGAACAAACGCTCCCTCTGAGAGGTTCAATGACGCCTTTGTCAAGGCGTTTTGTGGACATTCGTCTCGCAGAGGATCCTTTTAGATGATGCCGAGGCAGCAATGGCGTCAGGCATCTTAGCTCTGGCCTTTGAAAGGAAAATCGCTGTGCCGTCTGGTTTTAATCACTCCCAGGACTGAGCACGAAGTGATCCGAACTCAAGAAGGATGTCACGGCATATGTTTTGTCATCAAGGAGAGTCGAACCCGTCGTCCCCGTAGACCACAAGTGTCAAAGTCAAGGCCTGGGGACCAGATCTGGCCCGCCTCATCATTTTATTCGGCCTGTGAAAACAAATCAAGCATGTCAAGTGCCATGCTCATCTATCGAGCTAGCTCGCTATCAAGCGAGCGATCGAGCTAGCGTGCGATCGAGCAAGCATGCTGGCGAGCTCTCTTTCTATTCAGCTATCTGGATAATCCCTTCCATCACAGATGTTAAAGTCATGGCCTGGGGGCTAAATCTGGCCCGCCTCATAATTTTATTCGGCCTGTGAAAATAAATAAAGCATGTCAATTGCAATGCTCATCTATCAAGCTAGCGAGCGATCAAGCTAGTGAGCTAAACAGATGAGCTAGCGAGCGATCAAGCTAGCGAGCTCAATAGATGAGCTAGCGAGTGATCAAGCTAGCAAGCGATCAAGATAGCGAGCGATCGAGCAAGCATGCTGACCTCTCTTTCTATTCAGCGAGCTAGGTAATCCTTTACATCACAGGTGTCAAAGTCATGGCCTGGGGGATAAATCTGGGCCGCCACATTATTTTGCCATGAGCTCAAGTCTGAATCAAAATTTCAAATCATCGTATGTCAACCTTAATAACGGTCATTATTTTTTACTTCAGATTTGAAAACTAGTCATTATTCAATTAGTTGTGCGCTCTGTATGTAATATATGAAGGGGATGACACATTCTAATGGCTTCCCCAAATTCATAACAGCCCCCCCAGAGAAAACCGTAACTACAATGGGGCCCGCGACCAACAAATGACTAATACCCTTGTCGGAGACAGTGAGTCGGTGCGTTCTCACCTTCACTTGGATCTCCGTCACATCGAGGCAGATTAGTCAGTCGGTTGGGCCGCGTGGGCCATGGCCAGAGTGAGGTACAGTCATACCTCGGTTTACGAACCCCTTGGCTTACGAACTTTTCGGTTTACAAACGTTAGATTTATGAAAATTTTACCTTGGCATACGAACTTTTTTCGGGATACACACGGAGCTGCCTCAATGAGTCATGTGTCATTCACGAACGAGCCGGTTCTTCTAATAAAAAAATGGCAGCCGACTGTTTTTGTCCTCTATTCCCCGTGTCACATCCGCTCGAGGAGTGACGGCAGGACTCGAGGGACGACGGAAGGTGGTTAAGGTCGGATCCAAAATACACGGTGTAGACAGTGATTCCAAAATAGAGTCTTTACTGAGACACATATGACATGAACAGAAAAATGAGGCAAGGTGGAGGGCAACGACAAAAACAGACCTGCGTGTGGAGGGGTGACGGGGAACTTCCTGGAATACACCGACAACGACAACGACTGAACGGTAAGGGTGGCTTTTATAGCCAGAAGGCACAATTAAGGAAATGGGGAACAGGTGCGTGAGTAAGGAGAGCCAGGAAGGGAGGGGCCCGCTCCAAGGAGCAGCGGAGGAGGAGACAGGAGGGGAGGGGCACGCTCCTGGCGTCGACGAGGATGTGACACCCCACCCCCAGTCTTCGGTTAAAGCCACGTGATTGGTCAATAACGCAGCAGTAAAGGGGGGGGGGGGGTTAGATATAGAGAAAGAGTGAAGCTGTTCTCCAAAAAGAAAATGGCTGCTGACATTTTTTGTCCTATATTCCCCGCCCCCAGTCTTCGGTTAAAGCCACGTGATTGGTCAAGAACGCAGCAGTGAGTTTAACACAAACATTAAAGAGAGAGGCAGACGACAGTGAGAGAGTTTCAACTTTGATAGTTCAAAGGCAGAGTGTAGACTGCAAGGTAAAAATATACCATCAATCAGGTTCCACAAACAACCCACACAAGACATCTGGACACTTGATGCAAAAAGCTATCAACCCAGCTAAACAGAACACAATTGATGAGGAACTAGATACAATTATCACAGAGAAAGCACCTACAAGGGATCATTCCTCAAGATGGTGAAAGAAGAAGGCTACGTTCCTCATCAAGTGTTTCATGCTGATGAAACCGGCCACTCCATTCCTTCAAGCCATCAACGACCATCACAAATGGAGATAAAACAACTTGATTATACAGTACAGTTTATTTCTTTAATTATAACACCACAGAACATTTATTATACATAAAATAAGATATATTTTGTGTAGTTTTAAGTCTTAGAAAATTAGAAAGTAGGAAATTGTGTTTTATGGGGACCTGGGAATGGATTTTTCTCATTTTAATGGTTTTATATGGGAAATTAATTTTTGGGATACACACTTTTTGCCGTACACACTGTTTGGGAACCAATGAAGTTTGTAAGCCAAGGTATCACTGTAAACTGTTCGGAGCCAGTTTCTTATTTCCTCCTGACTCAGGGATATCCACGTGCAGCCCCCTGGCCACACAAAAACTCTCGGCGAACGCCGCGACAGGTCCGCGGGATTGTGAATCAACAACGGCGCTCTCCCCATCTCACCCCCACCCCACGATGGTCTTGTGTCTCGCCCAGGATGAGCCTATTAAACTCTCAGCTGTTGCCAGTTAGTTCAGGACTATTTTCAAAATGTCAGCTGGCGACACGTCCCGTGGTCTTGTTGCTTGACTTTTTCCAATGCTCGTCTTTGTTTTGAGGACCGATGCAAACACTGCCTACAATTTTTCAAACTCGCCCTGGCATCAAAGACAAGCATCTATGATGCAATCTCTTTATTAATTTCTGTTTTCTTTTTTTAATGCCCTCACGTCTCTCCGGTCTTTCCAGAAAAGTAGTTCAGCTCGACTTTGCCAAGCGAAATGCTTTGCCGGGCTCATGTCTGCCTTTTTATAGAGAAAAGAAAACACAACGTGCTCCCCGTCTGTCTTGTTGCTTGAGCAGAGGAGAGGCCCGAAATGTGAAACCCGAGATAGTTTTCCTGCTGCGTGCTCCGCAGTGCCAGAACACTCACTGTAATTTACCAAAAGCTGCTGCTATTTATGCCATAAACCATGTGTTTAACATTCCTCAACCCCGTCATGTTTGTATATCCCCCCCCACCCCCCACCCCCCTGTAGTCCCTCTCTGCCCAACGCTACAGCAGTATTTCTATTTATGTGTGGGTGTGTGTGTCCCGCTTCACAGAGGTATCATCTCTCCCCCTCTGAGAAAAGGCCGACAGGAAGTTGGAGTTTACGTTGGCCCACTTCCCCCCCCCCCCAACTCCGAAAAATCAGTGCAGGCCGAGGAGCTGCGGGGATCAAATGCAATTTCTCCTGCCTCCATCAGCTGTCCCGCCCACCCCCGCCTGCTCAAAGCTTTCGGCTGGAGTTTGTTGCTGCAAAACTACAGCGCGGCAGGAAAGGATGTCGCTGTCTGCATTTCAGAAACAAGAGCATGCAAGAACTTCAACTCGTACACACATCACCCCCGTTCTCCAAGAGCTCCACTGGATCCCGGTCAAATATAGAATCAACTTTAAAATTCTTCTTCTTTATACATTCAAAGCTATCCATAACCTTTCCGCCCCATACCTATCTGACCTTCTTCAAATTTCTATTCCCTCTCGTTCCCTCAGATCCTCTTCCTCCCTCCACCTCTGTGTGCCCCCCCCCTGCCCGTCTCAGCACGATGGGGGACAGAGCTTTCAGCTGCTCTGCCCCCAAACTCTGGAACTCACTTCCTCCCAACATTCGTAACATGGATTCTCTGCCCACCTTCAAAGACTATCTCAAAACCCACCTATTTAAAATTGCATTTTCTATGTAGCTTTATCTCGTTTCTATTTATAATTGTATTTTATTTATTGTATTCTATTTTGTGATTGTATTTTATTTATTATTATTGTTGTTATTTGAGAGAGAGTAAGTCGTCCCCCCCCAAACTCCTATTTTGCGCCTCATGCGTTATGCTAGTTGCTTGTGGTTGGGCGGGGGACACTCTGAACCGGTTGCCAGACAAAATCAGGGCACACACAGATGAACGACAATCGTCCATGCTCATGAGTAAACTCCACATGGGGAAGGCCGTATCCGGAATGGAACCCTGCACCTTTGCACTGTGGGGCAGATAACTGTGAAGCAGCTAACGGTTAGCTGCTAACCGGTCGATCAACGTGATGCACTATTGATTAAAAAAAATTAAAAATCCTTCCTCTCACAGCAAAATCTCCCAATGGATTGTGACCTCATTAATGTTCTTAAAGTTCGGAGTACAGTGATACCTTGGTTCACGAACCCCTCTGGCTTACGAACGTTTCGGTTTACGAACGTTAAATGCATGAAAATTTTACCTTGGCATACAAACTATTTTTCGGGATAAACACGGAGCTGCCACAATGACTGATGTGTCGTTCGCGAACGAGCCCGTTCTCCTAACAAGAAAATGGCAGCATTGCAATGACATTTTTTGTTCCTCTATTCCCCGACCCCAGTTTTCGGTTAAAGCCACATGATTGGTCAAGAACGCAGCAGTGAGGGGAGGTAGTTTAAACATTAAAGAGACAGGCAGACGTCAGAGAGAGAGAGTGAGAAAATGGATAGAAAACAGTGAAATCTGGACTTGTTTCAACTTTGATAGTTCAAAGGCAGAGTGTAGACTGCAAGGTTAAAATATCCCATCAATCAGGCTCCACAAATAACCCGCACAAGCCATCTGTACAGTTAATGCAAAAAGCTATCAACCCAGCTAAATAGAACACAATTGATGAGGAACAAGGTAAAATGATCGCAGAGAAAGCACCTACAAGGGATCAATCCTCAAGATGGTGAAAGAAGAATGTTCCGTTCCTCATCAAGTGTTTCATGCTGAGGAAACCGGCTAATCCATTCCATCAAGCCATCAACGACCATCACGAAGGTAAATAAAACGACTTTATTATATAGTACAGTTTATTTCTTTAATTATAATACCATTGCACATTTATTCTACATAAAATAAGGTATATTTTGTATAGTTTTAAGGCTTAGAAAATTAGAAAGTAGAAAATTCAATGAGAAGGTTTCTTCAGCCGTCATCTGTACAATTTTGAAGGTTTCGGACGTTTCGCCTCCTATCCAAGGGATATATAAATAGGGCCCTATTTATATATCCCTAATTATAGGGATATATAAATAGGGCCGATACGACCAGTCAGACGTTAGTTCGCTGACGAAGCCTCTTGGATAGGAGGCGAAACGTCCGAAACCTTCAAAATTGTACAGATGAAACCTTCTCATCGATGGACCACTCCTGTACGACTGAGAGCTTACACAGACGTAAAGTAGAAAATTATATTTTCTGTTTTTGTTTTTTTGAGGCGGCCCGGTAGTCGAGGGGTTAGCACACCGGCTTCACAGACCAGAGGTTGCCGGTCGCGTCCCGCTTCGGCCTCCCTGTGTGGACTTTGCATGTTCTCCCCGGGCCCGCGTGGGTTTTCTCCGGGTCCTCCGATTTCCTCCCATATTCCAAAAACAAGAGGAATAAGGAATGAGCGGTGTGGAAAATGGATGGAAAATTATGTTTTATGGGGACCTGGGAACGGATTATTCTCATTTTAATGGTTTCCTATGGGAAATTAATGTTTGGGATACACACTTGTCGCCTTACACACTCTGTCTTGGGACTAATGAAGTTCGTAAACCAAGGTATCACTGTACTAATTTAAACGTCAAGATGAGCTCATTTCACTCCTCGGAATTGCAATCAAGACAAAATGTCTGCTTCTTCGATGAAAAAAAAAAAAAAAAAAAAAACAAAGAGCGCCAAAAGCGCTAACTCCAACAAGTATGTTTCATGATGGACTGGATCAGGCTGCGAGGTTGCCTGAGGGCTGTATTGGAGAAGCAGTTGGGCGGGTTTTAGGAGTGGGGTGGGGGTGGGGGGCACATATTAAAGCGTAATGAATCACACACTCAGTCACAGGGTCGTCGGCTATGAATGTGCTCTCTGTTGGTTTTCCTGGAGCCTGGAGTTTACTAACTGATGACGCAGGCCCGACTTGATCAGAGACATGTGTTGCTGCCGAGTCGTTGCCAGCGAGAACTTTGGAAAAGGAAGGGGGGTGGGCGAGGGCGGAGATGGAGGGATACATGTGCGTCTGGGTTCTTTGCTTTTTCTATGTCCTTCGGGACATTGCCTCACACTGCTGTTGATGGTGGGGGGAGGGGCTTGGGGGGGAGAAGAAGCCCACGTTTACATCGCTGGGACAGGAAATCAGACCAGTGTCAGAATGTCTTGACCCAGTTCTCCATTAAAACTCCTAGATTTTTGCGCAGGGTGGTCGGCAAACGCTAAATTTGCCTCTTTGTCGAAATCAAACCCCTAAAATTAGCTCAGTGAGATCCAAAGGGCAGCTCAATTGCTGCTCAGGTACATGGGTTACACCTGGAGGGAAGTCTCGGCGGCTCAATGACAGAACTTTGGGATATGTTGACACGCCTCGTGGCATGTTGAAAGGACAACCAACAAATTTTTTTTTGTTTCCTAACTGACACCAGAAAAACGTTTTATAGCATCTAAAGTAGCCAAAACACATAGGCTGATATTTTTAGTCAAATGCAAATCACCGATAAAAATGACTTAAAGTGTCCCAAAACTCCTTCAAAATTACCTCAGAAAGTTTCAGTTTCAGAAGGTCCCGCCCCCTTGTTTGTGACGTCACGCCTGGACATCTCGCCTTGCTCGAGAATCAAAATAATGGCGTCAGATTCTGAGAAGATGCTTCCTTGTTACTCATTCAGTTATGAATATGATTCAAATCGTTCTGAAGAGGAAAGCATAAATGTTTGCAATCGATTAAAGAAGTCATTCAACGTCATTTGAAGTGATTTTACAAATTATGGACACAACTTGTCCGGAGGCGTCAATTGTCCTTTAATAATAATAATAATAATAATAATACATTTCATTTACAAGCACTCTTCAAAACTCTTAAGGTCACTTCACAGTCACAGGACAAGTGTGCTTGATAGCTAGCTAGCTAATACATAGCTACATCGGAATTGTTTTTTTTTTCCTCTCAAGGAATTGACATAAAAACTGCTCGCATCTTTGTCACATTGAAATGCGCCGGAGAATATTTTCCCAAACAAGGTACGAGGAGGACGCAGAGCCGTCGCCGGAGGCCAAAACATGAAGATGAGCACTGCGCCGCCGCTCATTTCAGTGCACCTGCCGCGACACGTCTGCGCATAACAGCGTGTAAACATCACCCGAGAGAATGCGATGAAACCACGTTGCCTCACCTCCGGACTCGAGTACGGCAAGTCTAGTCCTGCTCTGGCAAATGTTGCCCGCTTGGTACTGACAGGAAGAGCGTTGTTAACCACATGTCAATTATTTTACATGTTTTAGTTCTCCCCCCCTCCAAAAAATGGCTGCAATATCTTCAAAGCTTTGTAATGGCGCTGCTGGTTCAAGGCAGTGGAGGCCAGTATGTTTGAATTCATTGCAAAGTGTTTTAGGGTTGTAAATAACAATATTTGGCGAGGCGGGTGCGTGCCTGGACGGCATGACCGTAAAAAAACCCGAATTGAATTCATTCATTGTATTCATTCAAAAAATACAGTGATACCTTGGCAGAGGAACTTAATTGGTTCCCAGACAGAGTGTGTAAAGTGAAAAGTGTGTATCCTAAAAATTATTTTCCCAGAGGAAACCATTAAAATGAGAATAATCCGTTCCCAGGTCCCCATAAAACATAACTTTCTCCTTTCTAATTTTCTCAGCCTTAAAACTACACAAAATATGCCTTATTTTATGTATAATAAATGTGCTATGGTATTATAATTAAAGAAATATCAAAACCGGGATAGATGGAGGACATTGATTCGCTGTGGCGACCCCTGAGGGGAAAAGCCGAAAGGAAAAGAAGATGAAGAAGATTTACTTTTGTGATGGTGGTTGATGGCTTGATGGAATGGAGTGGCCGGTTTCCTCCTCTTCCATGTGGGGGTTGTTTGTGGTAACCTTGCAGTCTATACTGCCTTTGAACTGTCAAAGTCGAAACTCTCTCACTGTCGTATGCCTGTCTCTTTAATGTTTAAACCACCTCCGCTCACTGCTGCGTTCTTGACCAATCACGTGGCTTTAACCAAAGACTGGGGGCGGGGAATAGAGGATGAAAACAAGCCGCCTGCCATTTTCTTGTTAGAAGAACGGGCTCGTTCGCGAACGACACATCACTCATTGAGGCAGCTTCGTGTGTATCCCAAAAGAAGTTTGTATGCAAAGGTAAAATTTTCATCAATTTAACGTTCGTAAACCGCAAAGTTTGTAAGACAAGGGGTTCGTAAACTGAGGTATCACTGTAGGAATAACTAAACTACATACATATATAGACTAACGTCTGTGTAAGCTCTCAGTCGTACAGGAGTGGTCCATCGATGAAAAGGTTTCAAAAAAGTACAGATGACGGCTGAAGAAACCTTTTCATATACAGACTAACAAACTGATAAAAATAAGTAGAAATGAAATAACATTGGATGTTTTTAGGATGTGTATATAAACTAGTTCTCACGCGCTCTTTTCATGCGATGCACCAATACGAAGCGACTTTCTGCCAATGCCGAAAGTCGCATCCCCAATGACGCCATGGTTATGACTGGACGTGTTCACACCATCCCCCTCGGCCTCCTGGGACGCGCGCAAATGCAGATGTAGGTTATCACACGTCGCTGTACGCTGAGGCGGGCCGCTCTGCGTGGGAGGCCCAACTTACAGCTGCTTCTGATTGAAAACACCCGGAGAAAACCACGCCCCCCTTTCCCTGCCACTAAACAAAGCCTTCAAGGCTCAAGTGCAGTCCAGAGCCATGTGTTTGTTGCTGTCCCAACTTTCAAACATCTCCCCGCAAACAATAGCCGCGCGCATCCACATGCGAGCGAGCCAACACCGGCCCTGAATTTTCCTGGCCTGCCGCATGTTGAAGTCATTATCCTGTTGCTTGTTAAGTCATTACTCTATCGCTTGTTATTTCTCAAGCACGAGAGATTTGCCACCCGGCGCAGCCTGAGAAGAAGGGAGGTACCCTTCAATGCATCCAGGATGCAAACCCGAGGAAGAGGAGGGAGAAAAAATCCTCCACAACCAAAGCGACCCTCCGTAGGTACTTGATACAGTTATACCTCGGCTTACGAACTTTTCGGTTTACGAATGTTACATTTATGAAAATTTTACCATGGCATACAAACTATTTTTCGGGATACAACGGAGCTGCCACAATGAGTGATGTGTCGTTTGCAAATGAGCCCGTTCTCCTAACAAGAAAATGGCAGCCGGCTTGTTTTGGTCCTCTCTTCCCCGCCCCCAGTCGTCGGTTTAAGCCACGCGATTGGTCAAGAACGCGCAGTGAGGGTGGGGGTTTAAAGACAGAGTGAAGCTATTCTCCATAAAGAAAATGGCAGCCGAAAATGGATAGAAAACAGTGAAATTTGGACTTGTTTCAACTTTGATAGTTCAAAGGCAGAGTGTAGACTGCAAGGTTAAAATTCCCATCAATCAGGCTCCACAAATAACCCGCGCAAGCCATCTGTACACTTGATGCAAAAAGCTATCAACCCAGCTAAAGAGAACACAATTGATGAGGAACTAGGTCAAATTATCGCAGAGAAAGCACCGACAACGGATCATTCCTCAAGATGGTGAAAGAAGGCTACGTTCCTCATCAAGTGTTTCATGCTGAGGAAACCGGCCACTCCATTCCATCAAGCCATCAACGACCATCACAAAGGTCAATAAAACGACTTTATTATATAGTACAGTTTATTTCTTTAATTATAATACCATTTCACATTTATTATACATAAAATAAGGTATATTTTGTGTCGTTTTAAGGCTTAGAAAATTAGAAGTAGAAAATTATGTTTTATGGGGACCTGGGAATGGATTATTCTCATTTGAATGGTCTCCTATGGGAAATTAATTTTTGGGATACACACTTTTCGCCTTACACACTCTGTCTGGGAACCAATTAAGTTTGTAAACCAAGGTATCACTGTACTGCCAAGACGTCCACGGTCGATTGATGAGCAAGTGTTAAATGCTGATGAAACCGGCCACTCCATTCCATCAAGCCATCAACGACCATCACAAAGGTAAATAAAATGACTTTATTATGCAGTACAGTTTATTTCTTTAATTATAATACCATTTCACATTTATTATACATAAAATAAGGTATATTTTGTGTCGTTTTAAGGCTTAGAAAATTAGAAGTAGAAAATTATGTTTTATGGGGACCTGGGAATGGATTATTCTCATTTGAATGGTCTCCTATGGGAAATTAATTTTTGGGATACACACTTTTCGCCTTACACACTCTGTCTGGGAACCAATTAAGTTTGTAAACCAAGGTATCACTGTACTGCCAAGACGTCCACGGTCGACCTTTCATCTTCACGTTTGTTACCGATGACGAAAGGTTTCTCTACTCCAAAAGGGACTTGGGGCTGGGAGGATTTGACATAGTCCAGGAGCTTTAACATATTCATGGTGGATCTCAGACATCTGGTTTCCATTCACCCCCGAGCCCCTTCCCCCCTTTTTTCCTCCAAGACAGCGATGCCTTTCAATGAAATCGTCTCCATCTTGCTTCCTGTGCGATCTGTTTAACACAATTGTGTAGAGCGCAATGTTTGGTAAAAGCCAACATGATTAAGAAAATGTTTCGCTTTGATTGTTTTTTTTTTTTTTGGGGGGGGGCTTAATTGGGGGGGGGCATCCCCCTGCCTCGACACCAACTTCAGAGTTTATTAGCAACCACTTTCACAACATCCTTCCCGGTCTGCTGTGCAAAAGGGGAACCCGTGAGCGGATCACGCTTTCGCCATGCCGCTAATGGCCGACACATGCCTCTTAGCCACACCGCACACACCTCAGATCAAAAGCGCGGAAGCACCGGGGACCCATTTGGGCCCCGAGTACCCCGCCTCATCTCCTCTTTGACACCCACGCGACATGTCTGAGTGGGGCCAAATGGCCCGCCACCTGTCCCAACGACATCCAACAGCAGTGGGAACGCGGGGTCGTCTCACACCTCGTCTTTCGCACCGACCGTCTCATGGCGGGCGACGCGTATTCCAGCTGCAGGCGGGGTCAGATCGGATAACGGCGAACACCGAAATGGGATTTCTGCAAACCCGAATTGCATGAATTGTCGCCCCGTCATTCAATCAACAAATCGAATGGCCCAACTTGAGCTGGAAAAAGGCTCCCAGGCCGCTTCGGCCTCGCGAAAGACAGCAGGAGGGGGGTGGTCGGGCAAAGGCAGGAAATCCCAGTGCAGCGTGGACTATTTTTCCCCGCGCGGCGTTCCAGCGGAACGGTCCTTTGCAGCATTCGGTCGCCCCCTCGCTCGGGCGGGCCCCCGCGTCTCCCATAACCATCCGCTGCTGTGCTCAAAGGCAACCGCATCGCCACTGCCGCCTGGTGAAAAACAATCCAAACCTCCGTCACACGCACATATGAAGTCAGTTGACTTGCGGGCCGTTACTCAGCAGTATTTGGGGGTTTGCGGAATGGGGATCAAAAGCTTGGGGTTCCCCTAAATTTCCACACAAGCTCCCATTGTGGTTAGAGCAGAGACAGAGAGGCACCTTATTTCACAGCAAAATGAAATGAGTACAGTGATACCTGGGCATACAAACTTAATTGGTTCCCAGACAGAGTGTGTAAGGCGAAAAGTGTATATCCCAAAAATTAATTTCCCATAGGAAACCATTAAAATGAGAATAATACATTCCCAGGTCCTCATAACATAATTTCTACTTTCTAATTTTCTAAGACTTAAAACTACACAAAATCAGAATCATCTTTATTGCCAAGTATGTAGAACACACAAGGAATTTGGTTCCGGTAGAACACGCTGCACTAGTATCATCATCAAAAAATTGCTAAGTGGCACTATACAGTTCCATTTGGGCTACTGTTGAAAGAGTTCACAGAGTTAATGGCTTATTTTATGTATGTATGTAATAAATGTGCTATGGTATTTGAATTAAAGAATTAAACTTTACTGTGTAATAAACTTATTTTATTTACCTTTGTGATGGTCGTTGATGGCTTGATGGAATGGAGTGTCCGGTTTCCTCAGCATTAAACACTTGATGAGTAACGTAGCCTTCTCTCACCATCTTGAGGAATGATCCCTTGTTGGTGCTTTTTCTGCCATAATTGTACCTTTTTCCTCATCAATTGTGTTCTGTTTAGCTGGGTTGATAGCTTTTTGCGTCAAGTGTACAGATGGCTTGGGCGGGTTATTTGTGGAGCCCGATTGGTGGGAATTTTAACCTTGCAGTCTACACTCTGCCTTCGAGCTATCAAAATTGAAACGAGTCAAAATGTCACTGTTTTGTACGCATTTTCTCACTCTCTCTGTCGGCTGCCTGTCTTTTAATGTTTAAACCACCTCCCCTCACTACTACGTTCTTGACCAATCACATGGCTTTAACCGAAGACTGGTGGCGGGGAATAGAAGACAAAAACAGTCGGCTGCCATTTTCTTGTTAGGAGAACGGGCTCGGTCGCGAATGACACATCACTCATTGTGGCACTCGGTGTGTATCCCGAAAAATAGTTCGTATGCCAAGGTAAAGTTTTTCATCAAGTAAACATTCGTAAACCAAAGGGTTCGTAAGCCAAGGGGTTCGTAAACTGAGGTATCGCTGTATTATTCACATTTCAGTGGGGGAAATGGCAGCTCTCTGTCTTTTTGTCTCTCGGTAACGCTTGCCAAACATTCCTGCGCGTTTATCCCCAAATCTCCTCGCTATCACTTGGATCACTAAGGATGCACATGCTCTTCATGTGATTCCAATGAAGGGATGGATTCTGTCCGCTTCTCCCTTTCGCGTGACGCAGATTCCTTCTCATTAATACCAGGACGTTCGACCAACGGATGAAAGAAAAAGAACGGGGGGGGGGGGGACTAAACATCGAATGCGGGAGTTACTTCCAAGGCAAGAACCAGGTATGGTGCCCGCGTGTGTCGAGTCGACAGGCCTCCCAAAGAGCCAACGGCCATTTTATTCACAAGCTCCTTCAAGCCTTTTTGATAATGCTGACACTGTATTTCAACAAAATGTCAGAATGTATTATCTAAAGGACAGACGACACCTCCGGACAAGTTGTGTCCATAATTTGTAAAATGGCTTCAAATGACTATATTTTACGTTTTAAGAGTCGCGCTGAATATTCATGAAGTCTTGTTTTTGAGTTGATGACGATGCCCGACGTGACGTCACGTCTGGAACGCCCCTGACCGAGAAAGCGACGCACAATGCATTTTGGGTGCTTTTTTTTGGTCTGAAAAAAACGTGTTGGTGGCGAAATTAGAAGGAAAAAAAAACACATAAATAATGCGATGGTGAATCGTTGTGTGTTGTACCAAGACTATTTGATACGAGTTGATACAAATTCCCAGCAGACAAATCAGCCCATTTCCAACGGAGCAGTGGGCACCATCTTGTGCATTTTCTGGGAGCTACATTGCAGTCCAGACGCCTCAAAATGAGACGGAAGGATTTCTTTAATAGATTGCAAACATTTATGCTTTCCTCTTCAGAACTATTTGAATCATATTCATAACTGGATGAGTAACAAGAAAGCATCTTCTCCTAATCTGAAGCCATTGTTTTGATTCTCGAGCAAGGTCAGACATCCTGGCGTGATGTCACGAACAAGGGGGTGGGACTTTCTGAATCTCCTCAGTTTGAAGCTCATTTGTGGCAGTTTTGAGACACTAAGTCATTTTTATTGGTGTTTTGCATTTGACTAAAAATATCAGCCTGCGTGTTTTGGGTATTTTAGATGCTATAAAACGTTTTTCTGATGTCAGTTAGGAAACAAATTATGGTGTCGGTTGTCCTTTAAGCATGATGGAATTTCACAAATTTGATTTGCTTTTGCCTGCCGAGTAAAATTATTATTATTTATTATTATTATAAAATTATTATTATTGTCTGTGAGATCCAATGACTCCATTCTTTCAACTCTTGTTTTTTTATTATTGTGATTATAATTTTTTGGGTTTTACTCTGACCCCAACCGTTTTCTGTGGTCTGAAAAAAAAAAAAAAACTATACGTTTACATTGCTGCCATGGTGCTTTTGACTTTGGCAAAGGGTCCTTCCATCACTAGAAGAGCAAGCACCTTGCAACAGCTGGGTTGAATTATCCGGGATGGGGTGCGGGGAGGGGAAGGGAGTTGGGTGGAGACTCCTGGCGCCAGGATCGGGCCAGCGGGTCAGGGAGGATGACGATTACCAAAATACTAGCAGGCAGCCATCGGCCTGCGGAGGGGGGCCGGGGGTAGTGGTGGTGAGTGGGGTGTTCCTAGCTCATACAGTTCTCAGCGACAGGATGGGCAGGCGGGCGGGCAGGCAGGCAGGCGGGCAAGTGGCCGACCACGGGGTCTTTTGTGACTGTGAGAGGGACGCTCCTACTTCCACTTCCTCTGCGATAGCCCCTTCCTGTCATTGAGCAACACAACCATTTCCATCGCTCTTTGTTCAAACCACCAATATTCTAGATTGAATATAACCAGTTTTTATTAGAGGCTGCCACTGCACTCTTGACGCGTGGGCTCACTTTACACGTCCATCAGCCATTTATTCACTCAAAAACTCCAAACACACCTATTTAAAATAGCATTTTCTGTGTAGCAGCTCTTTCTCTTGTTTCTATTTATAATTGTCTGTGTAAGCTCTCAGTCATAGAGGAGTGGTCCATCGATGAAAAGGTTTCTTCAGCCGTCATCTGTATTTCTTTAAAGGTGTCGGACGCCTCGCTCCTCATCCAAGAGGCTTCTTCAGCAAACTAAAGTCTTGCTGGTTGTTTCGGCCCTATACATATCCCTACTGTCCAGGCGTGGTGTGTCGGACTCTGCTATGATTGGTCCCTTCTCTCAGAATGGGGGGAGCGGCGGACTTCTCCCTGCGGCTCCAGTGATTACTTCTATTGTCCTGCCTGAGTATGAGGTACAGTGGGACCTTTTGTTTGTTTGTTTGTTTGTTTACGAACACCTTGCCTTACGAACTTTTCGGTTTACGAACGTTAAATTTATGAAAATTAAACCTTGGCATACGCACTACTTTTCAGGATACACACGGAGTGCCGCCCCACCACGGCTGACGGAGTAATTTTCGGTGGAAGAACACCAAACCACACGACTGAACAGTGTCACAGCAGTGTCACAGCCTACCTTTCCACACCCCCTTTCTCTGAGTGCACACGTCCTTTGTCTTCAAGGATTTCTTATGGATACTTTTGCTGTTATGCGACCAAAAAAGACCCCACCATAGGCTCGTGTTCAGCCGAAGAAGACACAAAACAAAATTACAGTCAAGTAGAAGAAGGAGATCATTGAGAAACACGAACGAGGTGTGCGTTTGTCTGGCTTCACGGCCCAGTAGCAATATGCTAAGTCCACCATTGCTACCATCCTTCGCAACAAAGAAGCTATTAAAGGTGCGTGTGTTGCTAAAGGTGTTTCCATGCTGTCAAAGCAACGGTCTCGGGCAATAGAAGAGGTTGAAAAACTTCTGTTAATTTGGATTAACGAGAAGCAGCTAGCCGGCGACAGTGTGACTAAAGCAATTATATCCGAGAACGCACGGCAAATTCACGCTGATATCGTCATGCGGCAACCTGGAAGTTCGCCGTTTATTGATGATTTTAAAGCTAGCAACGGATGGTTCGAGAACTTTAAGCGCCATACAGGGATTCACTGCATTACTCGTCATGGTGAGACAGCCAGTTCTGACAGTAAAGCTGCCGAAGCCTACGAGGGATCATTCCTCAAAATGATGAAAGAAGGCTACTTTTTTGGAAAAAGATGCCTAACCGGGCTTTCATAACACAGGGAGAGAAGTCTGAACCCCATTCCATCAAGCCATCAACGACCATCACATAGCTAAATAAAATGACTTTATTATACAGTGCAGTGTATTTATTTCATTACAATACAATATAACATTTATTATACATAGAATAAGGTATGTTTGTAGTTTTAAGGCTTATTTGGTTGAAAATTATATTTTATGGAGACCTGGGAATGGATTATTCTCATTTTAATGGTTTCCGATGGGAAATAATTTTTTGGGATCCACACTTTTCACCTAATACACTCTGTCTGGGAACCAATTAAGTGCGTTAGCCAAGGTCGCACTGTATACGACTGGCCTGATTGCTCCATTTGCTCTGGTATCACCTCATCAGCATAACTAAGCCTATGTTGCCTAAACAGTCTATTGTACGAACGATCCAAATTGAACCTCACCCCACCAAACCGGTTTAGTGAAGGATTTTGCTGTTTTATGAAAATAGCTTCTTTTACTTCCCTTTACGTCTGTGTAAGCCCTCAGTCGTACAGGAGTGGTCTATCGATGAAAAGGTTTCTTCAGCCGTCATCTGTACTTCTTTGAGAAAGATACAGATGACAGTACAGATGTCAGCTTGTCACGGTTTGCAATGTGGAGATGGCAGTTGTGGATTCCAAAAAGCAGGCAGGAGAGAGCAGCAGGTTGTATTTGAGAAATTGGATGAAAATAAAATCATCAGGAACCAAATCTAAAACATCAAAATCATGTGAACAAAAAAATACAAAGTATCAAAGAAAAAACAAGCGTAAAAGTCTGCCAAGATGAAACAAACTTGACAGGGTGAAGCAAACACATTCAATGCATACAATGCAATGACCCAACACCGGATGGTCGTGCCGGGAGTCCTTTTTACTGCCACTGATTGGAACGACCAACACCTGCGCGGCTGCAGGCAGGGCCGACAGCGCTACCCGTTGGTCGCCAATCAGAACGCGGCAGTCTTCCACTGATCGGGACGATCAGCACCTGTGTAGGTGCAGGCGGGGCTGACAGTGCCACCCGTTGGTCACCAACCAGATCGTGACATGGCTGAAGAAACCTTTTCATCGATTTACTCCCCTTTCAAACCATCTATTTTCTTTCGCCAAGATTTTAACCTCATTGTCGTCAAATGAGTGGTTGCTAGCTTTTAGGTGCATATGTACTGCCGATTGAGGCCCATTAGTATTATCCCTGCGATGTTGAGAAGTCTTTTTTTGAGAATTTGTTTGGTCTCCTCAATGTATTGCTGTTTACAATTTTCATTTTTACAATGTATTGAATAAATTACATTACTTTGTTTTTCATTTGGCAGCCTATCCTTTGGATGCACTGATTAGTATTGCCTTAAAGCGCTTATCGGTTTGAAATAAGTAGGAATTTTGTATTCATAATTGTATTTTATTTATTGTATTCTATTTCTGATTGTATTTTATTTATCATAGTACCTATGCTTGTCTGTGACTGTAAAGTGTCCTTGAGAGCTTTGAAAGGCACTTAAAATGAAATGTATTATTATTATTATTAAAATTCATCTCCAGCAAATGTGAGGCTTTGCCATATTTTCAGCTAACAGTCCCGCTGTCTCCAACGCGACAGCAAAAGGCCGAGTCATCGGCAAAGTTGACAATGAACTTGTCCATAACAGGTCCCAAAAAGGATAGATATTCATCCCACATGGAGCAGAAGCCTATAGAGCAGTGAGCTCCTCGTCATAAATAATGTTGGTTACGTCGCATGAGGTCAAAACAAACCAACAGTGCAAAAATGTTGACGTTGTTTACTTAACTCTCGCAATACGTTCTGTACCTCCAGCTGGTCAAATTCTTTTCTGAGTAAGTATGACTAAACTTCCTCCCATTCAGACAGACTTAGTGTGTCGTTGGTGTTTCTCACAATCATATCAGAGTCCAGGATTATTGACCGGCAAAAATTACACATCTGAACAAAGCAACTTTAGTGACAACTCAAATCCCAGTCATGAAGCAATTTGATCACGCTTTCAATACTAAACTACGGTTTCAATGCAATCGGGTGCTTTTATCCCCATATTTTTTCACAGTGTATATATTTACATATTTGAGCTCCAACTTTCAAGTTTGTTGCTTCCAGATTTGCTGCAGGCCCTTTAAGAATTTCTTTGCAGGCCCTTTAAGAATTTCTTTGCTGATCAACTCCACCCGGACTCCCACTTCAGAATGCACACTGACCACAAAATATGAGTGGAGGCCATTCCCCCCCCTTCTGATTTATGTCAGTCGAAGGGAAGGCCAACGCGCCCCCTGCTAATCCGGTGATGTACTGCTACAATGGTCGTCCATCTCATCTGGAGTTTTATGAACTCAAAGGAGCATACGGATAAACGGAGGATGTCGCCCTCTGCTGGTCAATGACAAACAAACCAAAAATAAACAAATAAAAAAAACTTTTTGGACATGTGTGCGAAAGATAATTTGACATGGTACGTTCTGTTCCGTTTGAGGTTTCAGTGGTATTCGAGTTCCAAGTTTCTCATCCTCCCTTTTCCTATGTTTAAAATAAATCCAACGGAAAAGTCAAAGAACAAAGCGTTAACCCTTGCCAAAGAAGGCAGCAACTACTCTTTATATCATGTAATGTCAAGGTAAAATCAGTGATTTGTCAACAAATGGTGAGTACCCTGTTTTGACTTCATTTAAATGTCATTGTGCTTTGTTCTAATGACTATTTTATATTTGAGTTACTTCCGGGTTGAGTGAACACTGGCACGTCTAGCGGCAACGGTTTTCCCCCACGAAAACACATTTGCTCTTGTCATGTGGCTATAAAGTGTCATTGAGAGTTTTGAAAGGCGCTTATAAATGAAACGTATTATTAGTATTACACGAAGTAACAGCCAAAGGAAACAAAAGGAAAATACAAAACACAATATGTGAAGTACTGTGTTCGGGTAAGACTTGGCATATGTCACGTGACAGTTCGAAATCAACACGTATTCAACCTCTTGAGGCAGCAGGGGCCGCCATCGATTAATAGCTCAAGCATGGCTCGTTCCGTCACTGGATTTCCGTGAGTAAATTGCAATCCATTTCTTGTTTTGATTCAAATTAGTGACACGTTCCAGAGAATAAATCACCCCCACCTACCTGGGGTATTCTTCACCTGGTCTGGAGCTACAGCTTGCTATAAAATGTTGTCAGGCAGTCTCAGGGGAACGCCGGGTAACAAAAAGTGATCTCGAATTAAGGCCGAAGAAGAAAGGTGGCCCGCTTCTAAGTTTTAATTGTCATGTTTGCCTGCCAGTGAAAGTTGGTCGACTTGAATCTACATCGCGCCTTGCTGGGTGGAGTCAACATTTTTTGGCTCCCGACTTCCACCAGCGTTCCAAAGAAATACTTGTTAATACTTCTTAATTAAGGACTAAAATGGCCCGCAGGTGTGAACGTTGAGTGCGAACGTCTGTATGTACTAGTGATGTGTCGTTCGCGAACGAGTCGGTTCTTAGAGCCGGATCTCGAAGTGAACGAAGAGAGCCGGTTCCTAACAAGGAGCCGGACATGGGAGCCGATTTTTTGTCCTTTATTCCCCGCCTGCGGTCTTAAGTTAAAGCCGCACGTGATTGGTCGCTATCCGTGGTAGAGGAGGGAGGGGAGAATTACAGACACACGGAGCAGTGAGGAGAAGGGGGGGGGGCTGCTTAGGGTAGACAGATGGACAAATGTTATTACATTATGCTGTTATTATTATTCAATTATTATATTTTTTTTTACTCGTTGGTATGAACCGGTTTCGGCTCTGAAAAGAGCCGGAATTCCCATCACTATACCGCGCTTGACATTAATACTTGCGCTCAAGAAAAGGATAAGCACTCGAAAATGGATCAATGAATGGCTGATTTTGTGTCACCACAAGTTACTGAACATTTCATTTTCCCCTCAACTGACATCAGAAAAACGTTTTATATCATCTAAAATACCCAAAGCACGAAGTATGATATTTTTATTCAAATGCAAAACACCAATAAAAATGACTTAAAGTGTCCAAAATCAGCTAAAAAATTGAGCTGCGAATTGGGTATTTTCAGAAAGTCCCGCCCCCAGTTCGTGACATCACACCAAGACATCTTGCATTGCTGGAGAATCAAAACAATGGCTTCAGATTCGGAGAATATGCTTTCTTGTTACACATCCAGTTATGAATGTGATTCAAATAGTTATGAAGAGGAAAGCATACATGTTTGCAATTGATTAAAGAAGTCCTTCCGTGTCATTTTGAGGCATCTGGACTGCAATATAGCGTCCCAGAAAAGAGGCAGAAAATGGCGACCAAGCTACCTGTGAGGAATTAATCAGCCCGTTTCCACAGGCTGATAAATTCCTTATATGGAGCTTGGGCGCCCTCTTCTGGTCTTTTTGGTGCAACATGACGTTTTCAGACCAAACAAGCACAGCAAAATGCATTGACGTGATGGAAGGACTGCTACAATGTGTCTTTTTTTACGGTCAGGGGCGTTCCTTCAGTGACGTCACGTACGGACTCGTCACTCAAAAACAAGACTTCCTGAATATTCAGCAACTTGTCCGGAGACGTCGGTTGTCCTTTAAGAGTTAAACCTGTGTGAATAATGTTTTGCTTTCATACATCATGTAGGAGTGAAGGCATTCAAAACATGTGTAGCCAGTTCTTCTTTTTGGAATCTGGGTGATTGTATGTTTCCAAATCACTTTTTTTGTGTCCAAATAAACCAATTCAAATCCCAAATTTTGACAAAACAAGAACTCGAGTCAATGAACTTTCGGAAGGAATCCGTTGGACGGACATTTACAGCAAGTCATCATTCTTCCCCAGGCATTGCTGAGGTGACAACTTTGATTTTAATGCCACATTTGTCCCATTTGTTCACACTGTTCGAGCGAAGCACCAATGTAATTGAACTCCCAAAACATTTGTGCATGTCATTTCCTTTACTCTTTGTGTTGGAGCAGTTGCCAAGCTGAGCACAGCAGGTGGGGTTTTCGCAAATATCTTCAAAGCACTGCCATCTGCGGATAGCACAGGACCAAGATGACGGTGTGCCCCTCCAAGAGTGAAACTGTGGAGCAGCAGACAGCGACAGGATCCAGGTATCCTGTCAGCATTTTCAACATTTGCTCCCACATTCACAAAAGAATGGATGGCCGGTTCACAGGCACACTCGAAATTGTCCTCGAAATTGAATGGTCATTTGTGTATGTCAATGGCGAGCTGGGCATTTCGAAGCTACTCTATCAGTAGTGCTCCGTCTGAATCAATCCGACCCTTAAAGGACAACCGACACCATTTTTTTGTTTCCTAACTGACATCAGAAAAACGTTTTCTAGCATCTAACATACCCGAAACACGCAGGCTGATATTTTAGTCAAATGAAAAACACCAATAAAAATGACTTGTATTTGCCTTGCTCGAGAATCAAAACAATGGCTTCAGATTCGGAGAAGATGCTTTCTTGTTACTAATCCAGTTATGAATATGATTCAAATAGTTATGAAGAGGAAAGCATACATGTTTGCAATCGATTAAAGAAGTACTTGCGTATCAATTCAAGCCGTCAGGACTCCAATCTAGCATCTCAGAAAATGCACAATATTGTGCCCAAGCTCCCTTGGAAATGGGCTGATTTGTCTGCTGGGAATTTGTGTCAGCTAGTATCAAATAGTAGTCTTGGTGCAACACACAACGATTCACCATCGCGTTATTTATGTAGTTTTCCTTCTAATTTCACCATCAACTTGGATCAACACAAAGATTTCAGAGCAAACAAAGTACTCACAATGCATTGTGTGTCACTTTCTCGGTCAGGGGCGTTCCAGACGTGATGTCATGGTAGGTATCGTCACCAACTCAAAAACAAGACTTCCTGAATATTCAGCGCGAGTCTTAAAAGGTAAAATATATGCGGTGGAATCTTTGTAAAATACGCTCAGTAGAAGTTATTTGAAGTGATTTTACAAATTATGGACACAAATTGTCCGGAGACGTCGGTTGTCCTTTAATAACTATTTTATGACGATACAACCTTGACTGCAGCTGTGACTGCAACTGCGACTCATATAAAAGGTGTGGTGTGATTGACTACAAGTCCACTACAGGGTAGTATTATCCAGGAAAATGGCCAGCGAGAAGACCTGGGTGTCGATAACTCCAAATTTAATCCACACTTATTTGATGCTACCGGTCTTGTTGATGCTACCTGGCATCCAGGTGGATTTATGACGCTAGTCACAAATAATGGCCGAAATGTGATTGGTTCAATGCTTAAAGGACAACCGACACCCCCGGACAAGTTGCGTCCATAATTTGTAAAATCACTTCAAATGACTTCGACTGAGTGTATTTTACAATGATTTCACCGCATATAGCTATATTTTACGTTTTAGGCCTAGTCTTGTTTTCGAGATGGTGACGATGCCTGACGTGACGTCAGGAACGCCCCTGACCGAGAAAGCGACACACAATGCATTTTGGGTACTTTGTTTGGTCTGAAAACATCGTGTTGACCCGTGTTGATGGCGAAATTAGAAGGAAAACACATAAATAACGCGATGGTGAATCGTTGTGTGTTGCACCAAGACTACTATTTGATACTAGCTGACACAAATTCCCAGCAGACAAATCAGCCCATTTCCAACGGAGCTTGGGCGCCATGTTCTGCATTTTCTGGGCGCTGCATTGGAGTCCGGAAGGCTCGAATTGATATGGAAGGACTTCTTTAATCGATTGCAAACATTTATGCTTTCCTATTCAGAACTATTTGAATCATGTTCATTATTGGATGAGTAACAAGAAAGCATCTTCTCAGAATTTGAACTCTCTGAAGCCATTGTTTTGATTCTGGAGCAAGGCAGTTTGTGAAGGAGTATCCTGGCGTGACGTCACGAACAAGGGGGCGGGACTTTCTGAATCTGCCCAGTTCCGAGCTCATTTTGTGGCAGTTTTGGGACACTGTCATTTTTATTGGTGTTTTGCATTTGACTAAAAATATCAGCCTGTGTGTTTTGGGTATTTTAGATGCTATAAAACATTTTCTGATGTCAGTTAGGAAACAAAAAAAATGGTGTCGGTTGTCCTTCAAACATGAAAACATACATCTGGAAGCAGCACAAGAGGGCAAAGAAAGGCAATGACAGACAATTTGGAATTATTTCAGAAGAATTCATGGACAAAATATCATTCACATTCGTCTGTTTCAGGTATTTTTAGGCCAGCAGAGAAGGCCTTCGGGCCCCGATGCTCCACCACAATGAGAAATTGTCCCCCTCCATCACCTTCCTCTCTTTTTGGGCCTCCGAGTCGAGTTGCGAGCAAGTTTCAGTGAGACAAGTGTGTGATTGTCTGTAAAAGTCTGAGTGATATATGGCCCAGACGTGTTGACGTGGCCAGGATCTCCTTTTCAGCATGAGGGAATGAGACAGGGTGAAGTTCACCACGTTCTTGCCATCACTCATGATGCATAGCACGCGTTTAGTCTTGTTAACCCTTTCACTTAGTTTTATTGGGCCGATGAAGCGGCGGGGCTCTTACTGGGATCCCGGAGTGCGTCAGATTGTCTGCGGTCCTCTGTTTGGATAAGGCGGCGCGTGTCCATTGTCTCTGGTGACCCAGCCGGGGGCGTGGGGGTGAGGTATGCCCGCATAGTCCCCAAATAGAAAGACAGCTGAGAGCTGCCGCGCATAGTGGAAGGCAGGGCTGGCCGGTGCAATCGGAGCAGCGGCTATTGTCTGGAGCCACAGGCTAATAGCTACCAGACTGATTAGCTCCTCTGTGTATGTATGTGTTGGGGTGGATGTCAGGGGACAGCAGTCAACCCAGAAGAATAATTGGGGCTTTAAGTTGTGTTTGTGCCACGCGCCTGCCCGTCTCCAACGCCAGCACCCGATGGCTGAGGGCTGAGCCCGCAGCAGTGCTGCAATGCGCTGCGCTTGCCCACGGGGCCTTTACAGAAATATCCGCCGCCCATGAATGCTTTGATCCAAACGCTGCCCCGCCGACCTTTTTATTGAGTGGCCTGCGGTGATATTTCACATCCCGAGTACAGTTTTAGATTTATAGAATGAGGGCGAAATATGATCAATTAATGAAATCCTCATTTTCCTTTTCACCAGGCAACATATATCCTATTTGTGTATAGTGTGTGTGTGTGTGTGTGTGTGTGTGTACAGAAAGTGTGTGTAAGGTGAAAACGGTGTATTCCAAACATTAATTTCCCATAGGAAACCATAACAATGAGAATAATCCGTTCCGAGGTCCCCATAAAACATACTTTTCAACTAAATAAGCCTTAAAACTACACACAATATACCTTATTTTATGTATTATAAATGTGCTATGGTATTGTACATAAAGAAATAAACTGTACAGTATAATAAAGTCATTTTATTTACCTTTGTGATGGTCGTTGATGGCTTGATGGAATAGATAGCTTTTTGCATAAAGTGTCTCAAGGAGCCCTGGGTTGTACATCTTAGAAGTTGTGACATTGCAACAGATGCAGGCAGACACACTAGAAACTTCATTAATAGCTGGTCCCTTTGCTTGTATGTTCTCTTCAAATTGTACAGATGGCTTGTGCGGGTTATTTGTGGAGCCTGATTGATGGGATATTTTAACCTGGCAGTCTACACTCTGCCTTTGAACTATCAATAAAGTTAAAACGAGTCCAACTTTCACTGTATTTTCTATCCATTTTCTCGCCACTTCACTTTGTTTTTTTGTGTTTTTTTTTACTTGTTTATTTTTGTTTCCAGCTCTGTCGTCTCCCTTTTGTGTGTGTGTTTCTGTTTCTTTAACCCCTGCCCCCACTAACTGCTGCGTGTGCCATCAACGACTATCACAAAGGTAAATAAAACGAATTTATTATATAGTACAGTTTATTTCTTTAATAATACAATAGCACATTTATTTTCCAAAAAATAAGGTATAAATAAGGTATATTGTGTGCAGTTTTAAGGCTTATTTAGTGGAAATTGATGTTTTCTGGGGACCTGGGAATAGATTATTCTCATTTTAATGGTTTCCTATGGGAAATTAATGTTTGGAATAGACACTTTTCGCCTTACACAGTTTCTGGGAACCAATGAAGTTTGTAAGCCAAGGTATCACTATATGTATATATATATATATATATATATATATATATATATATATATATATATATATATATATATATATATATATATATATATACAGACGGACAGATGTTGATGTTTTAGCCAAATATTCAAATTTCTGCCTTATCACGCAGTTGCAAACAAGTTGATTTGTGGATTGGCAGTCTTCAGGCAACGGTAAATTTGAAGACATTTCTTGAAGACATTTTGAAAGGCAGCAGCAGTTGCCTTTGATTTTATATTTTGGTGTTTCGCTTTGTGAATAACAACGGCACCTGTGCAGAAGTCCAACACAGAGACGGCGTTGGGCTGGGTCGATTAAGCGCTGATGAAAATGACCGCGGCCATAATTCCCAATCTGTCTCCATCTCGTCGCCTAATCCCGCTGGCATTCGGCGCATGATGATCTAAAACAACTGTCAGCAAGCCTCTGTGGCCAAAATGGCGCTCGCACATCATCAACGTGACAGCCGCTCTGGTCCCACGATGCGCTAACCTCACATTTTGAATCACAGGCCTCCCCAGCGGCACTCGATCCGAGTTATTTTACACACCAAGGTGCAGTCATTTAAACCGGTGCAAAAGCGGGAGCGTTGACGGGGGGAGGCCACATCGCTCTAAATGATTTTGAACAACGCCGGGGATGTAAGGAGAGCTTTGACCCGGACGAGTCAGCTGTTGCGGAAGGTTGCAGCCGAGCGGCGTGGAGAGATGTGCCGTTGGGGGGCTTGGTGGGTCGGGGGGCGTACGCTGGCGCTGCCAATGCCCCACTATGTGTTTGTATATAAATGTGCGCGTGTGTTTACAGACTTATTTAAAGCCAGGAGCTCGGGGGACTTTGGGATTCATCGGTCTCCTCGCGTGTTATCAGCGTGGCAGCTTTTCAAAGCGCCTCAGCGCAGTAGGTGACATAGTACATAAAGCAGCCCGTTCTGAAGAGCCTCTTTTCCCAGAATAGCTCCGGGCGCCTCTATCTCACCAATGCCCGACAATGCTGGAGCCATCGCAGCGACACCTCGTCGTCTGCTGATAAGGCCGCAAAGATGGCCACCGCCTCAAGACGAATCAATGACAACGGTCGCGGATGGCTTGTTCAAATAATAATAATAATAATAATAATAATAATAATAATAATAATAATAATAATAATAATAATAAAGCTGACTTTGACTTTTTTTTTTACTTTGAATAATCCATTTCATTTCTAAGCGCCTTTCAAAACTCTCAAGGTCACTTTACAGTCACAGGATGAAGTTTTTCTGTGGGTGAGCAGCGGCACCCACACGCACCAGCGTTCACTCAACCCGGAAGTCAATAGACAGAAAGCTAGCTAGCCAGCTAGTAGATAGCTAATAGCCAACAACCCGGAATAACTCAAATAGAGAAAAAAAGCAAACTAGCTAGCTAGCTAATAGCCAGTTAATTGATACTGTAGATAGCTAGCAAGCCGCCTAGATGGCTATATAGCTAATAGATAGCTCGCAAATCTCGTTTTATTTTTTTCTGTACACCACTTAATCTCGATGGACCACCGTGATGACTCGATGTTCAGACTATGGCTTTGTCTATTCTGAGAAGCTGTGCTCCAGTGTCCCTCCCCTCGAAGGGTAGAGCTCTCCAACCTCTCCCCTTGCTTTCAAGGTCAGATTTGGCCAAGTGGGCCTGTTGTCACAAAAAAAAGACTCCCATTAAAAAGAAGATGGAAAGTAAGTCCGATGTGACTGTTTCGACTACCCCTTCCTAAACAAAAAAACAAATTGGGCCACTTTTAACTTCGCAATGTCGAACGCCACACCATCATTTTCTCAATATATTAAAAACACTTTATTTATCGTAACTTGTTTAATGGTCCACAGCCTCCGAAATACTCCTCGTATGTTCCATCGGCCGAGGGGCCGAACACCATAGCCAACGTCCCACAAGACGAACGACGCAAGTGCGTTTCGACGGGGTGGTGGTGGTGGAGTGTGGAACCACTACGTTCTTATGCTTTCTCTTCGGCTCTTGGCCTTTCTTCGCTCGTTTTGTTGGGGGGGGGGGGGGGGGCAAACGAGGCCCAAATCATCCCGAACTTATGTCGTACGCGAAAAAGGCGGCATTCCACGGTAGCCATTTTACGAAGTCGAACTGGAACTCAGTCGTCGGCTACCAAAATAGCTCGCTTCGGGTTAGCGCGATGACAAAAACGTCGCTTTCCTTTTGTGACAATTGAGACGGGCGCTCGGCACCCAATGAGCGCCGGAGGAGGGGTGGGGGGCATAAACTGACGAGGGACAAATGTCCACCGACCGTGACCTTGACGAGGGGGCTATAAAATCGGGGCACCCCTCGGCCAGCGGTTATTTCCCGGCCAAGTCAGCGGACGCCTCTTTGCACTTTTAGGTGGGTTGCTTTTCTTTCTAGTTTCTTCTTTTAGAGACCATCGACTTGACTCTTCCTCATTCGAATTCAAGTGGCCCGCTCGTCTTCGTAGCGTTCATCTCGAATAGTTTTACGCGCTTCTGCTTTCTCGTCGAGCCACCCCCGAGCGATGACAACCTAACGCCGTTCGCTTTGTTTGCTCCCAGGAACGGCACACGTGGGCCCGGCTGTCGGCAAGGTGGAAACATGTCCCGTTTTGACATGAAAGAGTTCGGGGAAGCGGCACCCTTTTTACGCAAGTCAGATTTGGAGCAACTGGCGTTGCAAACTGTCGCCTTTGACGGTAGGTGGGCCTCCTTCCACAACCTCAAATTCCACCACTAAAAAGCTACCGTCATGCACTTCGGGGTTCCCCCCCCAAAAAAAAAACAACCCAGTGTCACAAAAGTTAATATCCAATGAACTGTAATGAAAAGACCAATGGATAATTTCAAACGTGAATTTTTTTTATGCAAGACACTAGAAAATGCTTGTCACTGAAGCAACAAACACATCACCCAAAGAGAACCACTTAAGATGAAGAAATATATAGTACAAGGTACATCTTACTCAACCATTTATTTCAGCAGTAGTTTAGTAAACTGTAAAAAAAAAACAACTTGTATTTTTGAGCCAAAAAAGTCAAAGTCAGCTTTATTGTCAAATATGCTAATATGCATGACATACAGCACAGATGAAGTTACTGTCCTCTCGGACCCAGCATCTAAGGCACTCATCAAGACTTTCACAATTATCTTCATCATATTTTTTGGCAAAATGTTGGAAGCCAAGCATTTTTTTTCAATCGTGAAGGTGGAGTTCAATAAAAAATGGGAATGTCAGCTCTTTTTTTATTTTGAGTTCACCCAACAGTATTATCTTTTTTTGACAGTTCAGCCACATCACTCATAGACATATGTAGTAGACGTTCCATCCAAAGTGATGGCTTTGAAGAGTCCTATAAGGCTTTAAAATAATTCCAGATGATCAAGGAAGAGCAAGTTAATTATTTCTTTCTATGCTGACATTTTTAAAATTGTTATTCCAAATGGCGACTTACAGCGCAGGTATCAAAGTCAAAGCCCGGCCCGCCACATCATTTTATTCGGCCTGTGAAAGCAAATCATATTTATGAAATTCCATGATGCTTGCTAAAGTTCCAACAAATGTAAAATTGTTGTATGTAAACCACAATAAGCCTTTATTCTTGATTTATAATTTGAAAACTAGTTATTCATTAATTTGTTGTGCGCTCTGTGGAGAGGATTAAACATTGTCATTGTTTCCCCAAATTCATAACGGACACAAGAGGAAACCGCAACTTCAATAATAATAATAATAATAATAATAATAGTAATTCATTTCATTTCTAAGCGCCTATCAAAACTCTCAACGTCACTTTACAGTCACAGGATACGTTTTTCTGTGGGTGAGCAGTGGCAGCCACACGCACAAGCATTCACTCAACTCGAAATAACTCAAAAAGATCGAAAGCTACATAGATAGCTAATAGATACAGTGAGATCTCAACTTACAAACTTTTCGTCTTAAGAACCTCTAATTTGTGAAAATTAAACCTTATAATAAGCACTATTTTCATAATACACACCCACCACGGCTGGCGGAGTGATCTTCGGCGGAAGCACACGACCTAACAGCGTTCCAGCCGGCGCTACTTGAATGCACCCCCTCTCATTGAATGCACACGTCGATCGCCTACTTGGAGCTTTTTGCTGATAATTTTACGATGACGGGACCGAAAAATAACCACCACATGCTCGTGTTCAGCCCAAGAAGACACAAAATAAATCACCGTCGCTGAGAAGAAAGAGATAATTGAAAAACACGAACGAGGTGTGCGTTTGTGTGATTTAGTGGCCAAGCACGGCTATGCTAAGTCAACCATTGCTCCCATTCTCCGGAACAGAGAAGCCATCAAAGGTGCGTCTGTTGCAAAAGGTGTTTCCGTGCTCTCAAAGCGACGGTCTCGGGCAATCCAAAAAGTTGAAAACAGTTTTATTTTACAGCACAGTTTATTTCTTTAATTACAGTCCCCATGTAATGTGCCTCTCTTTGTGACGTAATGATACAATGCAGTGTATTCCTTTCATTACAATACAATAGCACATTTATTATACATAGAATAAGGTATGTTGTGTGTAGTTTTAAGGCTTATTTAGTTAAAAACTATATTTTATGGAAACCCGGGAACGGATTATTCCCATTTTAATGGTTCCCTATGGGATTTTCTTTTTTGAGATACACACTTTTCGCCTTACACACTCTTTCTGGGAACCAATTAAGTTCGTAAGTTGAGGTCTCACTGTACTACCAGAGCGACTATACAGTCACACAGGATCCGTTTTTCTGTGGGTGAGCAGGAGTAGCCACACGCGCAAGCATTCACTCAACCCAGAAGTAACTCAAATTGATAGAAATCTAGTTAGCTAAGAGATAGCTAATAACAATAATAATTAATAATAACACATTTCATTCACAAGCTCATTTCAAAACTCTCAAGGTCACTTTACAGTAACAGGATACGTTTTTCTGTGGGTGAGCAGCAACAGCCACACGCGCCAGCGTTCACTCAACCCAAAAGTAACTCAAATTGATAGAAATCTAGCTAACTAAGATTATTAATAATAATAATACATTTTATTTACAAGCGCCTTTAAAAACTGTCAAGGTCACTTTACAGTCACAGGATACGTGTTTCTGTGGGTGAGCACCAGCAGCCACACGCGCCAGCGTTCACTCAACCCAGAAGTAACTCAAATAGATAGAAAGCTACTATTACTACTACTACTACTAATACTACTACTAATAATAATAATAATAATAATACATTTAATTTACAAGCACTCTTCAAAACTCTCAAGGTCACTTCACAGTCACAGGACAAGTGTGCTTGATAGCTAGCTAGCTAATATATAGATACATCGGAATTGTTTTTTTTTCTCGCAAGGAATTGACATACAAACTGCTGGTCAATGTGGCCGGCGGAAAAAAACCCTCGTCTTACAAGAACACCAAGACGTGTTTTGTACACACCGTGTCTTCTTTTCTCATTCCCACATTTAATTAATCAGCACTGTCTGCTCCCCCCCACCCCCCAGGTAAGAAGCGAGCGTGGATCCCCGATGAGAAAGAGGCGTACGTGGAGATCGAGATCAAAGAGCTCAGTGGGGACAAAGTCACTGTTCAGACCAAAAATGGCAAGGTAAGTCGCCAAAGGTGCACCTTTTCTCACCAGGGCATCACTCCCCCAAATCACGTCCGCTTTGTGCCCGCGCAGACTCTGACTGTAAAGGACAGCGACATCCAGCAGATGAACCCCCCCAAGTACGACATGATCGAAGATATGGCCATGTTGACACATCTCAATGAAGCCTCGGTCCTCTTCAACATGCGCCGACGCTACTCGGCTTGGATGATCTACGTGAGTGAAACCCCCCCCCCTCTCCACCCCCACAGTTTGCCAAGTCACCCCATTCTCAAACAAACTATCCGCTGTCCCACCCTGACCTTCAGACCTACTCGGGCCTCTTCTGTGTCACGGTGAATCCATACAAATGGCTGCCGGTCTACACTGCCCCCGTGGTCGCCGCCTACAAGGGCAAACGGCGCTCGGAGGCACCCCCCCACATCTACTCCATCGCGGACAATGCCTACAATGACATGCTGCGCAGTAAGTATCTCAACAGCGCACTGGAGATGACACTTTTTGGGTGAAGGTCAACGCGGTGGGTTTTTCCTCTCTTTCAGATCGGGAGAACCAGTCCATGCTCATCACGTAAGTCTCCCCCCTCTCCCCCACCGCTTCAGACAGATCCGACAGCTGTTTTTTTTCAAATGGGCTAACGTGTAGGCCCAGGCATTTTTCTCCCCAGGATTTTTGTCAATTTGTTTTTCCTTCTCTCACAACGACGTGATTTGCTTCACCTGTGGTTTTTCACACTCGTAGCGGAGAATCCGGTGCTGGCAAAACTGTCAACACGAAACGTGTCATTCAGTATTTTGCCATTGTGGCAGCTCTTGGGGAAACCTCTGCTAAGAAAGCAGTAAGGCAAACATGGCAACTGTCCTTTTTTCCCCTTTTCCCCTTTTCAGTCCTTTTTTTTTGCTTTTCATTTTGGCCTGATTTTTGTTTTCCTTTTCATTTTTGAATTTTTCCATCACGGGAAAACCCGTGTTGTACATTTCCATTTTCATCATGTCTTCACTCCATAAGCTTTGCAGCCCCTTTTGCAAATTTTGGAATGTTTTTTTTCCTTCTTTCCCCTTCATTTTTTGCTTTGATTCAAATATTTTCCTGGATTTTTGACATTCCAATGTGGTTTGATACTTATCGCCCCCACTCCACCATCCGAAATGTGGATGTCTTTTTTTTCTTGTTTTTTCCCGCTTTTAACCAATGGCTTCTTTTGGATATGAGCTTCTTTTGGATATGAAGTTCCCTTGTTTTGAAAGTCTCACAGCGTCACATTTGACACAATGTCACTCTCACACCTTTTTTTTTTCGTGGCTACTTCCAGCAAGGTCCTGCCACCAAGACGGGGGTGAGTGACAACCGCACTTTAAAACGTATGTGATACGCTCGATGGCACCGTCTTATTCACTGCAATCCTACTTGTGTCTCTCAGGGGACGCTGGAGGATCAGATCATCGAGGCCAACCCCGCCATGGAGGCGTTCGGAAATGCCAAAACTTTGAGGAATGACAACTCATCCCGATTTGTGAGCATTCTCCAAAGATCCTGTCACCGGTTGCTTGTACAGTGATACCTTGGCTTACAAACTTAATTGGTTCCCAGACAGAGTGTGTCAGGCGAAAAGTGTGTATCCCAAAAATTAATTTCCCAAAGGAAAAATGAGAATAATCCGTTCCCAGGTCCCCATAAAACATAATTTTCTACTTTCTTATTTTCTAAGCCTTAAAACTACACAAAATATACCTTATTTTATGAATACTAAATGTGCTATGGTATTATAATTAAAGAGATGTTAAAGTCGTTTTATTTACCTTTGTGATGGTCGTTGATGGCTTGATGGAATGGAGTGGCCGGTTTCATCAGCATTAAACACTTGATGAGGAACGTAGCCTTCTTCTTTCACCATCTTGAGGAATGAAAATTATCACAGAGAAAGCGCCTACAAGGGGTAGATGCTTTGTGCTGTGATAATTTTACCTTGTTCCTCATCAATTGTGTTCTGTTTAGCTGGGTTGATAGCTTTTTGCATCAGGTGTACAGATGGCTTGTGCAGGTTATTTGTGGAGCCTAATTGATGGGATATTTTAACCTTACTGTCTACCCTCTGCCTTTGAACTATCAAAGTTGAAACGAGTCCAAATTTCACTGTTTTCTATCACTTTGCTCATTCTCTCTCTGTCATCTGCCTGTCTCTTTAAGGTGTAACGGCCTCACTCTCTGTCGCTCTCTGTCTCGAACCCCCACACCCTCACTGCTGCGTTCTTGACCAATCACATGGCTTTAACCGAAGACTGGGGGCAGGGAATAGAGGATAAAAACAGTCGGCTGCCATTTTGTTGTTAGGCGAACGGGCTCATTCGTGAACGACACATCACTCATTGTGTGTGTTTCCCGAAAAAAGTTCATATGCCGAGGTAATATGTTCAGAAATTTAACATTCATAAACCGAATAGTTCGTAAGCCAAGGGGTTCGTACGTAAACCGAGGTATCACTGTATTTCCGTAGCATACGCCCTGTGAAAAATATGACTCCCCCCTCATAGGGAAAGTTCATCAGGATCCATTTTGGCCCTTCTGGTAAACTTGCTTCTGCTGACATTGATATCTGTAAGTTGGCCGCCTCATGTTAGGCAGGTTGCGCAATGTTTACAATTTTTGTTTGTTTGCATGCATGCGCTGACGACCTAGCTTGACTGTTTAGCGCCGTTCTAAAAAGTCAAGGATGCAATAGCTCTTTTTTTTGGGTATTTGTCGCCACAATGTTTGATAACTGACTATTCAGTGTCTATGCGATTGGCTCAGCTACCGAAGAGCCTACAACTCAGGTGTCAAAGTCAAGACGCGGGGGCCAAATCTGGCCCGCCACTTCATCTTATTCGGCCCGTGAAAGCAAACCGAGCATGTCAAATGCCATTATGCTTGCCCAAGTCCCAACCAAAATTTCAAATTGTCCCATGTAAACCACAACAGCAGTCGTTATTTTTGACTTCAAATTTGAAAACTATTTATTCATTAATTTGTTGTGCAATCTGTATGTCATTTGTGGAGGGGATGATACATTCTAATGGCTTCCCCAAATTCATAACGGCCCCTGAGAGGAAACCGTAACTACAATGCGGCCCGCGAAAAAAAAATAGTTTGACACCCTTGCTGTAAACCACAGGGGTCCAAGTCAAGTCCTGGGGGCCAAATCTGGCCCATCACATCATTTTATTTGGCCCACGAAACCAAACCCTTGCTCTAAAACGACCCCTTTGGGGTGCGCAGTCCGTCAACAGTCGGCTCCCCAAACATTGACACGGTGACTCAAGAGCAGAGATCTTTTCAATGATTTCATCGCATCTCTCCCTCTCTCTCTTTGCCCGTCAGATCTTCTGGAAAAATCCAGAGTGATATTCCAGCAGCCTGGCGAAAGGAGCTACCACATTTACTACCAGATGATGTCACAGAAGAAACCCGAACTATTAGGTAAGTAGCGTGATTGTCGATGTGAAATGTTGTCAGACGTTATTCCAAACTCTTGTTGCAGACATGCTGCTGGTGTCGTCCAACCCGTACGACTACCACTTCTGCTCTCAGGGGGTGACCACCGTGGAGAACTTGGATGACGGACAGGAGCTGATGGCCACCGATGTAAGTCATTCCGTCTCCTGGTTGGGTGACACCAAATAACCAGATTCCTCCCGCCCATCCCCGCAGCACGCCATGGACATCCTCGGCTTCTTGCCGGAAGAGAAGTACGGCTGCTATAAAATAGTGGGCGCCATCATGCACTTTGGCAACATGAAGTTCAAGCAAAAGCAGCGCGAGGAACAGGCCGAGACGGACGGCACTGAAAGTAAGCAACTCGCAACGGCGGGAGGCAGGGAAGCCCCAAAACAAGATGCAGATTTTTAATAAAAACAATTGACATTTTCTTTGCTTCAAGGTGCCGACAAGGCCTCGTACCTGATGGGGGTCAGTTCAGCTGACCTCATCAAAGGTCTCCTCCACCCAAGGGTGAAAGTGGGCAACGAGTATGTGGTCAAAGGACAGAATGTTGAACAGGTGAACACACTCAAAGGCATATTTTTACACGCACACATGGACAAGTTGCAAAAAGGAGATGATGCTTGATGATTTGTACATTTTTTTTAATCCACAGTTTGTTTTTATTTCATATTGACCTTTGCCTCTTTAAATACGCCTTGAAATGAGTTTTTTTGGAGTGGATGACCATTTTTTAACGACTTGTTTAGTTGTCATTAGTTTTAATATTTAGATTTAGGTTTTTTTCTGTTACAGCAAATTCAAAACAAATACAGTCAACCCTTGGTTTTCTAACGTCTCGGTTAACTCGCTTTTCAACCCAATTTCCTTTTTTTTTATGTCTTGGTTTACAACCAAAAATGGGCACCTGAATGCACCACTCGACTGCCATCCGCTTCCTTATACGTCACTTCCTCGTGTTGCGTTCCATTGTGAGCAGGCGTGCCCAAAAACAGCTGTCACCAATTTAGACACTTAATACAGCGAAGAAAATAGTGTCCTTCTACTTGGTTACTTACCACCACTGATTTTTTTTTTTTAACGTATTCTCTGCTAGCTTTTTCCTCTGTTCACCTCTTTTTATTTATCTCTATATCCAGCTATCTATCTCTCGAGCTAGCTATCTGGATAGCTATCTAGCTAGCTACATAGCTGGCTACCTAGCTAGCTATTTATCTGCTATTTATTAGCTCTCTAGCTCGCTGGCTGGCTGACTAGCTATCAACCTAGCTGTCTATTAGCTATATAGCTAAATGGCTAGCTATCTGGGTATCTATTAGCTATCTATTGGCTATCTATTAGCTAGATAGCTTTCTATCTATTAAATTACTTCCGGGTTGAGTGAACGCTGGCGCGTGTGGGTGCTGCTGCTCACCCACAGAAACACTTATCCTGTGACTAAAGTGACCTTGAGAGTTTTGAAAGGCGCTTAGAAATGAAATGTATTATTATTATTATTAATAATAATAATAATAATATCGAAATAAATACATAAAGAAGACAATGATTACATTGATGAATGGGAAATGTTTCCGTTTTTAAACAGGTATCTGGAACAGATTATGGTCGGAAACCCAGGTTTCACTGGACATTGAAAATGAGCCTGAACAGCATATGCATGGAACTGCCCCCCCCCAAAAAAAAAAAAAAAAAAAAAAAAAAAAAACAAACAATCAAACAAACAACAACACGCCATTTCTTTTTATCCGCTTTTAGTCTTGAAGTCGTTTGGTTGGTTGGTGAGCAACTTTGCTCACCTTTGTCAATGGCGCTCGCGTTGCAGGTGAACTACGCCGTTGGCGCTCTGGCCAAAGCGACATACGACCGCATGTTCAAGTGGCTGGTGGGACGGATTAACCGGACCCTGTACACCTCGCTGCCTCGCCAGTTCTTCATCGGCGTGCTAGACATCGCCGGCTTTGAGATCTTTGAGGTAAGCCAGCGGGAGCGCAGTTGGTCACGCACCGGGGCGGGAATCGTCCGGTGTCATCATTGAAGGCGTATCGTCGTTTTGTTGTTGCAGCTCAACAGCTTCGAGCAGCTCTGCATCAACTTCACCAACGAGAAACTGCAACAGTTTTTCAACCACCACATGTTCATCCTGGAGCAGGAAGAGTACAAGCGAGAGGGCATCGAATGGACCTTCATCGACTTTGGCCTGGACCTTCAAGCGTGCATCGATCTCATAGAGAAGGTAGAAAAACAGCCTCCTTTCGCGTCCACCCGGTCACATTGTCGCCCCCGTGTTGAACGGCGCTGCCCTTTGCCATCCCGCAGCCTATGGGGATCATGTCCATCCTGGAAGAGGAGTGCATGTTCCCCAAAGCCACAGACAACAGCTTCAAAGCCAAATTGTTTGACAATCACTTGGGCAAGTCTCCCAATTTCCAAAAACCGCGTCCGGACAAGAAGCGCAAGTACGAAGCCCACTTTGAGCTAGTCCATTACGCCGGTGTGGTAAGCGCACCGCCACGTCGCTCGCTCTTCTCATCAGAAGCGCTCTGTGAACGGGTAATTGGGATGCCCTTCGCAGGTGCCCTACAATATTTTCGGCTGGCTCGACAAAAACAAAGACCCGCTGAACGAAACGGTGGTGAGCGTCTTCCAGAAGTCGGCCAACAAGCTTCTGGCTTCTCTCTATGAGAACTACGTTGGGTCCGACTCAGGTGAGCCCGAAGGGGGTTCTGCGCCTCGGTGACGGTTGGCCCTCCAGGGTCAAAGCGATCGTTGGTCTGACGTTTCCAATGCCGCAGGTCTGAAGACCGGCACCAAAGAGAAGCGGAAGAAGGCGGCCTCCTTCCAGACGGTGTCTCAGCTGCACAAGGTGAGCCCCCCAACACACACACACACACACACACACACACACACACACACACACACACACACGGGCCATGCTTCCCAGTTCTTTGTTTTCGGGGACATCAGGGGAGCTCTGGGACGGCGGCAGTTAAGACTTGCAGTGATGTTTAGTGCAGTGATCACATAAACATCACTTTAAGTCTGTGCTGGCTCCTCCCTCGCGTCGTCTTCCGACAAAGAAAACCACGCCGACCACGACAAGCGCTCGTATGTCGCTCCAAAAGTTTGCTCCTTCTTCTTTCTGCCGCCATTTTCACTGCTGCTTTTTCTCGCCAGGAAAATCTGAACAAGCTGATGACAAACCTGCGCAGCACACAGCCCCACTTTGTGCGCTGCATCATCCCCAATGAGACCAAAACGCCTGGTAAGTCAAAGTCAGCTTTATTGCAGTGTTTGAAATAACGTCTGCCCGGAGGCGCGGGGCGTACAACTTTGACGTCGGGCGTACAACTTTCAAAATGTCTCGGCCCGGGTGGCCGACAACTTCTTCAAGAAAAAAAAAGTTTTTTTTTTTAGATCAAACATTTGTTTTATTCAATAAAGCAAAAGCTATAAGCAAACCGCTACAAGCCACGTGGACTCCTCTTTCTAAGGGCCTTTCAAAACTCTCAAGTACACTTTACCGTCACGGTATAGTCCGAAGCACGAAACAGGCAAACGAACGTTCGTTTGGCAATTTGAAAGGTGCTTAGAAAGAGGAGCCACGTGGCCTTTAGCAGACAACGCAACACAAACATTGCATTGTGCACCATGACGACAAACGACAACTGGCGCAAAGTCTTCAGCAAGGGATATTTACCATAAATTAAGCAAGAGAGCATTTGTGGTAGGTACTTCCTTAATTAAAAAAAATCCTTTATACTTCCTAACAATGTTTTTTTTCCGATTAGTTGTCTTATTGTGTTTCAAGTTGTGAAAAATGGGGCAGGCAACTTTATGGACGGGCAGGCAACTTTTCAGAGTTGTCTGCCCTGGTGTCCGCTAACTTTTTGTCATGAGTTTCAGACACTGTTTATTGTCAAATATGCTAATATGCATGACATACAGCACAGATGAAATTGCTGTACCCTCGAACCCAGCATGCAAGGCATTTATAATGTGGTTAAAAAAGACAGACAATTGACAACAGACAATACATGTAAATTGTGAATGTAAAGTGAGGTAGTGTCGTGTGTAAAGTGACGTAGTGTGGTAATACAAAAACAAAAAAAGGTTGAAGTGAGGTCGTGCAGAAAAATAAAAATAAATAGAGTTCAGGATGATAGTACAGCCTGTAGCGTGTACTCAGAGTTCGGTGAGTGTGGCAGTGGGCACGGGCAGGGGCGGCAGGGCTGGCCTGGGAGGGAGTTGAGTCTCCTGACTGCCTGGTGGAAGAAACTGTCCTTGAGCCTGCTGGTCTTGGCAACGCCCGACTTGACTGCATCGCGCGCAATCGGGAAACCGTGTGGGTGGCGCTTTTTGTTTTTAAATGCACGTCGTGGCCCCCTCGCAGGCATCATGGACCCCTTTCTGGTGCTGCACCAGCTTCGCTGCAACGGCGTTCTTGAGGGCATTCGAATCTGCAGAAAGGGTTTCCCCAACCGCATCCTCTACGGCGAGTTCAAGCAGCGGTAAGTCAAAGCGGCGGATGCGCCATATTACGCCGGAAAAACAAAATTGACGTCTTCATCTTCTTGCCGTTCATTCAGCTACCGTATCCTCAACCCGCAAGCAATTCCGGACGACAAGTTTGTGGATAGCCGCAAAGGTGCGGAGAGGCTGCTGGCCTCCTTGGATGTCGACCATAACCAATATAGATTCGGACACACCAAGGTCAGCTAGTGCTGCGAGATGCAGGCGAGCACAGCGTGACGTCCCTGAGGAATATATCTTCTTCTCCGGACTCCACAGGTGTTCTTCAAGGCGGGTCTGCTGGGCCACCTGGAGGAAATGAGGGACGAGCGTCTGGCCAAAATCCTGACACTGCTGCAGGCAGTTGCTCGAGGGAGACTCATGAGGATGCATCTGAGGCTGAAGAAACAACGCAGGTAAAACAAGAACGACCTATGGCAAAAGTAATAATAATAATTAATTGGGCGGCCCGGTAGTCGAGTGGTTATCACACCGGCTTCACAGTGCAGAGGTCGCCGGTTCGCGTCCCGGTCCGGCCTCCCTGTGTACGTCTTTATGTGCCCTGCGAATGGCTGGCAACCAATCCAGGGTGTCCCCCGCCTCGTGCCCAAAGACAGCTGAGATAGGCTCCAGCACCCCCCGCGACCCTAATGAGGAATAAGCGGTACAGAAAATGGATGGATGGCTAATAATAATAATAATAATAAAAATATATTACATTTTAAGCACCTTGCAAAGCTCTCAAGGACACTTGACAGTCACAGACAAGCAAAGGTACGATAATAAATAATATACAATCACAAATAGAATGCAATAAATAAAATACAACTAAGTAGAAAAGAGCTCTCCCTTGTTTCTATTTGTAGTTGTATTTTATTTATTGCGTTCTATTTGTGATTGTATATTATTTATTATCGTACCTATGCTTGTCTGTGACTGTAAAGTGTCCTTGAGAGCTTTGAAAGGCGCTTAAAATGTAATGTATTATTATTATTACACAGAAAATGCAATTGTAAATAGGTAATTTTTAAAGTTGTTTCTATATTTGACCGGGAGTCAGTAGCGCTCTTGGAAGACGGGGGTGATGTGGTGAAAGGATGAGGTTCTGGTAATGATCCGGGCTGAAGAATTCTGGACGAGTTGAAGTGGAACGAATTTTTGCCGAGATCGTCTCGCGGTTTGGAGAGCCACACAATCATCTCGACGTGGCCTCAGCGTTCGGCTCCTCGGCGCATGTATGACCTTCATGCAAGGGTGTCGTTGCCCCCTCGCGTGTGAGACGCGTGCGCAGCCTTCTACGGTGACCCCCCCGCCTCCACCACCCATTCTCACCACCAGCTCCGAACAATGCCGACGGTGCCCTCAGAGCCACATGTGTCAAGTGGCAGCTGCCCGCAGGGTGCGGGGGGGGGGGCTCCCTAAAAATACAACCGTCAGCCCTTGGTTTGATGCCCGATAGCCCCCCACCCGCTTTTGTCCAGGGTGCCTGCGCTTCCACGCGAGCGCATTGATGGGATGCATGGCGGCACCAGCTTTGGGTTGCTAAAAAAAAACCCACGCTCACCTTTGAGGGGCGCACAGTGGCCGAGTTATGGCAAAAATGCAATCCTCTCTCCTGCCCCCGTTGGCTCGCCCGGGGGGCGCGCGCACACCCATTAAAAGTCACCCTCTAAAGACCTTGAGCGCCTGCCTGCGGCTCCATATTTAGGCCGCCGAGTCGCCGCTCCACTGAGACTAAATCAATCTGCTACCCCGTCGCCAACATCAAAAGCGGCGTTGTCCCATATCGTTTCACACCGTGGCGTTCACCCCCCCGCGTGTGTGTGGTAACAGCGATCAAGCATCAAGGGCAAGTCACTAAATAAAGAAATGCGCAACTCTTGAATTACCCCTCAGAGTTGCTTCCTTTTGACTTGTCGGGGAAAGCCGTTAGCGTGACATTGCTGGTCACGCGTCCGTGCGACGAGCTCCCTTTCACCAGCTGGCTGCAAACCTTTGCTTTTGTTCATCGGTTTTAACTTGCTGCCGCTATCGTATCAGTATCCAACAGGTATTGGATTGGATATACCTTTATTTGTCTCGCAGTGAAGAAATTTACATTTCACAGCAGCAAAGTTATGAAAGGAAGAGGAAAGGGAAAAAAAGAAGTAGAAAAACAAAATACAGGAGCTACTGGAAAGGAAGCCACTCTCACGGCACCATCTTGAAGTAAAAAACAAACAAACAAAAAAACTAAATAATTGCACGGCTGTGTAAAACAACACGAATTGTAGTTACAGCCAAAAGGTTTTCGAACGTCTGGGTTTTTGACTGGGTTCATTGAATCTGGCTCGCAAAGGGAGAAAAACAAAGTCTTATTTTGTAGCTTGAACTGTTCCAATGAATTATATTTTTGTGTGCTTGCCTGCGTTAATTTAAAAAATAGGAGCAGTTGTTATCATCAGTCGACTGGGAGTGGGGTGTGGAATTCGCCCCAAACACACTGACCAAACCTTGAATAACGGCAAGAAAGGAGAAAATAAAAGTGTGCAACCCAATTTTTGCTTTGAGCAGCAGGAACATGAAACATTGTCACGTTAGCGGAATATACCAAACCAAGTTCTGACCCTCGATGAGAAGGTTTCTTCAGCCCTCTTCTGTACTTCTTTGAAGGCGTCGGACGTTTTGCTTCTTATCCAAGAGGCTTCGTCAGCTAACTAAAATTTGCTGGTAGTTTTGACCCTATTCCAGACATGGCGGTGCCAGACTGCTATGATAGGTCCCTGCTGTCAGGTTGGGGGGTGCAGAAGACTATTCCCTGAGGCTACACTGATTACTTGTATTGTCCTGACTAATTACTTCTATTGTCCTGCCTGATTATGGGGTCTACGACTGGCCTGATTGCCCCATTTGCTCTGGTATTACGTGATACCAGAGCTTACACTGACCCAAGTTCTGACTCGTTTCTAAATCCGAATTCGTTTCTGAATCTTTGATCCTCTCCTCTTTCATCTGGAACTGCTTTATGTAACAAAGATGGTACAGAAAGTGCTTAAGAATGGATGTCTCTATGTGTCTTTGTGTTGTCATGTTATTTGTTATTTAGTTTTCTTTGTTCTTTTGACTTCAAGACGGCGCCGCGAGAGTGGCTGCCTTTCCAGCAGCTCCTGTATTTTGCTTTTCTATTTTCATTTCTTTCATAATTTTGCTGCTGTGAAATGTAAATTTCTCCACTGCGAGACTAATAAAGGCAAATCCAATCCAATCTAATTCCCCCATCCATCCACGTTTGGAACCGCTTGGGCGCAACGTGCGTGCCGGAGCCGACACCGCACATCCGGTTTCCCGGCCAATCGCAGCCCACATACAGGTTGTGTATTTTTCTCTCGCCAGGGAGGCCCTGATGATCATCCAGTGGAACATCCGAGCTTTCAACTCGGTGAAGCACTGGCCTTGGATGAAGCTCTTCTTCAAGATTAAGCCCCTGCTGAAGAGTGCCGCAACCGAGAAGGAGCTGGCCAACCTGAAGGTGGAGATGGTGCAACTCAAGGAGACATTGGAGAAATCTGACATCAAGCGCAAAGAGATGGAGGAGCGGCAGGTCAGCCTGATCCAAGAGAAGAACGACCTCTCGCTGCAGCTGCAGGCGGTGGGTGTTCATTGCCAAGCGATCTTCACATTGGCACGCTTGTCCCTTGGGAATGTCGAGGAGCCCGGGCCTTTCCTTCTTTAACATTTTTTTCCTGGCACCCGCCCGCAGGAGCAAGACAATCTTGCAGATGCCGAGGACCGCTGCGACCTGCTCATCAAAACAAAGATCCAGCTGGAGGCCAAAGTCAAAGAGCTTCTGGAGAGGTTGGAGGACGAGGAAGAGACAAATGTCAATGTGATGGCCAAGAAGCGTAAGCTGGAGGACGAGTGTGCCGAGCTGAAGAAAGATATCGACGACCTGGAGCTGACCTTGGCCAAAGTGGAGAAGGAGAAGCACGCCCTTGAGAACAAGGTAACACTGTCCGGATCGCTTGTCATCGGGAGCGACCATTAGGAGGATCGATACTGGGAGGTGATGACAACCCTCCCCCCATTAAAATCAGGCCTTTCTACTTTCTGTTCCAGGTGAAGAACCTTGTTGAGGAAATGGCAGTTTTGGATGAAACTATATTGAAGCTGACCAAGGAGAAGAAGGCTCTCCAAGAGGCCCACCAGCAGACACTGGATGACCTTCAGGTGGAAGAGGATAAGGTCAACTCTCTGACCAAAGCCAAAACCAAGCTGGAACAACAAGTCGATGATGTAAGTTTTGGTTTTCATCACCCTGTTGATGATTATCCAAAGGGTGACTGACATGTTGGCGGAATGTTCTACATGACAGTGACAAAACAAAACAAGGCAGGTCTTATGTCCTAACAGCTGGAGGGCTCCTTGGAACAAGAGAAGAAGCTGCGTCTGGATCTAGAACGGTCCAAACGAAAACTGGAAGGAGATCTGAAACTTTCTCTGGAATCTTTTATGGATCTGGAGAACGACAAACAGCAGATAGAAGAACGGCTTAAAAAGTAAGTCCCGCCAAAGGTCTCGCTGTCCGCCATGTCTAACACCGATCTCCACGTCTGCCAGGAAAGACTTTGAAATGAACGAGATGAGCTCGCGAATTGACGACGAGCAGTTGTTGGTCAGCCAACTCCAGAAGAAAATCAAAGAGTTACTGGTAAGCATCAGCAGATCTTTATGTAATGCCGGCGTAACAAAGGCCAACGGAGACTCCCTTGGGTCCAGGCGCGCACGGAGGAGCTGGAGGAGGAACTGGATGCCGACCGGGCCTGCCGGGCCAAAGTGGAGAAGCAGCGCGGCGACGCGGCCCGGGAGCTGGAGGAGCTGAGTGAGCGCCTGGAGGAGGCCGGCGGGGCCACCTCGGTCCAGATCGAGATCAATAAAAAGAGAGAAGCCGATTTTCTCAAGCTGCGGCGGGACCTGGAGGAAGCCCTCCTGCACCACGAGGCCACCACGGCCACTTTAAGGAAGAAGCAGGCAGACACCGTGGCCGAGCTGAGTGAGCAGATCGACAGCCTCCAGCGCGTCAAGCAGAAGCTGGAGAAGGAGCGCAGCGAGGCCAAGATGGAAGCCGACGACCTTGCTTCCACCGTGGAGCTACTCTCCAAAGGCAAGGTAGGTAGAACCCCAGCAAACGCCTCCCTCTGCCCTTTTCGCTTGGCCGTCTGATGATCCCTTCCTGGCCGGCAGGCTGCGGCGGAGAAGATGAGTCGTCTCTACGAAGATCAACTGAGTGAGGCCAAAGCCAAAGCGGAGGAGCTTCAGAGGCAGCTCAACGACAGCACCTCCCACAAGGCCCGGGCTCAGGCTGAAAGTGGTGAGCAACCTCACTGGGAACCTGGCACTCAATCAGGACAAGTTAAAGGGTTTTGAGTCACAGCCTCATCTCAGATTCAGATTTGGTTACTCGGAGCAGTTGCAATTGTCGCCAGTGGTTTCCCTTGGACCACCAATAGTAACACCTGAACCTTCACAGCCGAGCTGGGCAGGAAGCTAGAAGAGCGCGATTCCACCGTCTCCCAACTCCAACGCGCCAAGACCTCCTACGGTCAAAACGTTGAGGATCTCAAGAAGCAGCTGGAGGAGGAGATTAAGGTCAGTTCCGTACTGCGTCTTCCCCAGTTCCGCCGTGACTCCTCGCCAATGCGGTGACTGTTCTTTCCAGGCTAAGAACGCTTTGGCGCACGCCCTTCAGTCCTCTCGCCATGACTGCGACCTCCTAAGAGAGCACTACGACGAGGACCAGGAGGCCAAGGCTGAGATGCAGAGAGCATTATCCAAGGCCAATGCTGAGGTGGCGCAGTGGAGGACCAAGTACGAAACTGACGCCATCCAGAGGACTGAAGAACTTGAAGAAGCCAAGTGGGTAACAAACTGGGAACTTTTCAAATGAGTGCACGCATTTGACAATTGACTCGCAATGCGGCGTCCTCGGCTCGCTCCTCAGGAAGAAGCTGGTGACGCGTCTGCAGGAGGCCGAGGAGACCATGGAGGCCTCCAACGCCAAGTGCTCCTCACTGGAGAAGACCAAGCATCGACTCCAGACAGAGATTGAAGACCTGATGATTGACTTGGAGCGTTCCAACGCTGCGGCTGCTGCCTTGGACAAGAAGCAACGGAATTTTGACAGGGTACCGACCGAACACGCAGAACCTTCCCGCAGCTCTCCTCTGTCTCAAATTCCATCCTGTTACTCGACCAGGTGCTGGCTGAGTGGAAACAGAAGTACGAGGAGTGCCAGACTGAGCTGGAAGCTTCTCAGAAAGAGTCCCGTAGCCTGAGCACGGAGCTCTTCAAACTGAAGAACTCCTACGAGGAGACCTTGGATCACCTCGACACCATGAAACGAGAGAACAAGAACCTGCAAGGTGAGCGGGGTGGGCGAGAGTGACGCGTTGGGGGGTCGCTCGCATCTGGAAGCTCATGTTTGCACCTTGTCTGTCCCTTAGAGGAGATCGCTGACCTATCCGATCAAATCAGCCAAGGAGCCAAGACCATCCAGGAACTGGAGAAGATCAAAAAGGGTCTGGACATGGAAAAGAGTGAGATTCAAGCTGCGCTGGAAGAAGCGGAGGTAAATCTTAATGGACGTCATTGGGGTCTCTTGGCTGGAAGCGAGCTCAAGTGAACCGTCTGTGCCTGTTTGTGTCTTAGGGCGCTCTCGAGCACGAAGAAAGCAAGACCTTGAGGATCCAACTGGAGTTGAATCAGATCAAAGCTGACATTGACAGGAAGTTGGCAGAAAAGGATGAAGAACTTGACAACCTGCGGTAGGTTCCTCCCCATCTCGTCGTGGTGATCGTTTTGAGCACTTTTGACCATCACGTGGCACATACTTCCACGGCATGTATTCCGGTGGGAGATCGATTTGCAAACCTTCTGCTTGCTCCCTCTCTCTCTACTTCTAACTCACTCTCTCTCTCATTCTCTCTCTACCTCAATCTCTTTATTTCTCTACCTCTCTCTCTCTTGCTCTCTGCCCCTCTCTCTACCTCTGTTTCGACCTTTACCTCTCTGTAACTCATTCTCTCTCCACCTCTCTCTCTCTCTCGCTCTCTGTCTACCTTACCTCTATCTACCTCTCATTCTCTCTCGACCTCAATCTCTTTATTTCTCTACCTCTCTCGCTTGCTCTCTGCCCCTCTCTCTACCTCTGTCTCAACCTTTGCCTCTCTCTACCTCTCATTATCTCTCGACCTCCATCTCTTTATTTCTCCACCTCTCCCTCTTGCTCTCTGCCCCTCTCTACCTGTCTCTACCTTTACCTATCTCAAATTCGCTCTCTCTCTCTACTTCGACCACTCTCTCTCTCTCTCTTTCTCTCTCTCTACCTCAATCTTTGTTTCTCTACCCCCTTCTCTCTCTTGCTCTCTACCTCTGTCTCTACCTTTAACTCTCTCTCTCTCTCTCTCTTTCTCTCTGCAGCCGTAACCACCAGCGAGCGCTGGAGTCCATGCAGGCCACCTTGGATGCCGAGGCTCGGTCTCGCAGCGAGGCGGTGCGCCTTAGGAAAAAGATGGAAGGAGACCTGAATGAGATGGAGGTGCAGCTGAACCACGCCAACAGGCAGGCGGCCGAGTCCCAGAAACTCCTGAGAACTGTGCAGGTTCAGCTTAAGGTGAGAACTGACATGGGACTTTTTTTGTGTGTTTTGGACCAAGAAAAGTTGTCCAACGTTACACACCTTTGGAACTTTGTCAGGACTCTAATGGTTTCTTATTTTTCATTCTAGTGACTTTTTTGGTTTGTTTTTTCGGTTTAGTTAGTTTGAAAAATATTGTTATTACCTTTAATTTTTCAAAAACTCTTGGTTTTAGTTTTGGTTTTGGATATGGGTTTTAGTTATATTTGTTTTAAATGGAGTGTCGCTCAAGCACAAGATACGAACCAAAAAGTGAAGAAGAAATATGAGAGGTTTGTTTGACCTTCCCTGTCACTTGTATCGTGCTTTATTTCCCCACCGCTGAACAATATTACCTCAATCTACTGAAACCGCCAGTGGTGGACCGTCAAGCCCTGCACGGCCTTCTCTGCTGGCCTAAAATATCTAAATTGCAGAATGATGTTAATTATATTCTGTCCATGAATTCTTGTGAACTATTTCCAAATTGTTTTTCAGCTTCCTTTCATTGCTTTTGATGTGCGTTTTGGTATTTAAGCATTTAACCAATCACATTTCAGCCATTATTTTTGACCAGAGTCAGATTTTGACCCGGACTCCTTCACATTCAGGTCTGCAGGCCCTGGAGCATCAAATAAGTGTCAATCAAACTGTAGCTTTAACCAATCCGATTTCGAGTTGCCGACGCCAAGTCCTTCTCGCAGGCCGTACTTCCTGTCTTACGGTACCCTCAAATGGACTTGTAGTCAATCACTTTTTGTATGAGTCGCAGTCGCAGCTATTGTTACAGTAAACGTTGTATCGTCATCAAATAGTTATTAAGGGTTGGATTGATTCAGACATAGCACTACTGAAGGCCTAGGTGCCAAGTGAATGCCTCACCACTGGAAACCGCAGTATTGGGAGCAACCTGTGGCTCTCCATCTTGCTCAAGGACACTTTGACACGGTCATATTGGAGAGGAATCGAACACCCAACGTCTCTACGACTGAGCAATACAAAGCTAAAGATAGCGGAGGCCACGACTCGACTTGCTTTAATCTCGCCACAGTTGCTCAAACCTTGAAAGTGTCGACTCGCAATTTATGTGTGAATTGGAGGCAATGTGACTTCCTCCGACCCTGCCAGGACGTCCAACTGGAGTTGGACGACACCGTTCACAAGAATGAGGAGCTGAGGGAGCAGGTGGCCATGACCGAGCGGCGTAACAACCTACTGGTCGCCGAGGTGGAGGAGCTCAGGGTTCTCCTGGAGCAGAACGACCGGGCCCGCAAGCTCGCAGAGAACGAGTTGCTCGAAGCCAGCGAGAGAGTCAACCTGCTGCACTCGCAGGTATCAAATCTTTCAAAACGTGGTTAAGCGATGCGTCGGATTTTTCTTTCTGAAACGAACATCTCTTTTGCTCCAGAACACCGGGCTGATCAACCAAAAGAAGAAGCTAGAGAGTGACCTCTCGATGCTGTCAGGCGAGGTGGAGGATGCCGTGCAGGAGTGCCGCAATGCCGAGGAGAAGGCCAAGAAGGCTATCACCGACGTAAGCCTCGGAGGACTACCCAGAGTCCAGCTGCAGGTCGAGCTCGGTTTCAACGCGCTCGCGCTGCTGCATCTGTTGCAGGCGGCCATGATGGCAGAGGAGCTGAAGAAGGAGCAAGACACCAGCGCCCATCTGGAGAGGATGAAGAAAAACATGGACCAGACCATCAAAGACCTCCAGATGCGTCTGGACGAGGCCGAGCAGATCGCCCTCAAGGGCGGCAAGAAGCAGGTCCAGAAGCTGGAGGCCAGGGTGAGAGCTGGTGCCCGTCAGCCACCCCTTACCCATCTGGTGCAACCGTGTTCTGGGAGCATGTTTTTCTGCCGGACGACTTTGGCTGATTGATAGAGATTAGACAGAATAGAAGTGATCATATTTAAAGGACAACCAACGTCACTTTTTTGTTTCTTAACTGACATCAGAAAAACGTTTTATAGCATCTAAAATACCCAAAACACGAAGTATGATATTGTATTCACATGCAAAACACCAATAAAAATGACTTAAAGTGTCCAAAATCTGCAAAAAATTGAGCTGCGAATTGGGCATGTTCAGAAAGTCCAGCCCCCGGTTCGTGACGTCACGCAAAGATGTCTTGCATTGCTGGAGATTACAAACAATGGCTTCAGATTCGGCGAATATGCTTTCTTGTTACACATCCAGTTATGAATATGATTCAAATAGTTCTGAAGAGGAAAGCATACATGTTTGCAATCGATGAAAGAATTTAGTCCGTGCCATTTTGAGGCAACATTGGGGGGAAATGTATCACCCAAAAAGAGTCAGAAAATGGCGTCCAAGCTCCTGTGAGGACTTAATCAGCCCGTTTCCACAGGCTGATAAATTCCTTCCATGGAGCTTGGTCGCCCTCTTCTGGCGGCTTTTGGGTGCAACACGAGGTTTTCAGACCAAACAAGTACAGCAAAATACATTGACGTGATGGAAGGACTGCTACAATGTGTCTTTTTTTTCGATCAGGGGCGTTCCTTTAGTGACGTCACGTACGGACTCGTCACCAACTCAAAAACAAGACTTCCGGAATATTCAGCGCAGTCTTAAAACATAAAATATAGCTCATATAGTCATTTGAAGCCATTTTACAATTTATGGACACAACTTGTCCAGAGACGTCGGTTGTCCTTTAAGTTTCATGTTGTTATATGCTTAGTGAACATGTGTGACTAAATACACAATTGAAGCACAGAGAAACCTGGGGTCAATCTGAGGTAAACAGACACAGCCTGTTAAACTGTCATCTTCATCTAGGAGATCTGGTCTTGAACAGAATTTAGGACTTGAGAAACTCCTTCAAAGGAAGAATTTAGGACTTGAAACTCATTAGCTCATCAAATCTGTCGGTTCAGGGAAAGACAAGCAATTAAAATGTCTATGCTCTATTGTTTATAGCTCCTGGTGCTTGCGACGTCCAGGGGCATGGTATTCAAATCAAGAAAACTATGTTTTACTAATGTATTACTTAAATTTGCATTTACTCTCTATCAAGAGCTTGGCAAAGGCCGGCAGAATTTAAGCATCTGTCTTGAATGGCTACATCCCCTGCCGGCAGTATAAGACAATCTTCCTGTGTTTGAGCCTTTGTCCACAGTGTCTGATCGAACATATCTCTGACACTGATCCAAGTGACTCCTCGTTTGTTGGTAGGTGAAAGAACTTGAAAGTGAACTGGATTCGGAGCAAAAGAAAAGCCAAGATCAACAGAAGACCGTACGCAAATACGAGCGAAGAGTCAAAGAACTTTGCTATCAGGTAAAGTTGAATGTCGGCGCAAACGCTCCAGTTCCTAGCGTCATGTAGATATTCACACTGTCTTTGGAATGTTTCCGGTCAAGGTGGAGGAGGACAAGAAGAGCCTTGTCCGCCTGCAGGACCTCGTTGACAAATTGCAGATGAAATTGAAGAGTTATAAGAGAGTGGCCGAGGAAGCGGTGAGTGGATAATATTCTCTTTTCTCCATCACGAAGGACACTTGATTCGTCGAGCGCCAAGGGTGGTGGTGGTTCATCAAGGCTCCAACCCAAGAACACTAAAATTTTGTCCGGAACTTTTTAAAGGACAACCGACGCCTCCAGACAAGTTGTGTCCATAATTTGTTAAATCCCTTCAAATGGCTTCTACTGAGCGCATATTACAAAGTCCGTGACCGAGAAAGCGGCACACAATGCATTTTGGGTACTTTTTTCGTCTGAAAACACCATGTTGATCGCGAAATTAGAAAGGAAAACTATTTGTTGTGTGTTGCACCAAGACTACTATTTGATACTCGCTGACACAAATTCCCAGCGGACAAATCAGCCCATTTCCAACGAAGCTTGTGCGCCGTCTTGTGCATTTTCTGTGCGCTACATTGGAGTCCAGACGGCTCGAATTGATATGGAAGGACTTCTTTAATCAAATGCTTTCCTCTTCAGAACTACAGTAAAGTGTCGTTATATCGATATTCTCGGGAGTCGGAAAAAATATCGATATAACCGGACTATCGATATATCCGATCCTGCGGCATGTAAATTTTCTCCTTGCGTTCATAGAAATAGTATCGTAATAAGCAGTACTATCGATATAACCGATATCGATATAACAAGACTTTACTGTATTTGAATCATATTCATAACTGGATGAGTAACAAGAAAGCATCTTCTCCGAATCTGAACTCTCTGAAGCCATTGTTTTGATTCTGGAGCAAGGCAGTGTGTGACCAATAGTGACGTCACGAAGAAGGGGGCGAGAGTTTTTTAATCTGCCCGATTCCGGAGTCACTTTTTGTCATTTTCTTCCGAGTGACGAAAATAACAGCGCTAGCATGTGAAAATAATCTTGCCCACACGTTGTTAAATGTCCACCGTCCATTTGCTTGCCTTCAGGAGGAGCAAGCCAACACCAATTTGTCCAAGTACAGGAAGTTGCAGCACGAGCTGGACGATGCCGAGGAAAGGGCCGACATGGCCGAAACGCAAGTTAACAAGCTTCGTGTCCGCACACGCGACCAAGGTGGAAAGGTTGGTCCATCGCGTTGCATGACTTGAGCGCATTTCGAGAACTCATCCTCGATGCACAAGCTGACGGCATCCGATCAAATCTCGACTTTTCCGTTTCAGCTTCACGAGTGATGACGAAGCGGCACGTGGGCGTCAACCGGACATCCGACTGCAACAGCTCGGATGGACGCTGCGCAAGCAAGCGAATCAAGACTTGAGAAAAATGTCAGTGTTGTTAATGAAGAAGCCCACAATAAATACATTCTGAAGTTTCTTTTCATCTTTATTGGCCTAATAAACAAAGAAAAAATTAAGGTCAAAATATTGAATTTCAAACACACGCCATTGCTCATCAATAGGAGCACTTTCAGGTGTGCGCTCAGTGTCGTAGTGGCTTATTTTATTGTTTTGCAACGATGTGGCAATGCAAATTTGTTTTGAATCATTGTGCTGGATATTACTCCATGCATTCCAATTAATCGAGACTAATTTTAATAAGGAAACAAATATTAAAAATAATTTTACAGAAAAAAAACTATTTAAAAAATTGATTAGTATAACACTGCGTGAAATACAAAAAGATGCAACATTCCCATGCCTTTTTAATATTCCTCCTACACCAGGGGTGGGCAAACTTCGACTCGCGGGCCACAATGGCTTCTAAAATTTGACAGGGGAGAATTTGGATGGAGTGTTTGGGCCGGATATACTAAAGCAATGTCTGGAACTGTCAGCGATATGACAGTCAGACACTGTGGACGAAGACTCTGAACCAGAAAGATCGACCCTACTGCTGGCAGGAGACGCAGCCATTCATGACAAACGTCTGAATTCTGCAGCCTTCTGCCAAGCTATTTATTCGAGAGTACATGCAAATTAAAGTGGTACATTAGTAAAACATAGTTCCTTGATTAGAATAACACACCTCGAGTTCTAAGCACGAACAGCTGTCGGCAATAAAACATTGTGTTTTCCATGAACTGATAAATTTGTAACCTGGCTAATGACCTCTTCCTGTGAAGGAGTTTGAAGTCCTAAATTACTTCAGTAATAAGGAGTTTCCCAAGTCCTAAATTCTGTGCCTGGCCAGATCTAGATGAAGCTGACTGTTTAACTTGCTGTGTCTGTTGACCTGATTGACCCCAGGTTATCTGGTGCCTTAAAGGACAACCGACGTCACTTTTTTGTTTCCTAATTGACATCAGAAAAACATTTTATAGCATCTAAAAACCCAAAACACACACTATATTATTTATTCAAATGCAAAACACCAATAAAAATGACAAAGTGTCCAAAATCTGCAAAAAAATTGAGCTGCGAATTGGGCATTTTCAGAAAGTCCCGCCCCCAGTTCGTGACATCACGCCAAGACATCTTGCATTGCTGGAGAATCAAAACAATGGCTTCAGATTCGGAGAACCTTTTTTCGGTCAGGGGCGTTCTTTCAGTGACGTCACGTACGGACTCGTCACCAACTCAAAAACAAGCCTTCCAGAATATTCAGCACAAGTCTTAAAACGTAAAATATAGCTATATGCGGTGGAATCTTTGTAAAATACGCTCCGTAGTGTCAAGAAGTGTCAAGTGCCGAGTCAGTTGAAGCCATTTTACAAATTATGGACACAATTTGTCCGGAGACGTCGGTTTTTTATTGTGTATTCGAGTCACAAGTGTTGACTAAGCATATAACAGCATGAAACTTTTAAATATGATAACTTCTTATTCTGTCTAATCTATCAGAAACTCATGACAAAAAGTTAGTGGACACCAGGGCAGACAACTCTGAAAAGTTGCCTGCCCCATTTTTGAAACACTTGAACTTGAAACACAATAAGATGACTAATCACAAAAAAAACAACATTGTTACAAAGTACAGTAAAGTCTCGTTATATCGATATTCAAGGGAGTCCGAAAAAATATCGATATAACCGGGACTGTCGATATATCCAACCCTGTTTGCATGTAATTTTCTCCGCGCGTGCATAGAAATAGTATCGATATAACCGGGACTATCGATATATCCGATGTCGATATAACGAGACTTTACTGTATATAGGACGTTTTTTAATTAAGGAAGTACCTACCACAAATGCTCTCTTGCTTAATTTATGGTAAATATCCCTTGCTGAAGATTTTGCTGCAGTTGTCGTTTGTCGTCATGGTGCACAATGCAATGTTTGCGTTGCGTTGTCTTCTAAAAGCTACGTGGCTTTTAGCAAATTGCCGAACAAACGTTTGGCAATTTGCATACTCGGCACGGCAGCCAATCAAAAGCCTGTTTCGTGCTTTGGACTATACCGTGACTGTAAAGTGTACTTGAAAGGCGCTTTGAAAGGGGCCACGTGGCTAGTAGCAATTTTCTTGTAGCTTTTGCTTTATTGAATAAAACAAACGTTTGATTAAAAAAAAATATTTTTTTTTCTTGACGAAGTTGTCGGACACCTGGGCCGAGACGTTTTGAAAGTTGTACGCCCGATGTAAAAGTTGTATGCCCCGGGCCTCCGGGCAGACGTTATTTCAAACACTGACTAAAGCATTACATGTAGTGTGTGCAAACCTCAACGCACAGTAAGAACACTACAACCCAATTCATTAACTGTCTTTCAAACGTGAAAAATAGCCCTTGTCAGTTAATAAATTTGTCTCAAGGAATATGCAAGATATGGCATTTACATACTATTTCGCGGATACCTGGATTATGGGGTAGGCAACTTTATGGCTGGACAGGCAACTTTTCAGAGTTGTCTGCCCTGGTGTCCGCTAACTTCTTGTCATGAGTTTCAGACACTGTTTTTACTATAATTTGGACAAGTTCGGCGGGCCGGATTAAAAAGCCCGCAGGCCGTAGTTTGCCAATGTCTGTCCTCCACCTTGGAGATGAAACAAAAGCAAACAGACACGCACAAATTGCCGATGTAAACAAGACTGATAAAGCCAAGCACTTGATTAAGCTAATCAAATACACCGGTGACCAAGTAAGGTACAAAGACAAAACAGACACATGGTCACAGAAAGGTTCTGTGTCAGGTCCAACCAAGGTCATAATAATAATAATAATAATACATTTCATTTATAAGCGCCTTTCAAAACTCTCAAGGTCACTTTACAGTCACAGGATCGTTTTTTCTGCGGTTGAGAAGCAGCAGCCACACGCGCCAGCGTTCACTCAACCCGGAAGTAACTCAAATAGATAGAAGGCTAGCCAGCTAGCTAACATATTGCTAATAGATAGCCAGCTAGACAGTTAAGGTATCAAGGAAATTTCAGCCATGTACTGAGCCATTCAACATTTTTTTCTGAACGTTTCGGCCAACTTATCTTTTGTACTCGATTGATTGGAAACCGGACGGCCGCACATTCGGACCAGGCGTCCTGTTAGCATAACGCTTTGCTGCTCTTTGCTTGACAGATTGTCATTTTGGCTTAATTTTCTCCCCAAAACATCTCTCACATCAACTGTAGACAATTTTGTTCCAAAGGAGAAAATCTTTAATCAACAAAAAGGGATGTTATGACAATCAATAAGAACATCTGTGCAACGTTATAATCTACATTTCACCCAGAGCTAAAAGCTGATGCATTAACTCGTTCACTGCCAGACGGTGTGCAAAAATGTGTCCACTCACTCATTGCAGGACCCACAGAATATTGAGTTTTAGGACTACATAAATATTCAATGCAGCGTAAGAAACTTTCATCAGAAAAAAAGAGTTAATTCCTAAATTATATGTCTGGAGTTATGTGATCTTGAAATGAGGGGGAGATGTCCAAAATACAATGCAATCCATACATATCGGTACGTAGCACTTTAACAACAGCTGAATTTGGAACAAAGCGCTAATAAAAAGAGAAATGCTGCCCCCTTGTGGAAGGAAAGAAAATATTGCCAGAAGTCTGGCCAGCGCTTTATCAGCACCCCCGCAAGAAACACCAAAACCTGAACAAATTGGAGAATGGCGCTCTTCTGTATGTCATATTTTCAAATCCCAAATACATTCGGGAATGGCAGTGAATGAGTTAAAACAAATAGAAAGAGTCCCTCAAAGAAGCTTTGGAAGCTTCTAGAAAACGGCGTATTGTTGCAAAGCAAACACGCCTGTCGGGGCGGTCGGCACCAATCGGCGGCTGGCGACGAGATGCAACCGAAGGCAGAAGAATTGAAGACGTTTCCCACTGAACAAGACTTGCCGTCTTGCCGTGAGTTCACACACGCGTAGGCCACACACGTGGAATCAGGAGGTTGCAGCTGGCTGGCGGAGCGGCTCGGGGCAGCCATTTAACACCGTTTCGGGCCAGCTTGCTGAAAAGTCTTTTTTTCCTTGTTGAATTCAACTTTTTCAGAACATTTTTGGAAAAATGATGTTTGGAAAAGAAGGCCCAGCGAAAGCAAACAATCAATGCAGGCCTCAAGGTCCGTAAACCGCCACGGCCGGCGGGTTTCGGCCTCTGTGTCGGGGCGGCGCAAAAAGGGCGAGCCGGCGAGCGCCCCCCTCGCTCCAACTCAGCGGCGTCCAAAGCGAGCTCGGGCGCAGCGGTGACACCCTCTCTCCCAAGCAAACCGCATTGCGCACCCGCCCGCCATCGATCAATCCTCCAGCAGATCTCGGTCCAGATCCATAAAGGGCTCATCGATGTAGCTGGCGATGGCGCACAGAGAAGTCCTGTCTGAGGCCAGCAACACCGACACCGTCTCCTTCCAGTAGCTGAAGGGGACACACGAGCTCTGAGGAGACAAAATACCAATTCGGGAAAGGTCACGCTCGTCCTTCTTGGCAGCTTTAGAGGCACCATCTTGGGACTAGCCTTGCCAGTTATAATAAGACATTTGTTTTCCAAGCGCCCTTCAAAAATCTCAAGGTCATTTTACAGTAAGTTTTTTTTTCTGTGGGTGAGCAGCGGCAGCCACACGCGCAAGCGTTCACTCAACCCAGAATAACTCAAATAGATCGAAAGCTACCTCGATAGCTAGCGAGATATTTAATGATAGCTAGCTAGCCAGATAGATAGCTAATAGACAGCAAATAGATAGCCAGCAAGGTAGCAAGATAGGTAGCCAACAAGATAGCAAGCTAATAGACAGCAGATAGATAGCAAGCTAGGTAGCAACCCAGACAGCCAGCCAGACATAGCGAATAGACAGCGAAGAGATAGCCAGCTAGGTAGCCAGCCAGATAGCTAGCTAATAGACAGCAAATAGATAGCCAGCTAGGTAGCAAGCGAGGTAGCCAGCCAGATAGCTATCTAATAGACTGAAATAGATAGTCAGCTATGTAGCAAGCCAGATAGCCCGCCAGATAGCTAGTTAATAGATAGAAGCAAGCTAGGTGGCTGGAGTGGACGTAATAATAATAATAATAATAATACTTTTCATTTATAAGCGCCTTTCAAAACTCTCAAGGTCACTTTACAGTCACTGGATAAAGTTTTTCTGTGGGTGAGAGCAGCCACACGTGACAGCATTCACTCAACCCGGAAGTAAATAGATAAAAAGCTAGTTAGCCAGCTAGTACATAGCAAATAGATATCCAACAGATAGCTAGCTAGATAGCGAGCTAGCCACCTAGATAGCTATATAGCTAATAGATAGCTAGCTAGATAGCTGGTTAGCTAATACACTGAATGTCACTAATTAAGTAAATACACAAAATTGAGTAGCTAGCTCAGAATGGGCAACTAAGGCCCGCGGGCCACATACGGCTTTTTAATCCGGCCCGCCAAATTTGTCCAAATTATAGTAAAAACAGTGCCGGAAAGTCTGAAAAAGTTAGCGGACAACAAGGCAGACAACAAAATTTGCCATGAGAAATCGCGCAAAAAAAACATTTTCGCAAAGTATACAGTTTTTTTAATTAAGGCTGTACCTACCACAAATGCTACCTTGCTTAGTATACGGTAAATATCCGTGGCTGAAGATTTTGCTCCAGTTGTCGTTTGTCGTCATGGTGCACAATGCATTGTTTGCGTTGCGTTGTCTCCTACAAGCCACTGAGCGCCTTTCATAACTCTCAAGTACACTTTACAGTCACGGTATAATGCAAGTTTACCTTTTGTAGCGACACAAATGTTAGCTTCTTTTGAATCTTTCTTCTGGGGCTGAGGTTACGTGCATTTAATTTGGAAAATGATATGCAAATACACGACCTTGCTTCGGACTTTCCCAAGCGTTTTTGGCGACGTTACACGTGTACTGTTTGCGCATGAAGGCGAGGGCGTCCGTGGCGAGTTTGTCGAGTGCGCCGTCAGGACAATCCATCCATGAGTTTGCGGAGTTTAACACAAGTAGATATTATTGAGCTTGAGCATTTCGTTTTGTAATAATATCTGTTGAATGTGATTCCATTTTTCAATAAATGTTGATTTCTTTAACTTTCCACTTTCGATTGAAACTTATTAAAAACAGATGCAATCTTGATAAATCACAGTGCGTATGTTATTTTAATCTATTTCCGTTTCCTCCTCCCAGTATCTGCAAAATAGTCTGTAAACGCCATATCTTGCATATTCCTTGAGACAAACTTATGGTAAGGGCTATTTGAAAGACTGTTAATAAATCAATCAAAAAACATCCATTTGCTGCTGTCAAATGTAACTTTCTCCACTGCAAGACTAATAAAGGCAAATCCAATCCAATCCAAATTAAGTGTTTAATGCTGATGAAAAAGGCCATTCCATTCCATCAACGACCATCACAAAGGTAAATAAAACGACTTTACTATATAGTACAGTTTATTTCTTTAATTATAATACCATAGCACATTTATTATACGTAAAATGAGGTATATTTTGAATAGTTTTAAGGCTTAGAAAATTAGAAAGTAGAAAATAATGTTTTATGGGGACCTGGGAACGGATTATTCTCATTTTAATGGTTTCCGCTGGGAAATTAATTTTTGGGATACACACTTTTCACCTTACACACTCTGTATGGGAACAAATTACGTTCGTAAGCCAAGGTGTCTCTGTACCTAGCGGTCTAGTGCGCGTGCTGCGTCGTTTAGGGCAGGTTGGACTCACGTTCTCCAGACAGGTGCTGTCTTTGTCCTTGTTGAGGTAGTGACACTGCCAGAAGCGCAGCAAGTTGCGGAAGTTGTTGAGCAGACAGCCGGGGTACTTCTCGGCATGCTCCTTCTCGCGCAAGGCGTTAAGGTAGAAGGGCAGTTTGGCCTTCCTGCGGGCCAGCATGAGGATAACCAAACTGGTGTTCAAACAGCTCACGTTCTCCTGCGGAGGGAAAGGGGGACACGCAAGTGAGCGCCTTAAAGGACAACCGACGCCCTCGGACAAGTTGTGTCCATAATTTGTAAAATGACTTCAAATGACTTCTACTGAGCGTATTTTACAACGATTCCACGACATATAGCTATATTTTACGTTTTAAGACTCGCGCTGAATATTCCGGAAGTCTTGTTTTCGAGTTGGTGACGAGTCCGTACGCGACGTCACTGAAGGAATGCAGTCCTTCCATCACGTCAATGCATTTTGCTGTACTTTGGTCTGAAAATGTCGTATAGGACGACAAAGAGGCAGAAGAGGGCGACAAAGCTCCATGTAAGGAATTAATCAGCCTGTGGAAACTGGCTGACTAATTCCCGACACGGCTTTGCCGCCATTTTCTGCCTCCCTTGGGTGCGACATTTCCCACCCCTGATGCCTCAAAATGACACGGAATAAATTCTTTAATCGATTGCAAACATGTATGCTTTCTTCTTCAGAACTATTTCATATTCATAACTGGATGAGTAACAAGAAAGCATATTCTCCGAATCTGAAGCCATTTTTCAGCAATGCAAGACTTTCTGAAAATGCCCAATTCGCAGCTCAATTTTTTTTGCAGGTTTCGGACACTAAGTCATTTTTATTGGTGTTTTGCATTTGAATAAAAATATCATACATCGTGTTTTGGGTATTTTAGATGCTATAAAACGTTTTTCTGATGTCAGTTTGGAAACAAAAAAGTGACGTCGGTTGACAATGTAACAAAGCGCTTTGCAAAAATGCGGCGGCGACGACAAGGCGGCACCTGCGTGAGCGTCTGCACGTTGATGATGTTTACAAGTCGGAAGAGGAAGGCCAGTCGGTTCTCCATTCTGGCCATGTAGGACAGCAGGCAGCACTCCGACAGCACCTCCACCACTATCGAGGAGTCGCAAAGTGAATTCAGATCATTTTCTCTGCGCTACATTTGACGAGTCGGGTTTTTACCTTTCACATCCTCAGTTTGACTCTGAAATCGGTCTAAGGACAGCACGATGCAGCGCACCAACATGTTGGAGTCCACCAAAGAACTGTTGATCTGGGTGAGGAAACTCTGGAACTGCACACGAGAGAGAAAAACTGCGTCCACATCTCCATTGTTGAGCCAAAAACCGCGAGACGCATGGACGTACCTTCTCCGGTGTGTTGACGTATTTATTGAACCTTTTAAAGGCATCGATGTTGAACTTCATGAGCTCGCCCAGCAGATCGAAGTAGCTCTGCAATACATCTCGGGAGGTGCAGCCGCTGTCGATGATGCAGAAGAGGATGTGCTGTCGTGGGACGGAAGGCCACTACGTATCAGCGTACATCATCAAGCAAGACAATGGTCACTAGCGGCCACCTACCGACTTCAACGGACAGTTAGGATGGCGGAAAAAAAGTCATTGGCACCGCCCTACCCACTCTCGACGACTTGCACACTAAACTTACTACTACTACTAATCGATGAAAAGGTTTCTTCAGCCGTCATCTGTACTTCTTTGAAGGTGTCGGACGTTTTGCTTCTCATCCAAGAGGCTCCGTCAGCGAACTAACATTTTGCTGGTACCTCTGGCGCTATGTATATAAATCCTTACTGTCCAGAGGTGGCGATGCCAGACCTCTGCTAAAATAGGTCCCTGCTCAATGGTTGGGGGGAGCAGAGGACTATTCCCTGAGGCTACACTCTACAGCAGGGGTCGGGAACCTTTTTGACTAAGAGAGCCATAAAAGTAAAATATTTAGAAATGTTTTTCAGTGAGAGCCACACACACACCCACACACACATTGCTGTATCAATGGTTTTGTGAAGTCTGAATATCTCAGATAAGGACCACCGTTGGTATAAGTTTAGAGAAGAAATTTGAAGACTAAATGTCACCCCATTTCCCACTTCAACTTCTTTAAAAACAAAGCAATAAAAAGTGGACTTGAAACTGAAATAACAGCAGGACTGAGGTTTCTGGAGGGATACATTCAAAGTCCTCACCCTTAGAGTGAATTTGGTTGAAATATCATTTTACTGTTTGTGGTATGAACTTTTTCCTCTCATTAAACACACACACACACACGCACGCACACACACACACACACACACACATAAACACACAGTGAGTAAAAAGTGTGTATCCAAGTGAAATGAAAATCTTTTGCTTTTGGCTTTTCCCTTCAAGGGGTCGCCACAGCAAATCAGTGTCCTCCATCTTTAGAGGTTTGATCCGCATGTTTGTTTTGGCCAAGCTTTTACGTCGGATGCCCTTCCTGACACAACCCTCTGTATTTATCTGGGCTTGGCACCGAAAAGAGACACCAACAAAAATCATTTTGTGTGAATTTGTGAGGACCTCTCTGAAAATTTAACAGATGCATATATAGACCCTGCAGAAGCCTTTAGAAAGAAAAACAAAAGGTCCTCAATTGTCAAAAATTTCCTCACTACGTATGGTATAAAATGTTCGAGGCCCTCACAAGCCTCATACAAACACACACACACACACACACACACACACACACACACACACACACACACACACACACACACACACACACACACACACACACACACGATTTCAACAAAATGTCAGAATAGTATTATTTAAAATAACTTTGTGATAATACTCACCGTTAATATGAATAGTTTTCCGTTCCTCATGCTTGGTAAAAAAATCCAGCCAAACGATCAGAATGAAAGTCAACTTGCCGGGTCCATACGCGAAGTCACTGCTAGCTAGCCTGCACACTGCTCATTAGCTTCCACACTTGCTTTCTGCTGTCTCTCGCAGAAGTATATTGATGCTAACGTTAGCATGGGGCTTGTCAAAGTGCCACTGATATTCAACTGTTTCATTCATGGTATTGTTTTATTGCAAATTAGAATCCCGGCAGAACTTTTTCCTCTCCACAAAGGCAAATCCTTCCGTCCATTCCTGAAGTGACGATACTCGTCATTTTTTTTTTTTTTACTCGTCAGGCTTATTTAAAAGGGGGCGTTTACCTGTTTTGACATCAACGACCTCCAATCAAAATTGCACTTTCCGCCAACTGAAGCACAAACAGGAAATGAACAGCGAAAAAGCGAAAATATGTGTTTAGTTTTGTCGGCGAGTCAGATGCAATCATCAAAAGAGCCATAGGTTCCCGACACCTGCTCTATAGAATCAGTGTAGCCTTAGGGAATAGTCACCTGCTCCCCTCAACCTTAGAGCAGGGACCTATGATAGCAGAGGTCTGACACAGCCACCTCTGGACAGTAGGAATATATGTAGGGCCAGAGCTACCAGCAAAAAAAAAATGTTCGCTGACAAAGCCTCTTGGATGAGAAGCAAAACGTCCGACACCTTCAAATTTGTACAGATGACGGCTGAAGAAACCTTTGATGGACCACTCCTGTAAGACTGAGAGCTTACACAGACGTATATCATCGTAATTTACAAATCCAGACACAGAAAACCGGCGGACACTGTTCAAGATTGCAGGTTGTTTGTTAGTTTTTTTCCTCCCCTAGTAAAGTGACGACGACACTCGGCAGTTGTTTGGAAAAGCGGCCCCGCCTCCGTCCATTTACCTCAAGCAGTCCTCTCTTCAGGAGAAACATTTGGTCTGCATAGGAAGTAGCACCTCTCAAGAAACTTTCCACCGCCCTCGCCTGCCAGAATCTAACCAAGGAAGACAAACATGTACAAGTACAGTCAAACGTCTCGATTTTCAACTAAGAATGTCTGGTTTTTTTTATGCCTCGGTTTACAACCAAAATTCGGTTCTCAACAAAAACCAAGTGATGGTTTGAAAAAAGTGTGTGCCCTGCGATTGGCTAGCAACTGGTACAGGATGCCCCCACCTCCTGCCCAAAGACAGCTGGGTTTGGTGCCAACACAACAGGTGACAGAGAGAGATGTTTTTATAAAACATGAAAGGAAATGTGTATAAAACGGTGGTGAGAGCAGCCATGATGTTTGGACTGGAGACAGTGCCACTGAAGAAAAGACAGGAAGCAGAACGGGAGGTAGCAGAGATGAAGATGTCGAGGTTTTCTTTGGGAGTGACCAGGTTGAATGACATCAGGAATGAATACATCAGAGGGACAACTCATATTAGAGCAGGGGTGTCAAATATACGGCCGGCGGGCCGGAACAGGCCCCCAGGGAGGTTTAATCAGGCCTGCACGATTTTAAAAGTGGAAAAAATGCATAAACGACATGGAATTCCTATTTTTAATGATGAGCAATTCAAATATTGTCCACTAAGGGGCAGAGTGGTGCTATTTCGATCAATGTAGAAGAAAACAGCAGTGGTCTTTTTCTACCCGGTCATTTTTTTTTCAACCGCGGTTTCATTACGCAACTGGCAAGTGGCAACCCCGCTCATTTCCCCTGTCTGAGAGGTGTGTGTGTGTGTGTGTGTGTGTGTGTGTGTGTGTGTGTGTGTGTGTGTGTGTGTGTGTGTGTGTGTGTGTGTGTGTGTGTGTGTGTGTGTGTGTGTGTGTGTGTGTGACGAGACCTGATGCGGAAGTGGGGCGGTACAAAGACAGCATTGCAGGATTACTGTGGGAGTTTGAGAAACCTTTTCAGGTATTTGGTGAATTTGAGACAGAATTGTCAGTTTTTTTTGCTCACATTTCACAGTTAAAGCTTCTGTTCCACCGGTCGAAATCCAGCTAGAAATAATTGATTTGCAATGCGATGCAGATTTGAAGGGCAAATTTGCCTCCGGAGGTCTGGACAAATTTTAGCAGTATCTACTACCGGGGTACCCCAGATTAACAGCTCTGGCTGCTAAAGTGTTGTGCATGTTTGGAACAACCTACCTTTGTGAACAAATCTTCTCAGTAATTAATATTAATATCGTGTAACAAAGAGGGTACAGACAGTGCTTAAGAATGAACGACTCTGTGTCTTTGTGTTGTCATGTTATTTGTTATTTAGTTGTTTTTGTTGTTGTTGTTCTTTTGACTTTAAGACGGCGCCTCGAGAGTGGCAGCAGCTCCTGTATTCATCCCTTTCCTAACTTTGCTGCTGTGAAATGTAAATTTCTCACTGCGAAACTAATAACGGCAAATCCAATCTAATCCAATATCAATAAAACAAAAAATGTGTTCAAAGCTCACGAACAAGCACTTAAATGACATTGTGTCAGCTAGTCAGGACATGACACCTGCTATTGATGCACTTGTACAGGCCAAACGATGCCAAATATCAGGAACATAAACAATGGTTTAAAATGTCCTTTCTTTATAAATCTCATTTCATCTTAAAGTGCGTTATTATATTTTTAGATACAATTTATTGTTCAAGTTGTAGAATCATTGGGATCATTTGCAATGCATAGGTGTGAATGATAAAAGTAAATTGCATATTTGTTCATGCAACGAAATGTTGTGTAAAAGGAATGCTCATTAAATGTCATCATTTTTCTAATGTTCTTGTGCTTCTTTACACCAAAACTAAGGAAAGACATGATATTTTTTTTAATTTATAGCATGTATGGTAAAGTTTGACACCCCTGTATTAGAGGCTTTGGAGAGAAAGTCAGCGAGGCCTGAGGAGAGAGAGTGACTATATCGGAAGAAGGATGCTGAGCCTTGAACTGCCAGGCAGGAGACCGAGAGGAAGACCGAAGAGGAGGTTTATGGATGAGGTCAAAGAGGATATGAAGGTAGCTGGTAGAAGAGGATGCACAAAACCAGGTTAGATGGAGCACACTGATTTGCTGTGGTGACCCCCCAAGGGAACAGCCAAAAGGAAAAGAAGTTTTTACAAAACATCTTACAGTTGGATTTTAGAGTATTTTACAATTGACCTGCTCTATTATTATATAATAATACATTTCATTTATACGCGCCTTTCAAAACTCTCAAGGTCACCTTACAGTCATAGGATACGTTTTTCTGTGGTAGAGCAGAGGCAACCACACGCGCCAGCGTTCACTCAACACCTGAAGCAACTCAAATAGATAGGAAGCTAGCTAGCTCGCCAGTAGATAGCTAACACAGTAGATAGCGAGCTATAAATCTGCCAGCCAGATAGACCGCTAATAGATAGCCAGCTAGATAGCCAGATAGAGAGCCAATCAGCTAGAGCACTAATAGATAGCGAATAGCTAGCTAATAGATAACTAACAGATAGAAAATAGATAGCTAGGTAGGCAGCTTGATAACTAGCTCGACTGTCATTAGGGTAAAATATGATATCAGACTGAAATAAGAATGGTCACGATATGTTTTTATGCTGTAAAATGCTCTCACAGTATTGACAATTTGACCGTTTCTCCCTCCCACCAGGTGAAAAGCCTGGGTGTCATTCTTGACGGCACATTATCTTTCCACTCCCATATAAATAACTTAACCCGATCTGCGTACTTCCACCTACGCAATATCAATCGTCTTCGCCCGTCTCTCACACCTCACACCACTGCTATCCAAGTTCATAGTCTTGTCACCTCCCGGATTGACTATTGCAATTCACTTCTCTTCGGTGACCCTCAGAAACTTCTCCACAAACTTCAACTCGTCCAGAATTCTTCAGCCCGGATAATCACCAGAACCTCATCCTTTCACCACATCACCCCCATCCGTCCTCCAAGAGCTCCACTGGCTCCCGGTCAAATGTAGAATCAACTTTAAAATTCTTCTTTATATACAGTAAAGTCTCGTTATATCGATATTCAAGGGAGTCCGAAAAAATAGCGATATAACCGGGACTATCGATATATCCGATATCGATATAACGAGACTTTACTGTATTTAAAGCTATCCATAAGCTTGCCCCCCCCCCATACCTATCTGACCATCTTCAAATTTCTATTCCTTCTCGTTCCCTCAGATCCTCTTCCTCCCTCCACCTTTGTGTGCCCCCCCCCCCCCTGCTCGTCTCAGCACGATGGGGGACAGCGCTTCCAGCTGCTCTGCCCCCAAACTTTGGAACTCACTTCCTCCCAACATTCGGAACATGGATTCTCTTCCCACCTTCAAGTCCCATCACAAAAGCCACCCATTTAAAATTGCATTTTCTGTGTAGCTCTCTCTCTTGTTTCTATTTATAATTGTATTTTATTTATTGCATTGTGATAATACGTTATTTATTATAGTACCTATGCTTGTCTGTGACTGTAATCCTTGAGAGCGTTGAAAGGAGCTTAAAATGTAATGTATTATTATTATTATTATTATTATTATTATTATAATTATTATTATAAAATAGTTAAAAAGTACTTTAAAAAGGGTGTCTTCTGGACTTGGAACAGATTATATTTTTTTACAATGATTATAATGGATAGTGCTGTTTTGGTTTTCGAACAAATCGGTTTTCAAAAAGCTTTCTGGAACAGATTATGGTGAAAAAAACGAGCTGAATCAATAAAATCAACCATTAACGACCGCCGGGTGTCCCGCCCCCCCATCACCTGAAGGATGAGTCTGGCGGTTCTTTCTTCATAACAGCCAGGAGGCGCGTGAGGAGCCCCTTTTTGCCGTCACACACCAGACTTCTGTCTGTGTTGACTAGCGCCTCCACCTCGGGAATGTTGGCCTTTATGCAAATGGCGCTCAGCTCGTTCAGCTCCTGGCTGTTCAACAGGAGGTACTTGTTCCTGAAACGGCAAGCATGGCGCTAAAAGGACAACCGACACCCCCGGACAAATTGTGTCCATAATTTGTAAAATCACTTCAAATGACTTCCACTGAGCGCAGCTTACAAAGATTCCACCGCATATAGCTATATTTTATGTGTTAAGACTCGCGCTGAATATTCAGGAAGTCTTGTTTTTGAGTTGATGCCCTAAGTGACGTCATGGAGGGAACGCCCCTGACCGAGAAAGTGACACACAATGCATTTTGGGTACTTTTTTCCGTCTGAAAACACCATGTTGATCGCAAAATTAGAAGGAAAACTACATAAATAACGTGATGGTGAATCGTTGTGTGGCGGTAACACGCATAAAGAAGGTGCAAGTTTATACAAATTCCCAGCGGACAAAGCAGCCATTTCCAACGGAACAGAGCAGTCAAGCACCAGCGGAGGACGAACGAGGAAGCTGACCAGAGTTAGCGATTCGGCACTAAGATAGCGGAAGTTTGATGCAAGTTTACTCATTTAGTCACAGTTAGCATGCAGTGACTGCATGCTAACTGTGAGCTCACCTGGTGAACGAGCAATCGCCATATTAGTGGAGCAAACCGATCGGACAAACATCCACTGTCCACCGTGTCATTTGTTACTCTGTAGCGCTGTCTCTTTCGTCTCAACATTTCTGATGTTTGTGTGCTGCTGAAATTGTGCCCCTGTCTCTTTTGCGTGTGTGCGTAAAACCCACCACTGTGTCTTCTACCATGGATTTTAAACAATCACGGGTTTAACCGGAGGTCGGCTCGTATTAGCGGATCCATATACTGGACGAAACGCCGCATGTGCGCCATCTTGTGCATTTTCTGGGGTGCTGCATCGGAGTCTAGATCTCCTTCACCGGTTTCATCGCTTGCAGATGGCTCGAATTGATACGGAAGGACTTCATTAATCGATTGTAAACATTTATGCTTTCCTCTTCAGAACTACAGGTAACATCCGACTGACGACCAAACGGTTGCAAGTAAAAATGGTCGTAAATCGAAGTAAGACTCTAAGGCTAAATGACTCGCAAACTCCCCCTCTTAAAATGTTAAAAATAGGGTCTGGAGGTGGTGGTCGCAAGTCGAACTGGTCGTAAGTCGGATATTACCTGTATTTGAATCATATTCATCACTGGATGAGTAACAAGAAAGCATCTCCTCCAAATCTGAACTCTCTGAAGCCATTGTTTTGATTCTGGAGCAAGGCAGTGTGTGACCAATAGTGACGTCACGAACAAGGGGGCGGGACTTTCTGAATCTCCCCAGTATTCAAGCTCATTTTGTGGCAGTTTTGGGACACTTTAAGTCATTTTTATTGGTGTTTTGCATTTGACTCAAAATATCAGCCTGCGTGTTTTGGGTATTTTAGATGCTATCAGTCAGTTAGGAAACAAAAAAATGGTGTCGGTTGTCCTTTCAGAAAGATGGAAAGATGGAAGGCGGACTTACTCATGGTGGTCACTGAAACTCTGGAGGAGACGCAGAAACTGAATTTTGAAAGAGATTTCCTGCGGGCGAGAAAAGACAACGTGGCGGCATTAGACGGATTGGCTTTTGGCAAAAGGAGAAGTGCGTAGTTTTCCAGGTCCGTACCGGACTACACTCGCAGTTCTCGTTTTGGCCGTGCACCACGTGGGTCGACAGCGTCAATTTCCTCCAAATGAGCTTGTCAAACAGATTATTGAGACCCGGGATGAGACGGAACTCTGCCAGCATCTTGTGGACCTGCCCGAAGGCGAAACAAAGTAGTCAGCGGGACAGAACCCCTGCGGACACCCGTCGAGCATCGACGCCCCACCTGGTTCCTCTGTCTCCCCATTAGCAGCACGCACAGCACGTAGAGCACCTCCACTTTGTACATGATCTCGTGGACGATCTTCATGGACGGGGGCAGACGATGTCTCAGCGGGCTGGCGGCCAGCGAGCTTTCGTCTGACGACTCTGAGGAACCACAGGAGAAAACGTCACGGTGAAGGGGGGGGTTGGCGGCCAAGACGCGGAGGAGCGCGTTGCCTTGCCTGTGCTGCTCTGTTCGGCCTCTTCCGTCGCCATTTGCATGAGGGCGTCCAGCACCAGAGCGCTGTCCAGCCATGTGTACCACTCCTCCAGCTCCTGCAGGAAATTGGCCCCCGTGGCCTCCGACACCTTCCTGGTGGCCAGCTTACACAGACGCTCGATGAATCCCGGGATGCTCAGCAAGGTGACTGTGGGGAGAGGGCACCCAACTCAAGAGTTGTTCTCCGTCGCCGGGTCAAAGGAAAAGCACAAAGGTCGAGCCCCTCTCCCGAAATAAAGGTCAAACCCCGACGCCGGAACAAAAGCCCCTTCAGCCTGCTGCCATCAGGAAGGAGACTGCGGAGTCTCCGAGTCAAGACCAAGACCCAGACCTGCGCCCCCTTCCCTTTGCCACACTCACCGAACTCTGAGTACACGCTACATGCTGTACTTTCATCCTGATCTCTGATTTTTTCTGCAAGACCTCACTTCAACCTTTTTTTTGTTTTTGCATTACTACATTACGTCACTTTACATACGACACTACCTCACTTCATATTCAGAAATTACATGTAGAGTGATAGTGTGTATCCCAAAAATTTATTTCCCATAAAATAAGAATAATCCGTTCCCAGGTCTCCATAAGACAATTTTCAACTAAATAAGACTTAAAACTACACACAATATACTGTATTTTATGTATAATAAATGTGCTATGGTATTGTAATTAAATAAATAAACCATACTTTATAATAGTCGTTTTATTGACCTTTGTGATGGTCGTTGATGGCTTGATGGAATGGAGTGTCCGGTTTCCTCAGCTTTAAACACTTGATGAGGGACATAGCCTACTTCTTTCACCAACTTGAGGAATGATCCCTTGTAGGTCCTTTCTCTGCCATAATTTTACCGTGTTCCTCATCAATTGTGTTCTGTTTAGCTGGGTTGATAGCTTGTGTACAGATGGCTTGTGCGGGTTATTTGTGAAGCTTCATTAATGGGATATTTTAACCTTGCAGTCTACACTCCGCTTTTGTACGATCAATGTTGAAACAAGTCCAAATTTCACTGTTTTCTATCCATTTTCTCACCATTTCACTTTTGTTTTTTTTTTTACTTTTGCTTTTTTTTTGTTTCAAGCTCTGTCGTCTCCCTTTCCTGTGTGCGTGTGTTTTCTAACTCTCTCTCTGTCGTCTACCCGTCTCTAATGTTTAACCCCCGCCTCTCACTGCTGCGTTCTTGACCAATCACGTGGCTTTAACAGAAGACACCATTTTGTTTTTCGGAGAACGGTCTCACTCTCTCTCTGTCTGTAACCCCCACCCCCTCACTGCTGCGTTCTTCACCAATCACGTGGCTTTAACCGAAGACTGGGGGCGGGGAACAGACGACAAAAACAGTTGGCTGCCATTTTCTTGTTATGAGAACGAGCTCGTTCGCGAACGACACATCACTCATTGTGGCAGCTCAGTGTGTATCCCGAAAAATAGTTTGTATGCCAAGGTAAAATTTTCATAAATGTAACGTTCATAAACTGAAAAGTTCGTAAGCCAAGGGGTTCGTAAACCGAGGTATCACTAAATTGTCTGACTTTTTTAGCCACATTATAAGTGCCTTGCACGCTGGGTCAGAGAGGACATTAATATCATCTGTGCTGTATGTCATGCATATTTGACAATAAAGCTGACTTTGGCTTTTTTTTAACTTTATCAGAATCAGAATCAGAATACCTTTATTCGTCCCGCAATGGGGAAATTTGCAGTCCACAGCAGCAATTGAAGAGGGATGGGGTTGGGGTAATAATATGGTATAATAATAATAATAATAATAATAATAATAATAATAAATTTTATTTCTGAGCGCCTTTCAAAACTCTCAAGGACACTTATACAGACACAGGATATTTTTTTTCTGCGGGTGAACAGCGGCAGCCACACGCGTCAGCGTTCACTCAACCCGGAAACACCTCAGAATTCCAACTTTTAAAGCCAGAAATCTGACTTTAGACTCAGGATTTCCGATTTTGGACTCAGGATTTCTGACTTTGGACTCAGGATTTCCGCCTGTGGATTCAGGATTTCAGACTTTTAACTCAGGATTTCCAACTTTTCACTCAGGATTTCCAACTTTTAACTCAGAATGCCGACTTTTCGCATTTGAGTTATTCCAGGTTGAGAGAACTTCAGCTTGTGTGGCTACCGCCGCTCACCCACAGAAAAACCCATCCCGCGACTGGAAAGTGACCCAGAGAGCAACGAAAGGCGCCTACAAATAAAATGATCATTAAAAGGGGGCATTTACCTTGATTTACCTCCGCACGAGAGGGACCCGAGTTGCGTTTCTGCTGCGCATTTTTGGCTAGCAGCGTGTGCTTGTCGTCGTTTCCCGAGTCCGGTTCGGAGATGGTGACCGACAGGATGCGGCAGAAGTTGGCCAACTGTTGCTGGTCGAAGCTCTGGACCAGGCCCGAAAGGTTGGGGATGCTCTCCAAATGGATCATCTCCTGCAGAAAGGGAAAACACACCGGGTGACGACAATCAAGGCACCATTTGTCGATTTTAGTCCGTCTTGGTTTTGCCGGCGGCAGTAGAAACAAACCTTCTTCACGCCAAGGATGTCTTCAATTAGCGTCGCAGTCTGTAGGTAAGTCTTCTTGTTTGTCATGAGCGTGAAAAGGAAGAGAACAAAGTCGTCCCTGGCGGCCAGACTCTTGGTCACCCACTCCGTCTGCCGCAACAAACGGCAACATTTGCGTTAGCGCTGCGCCAAAATGAAGCAACGACGTCGATTTGGCGAATACTTACGCAGATGCAACAATTGTAGAGGACACTCAGGCAGTCTTTCACCAAATCGTCCTGCACTGTGGCGAAAGAATCCAGCGGATCATTTTTAAAAAGCGCTGCGGTCGGAATTCGAGCGCAACGTTCTTACTTTTTGGTTTTTTCTTCTGCAAAGCTAGCGTGGGTCTCATCAAAAGCTCCACAAGCAGCTAAGTGAAGAAAACAAAGCGAGCGTCAGTTTAGGGCAGACATGAGCATACTACGGCCTGCGGGCCACATATGGCTTTTTAATCCGGCCGAACTTGTCCAAATTATAGTAAAAACAGTGTCTGAACATCATGACAAAAAGTTAGCGGACACTAAGGCAGACAAATCTGAAAAGTTACCTGACCATAAAGTTGCCTGCCCCATTTTTCACAACTTGAAACACAATAAGATGACTATTTGCAAAGAAAAGCCATAAAGTTGCCTGTCCCATTATTCACAACTTGAAACACAATTAGACGACTAATCGCAAAAAAAAAACAACAACAACAATTTTTTGCAAAGTATAAATGATTTTTTTAAATTAAGGATGTACCTACGACAAATGCTCCCTTGCTTAATTTACGGTAAATAACCATTGCTGTAGATTTTGCTCCAGTTGTCTTTTGTCTGCAATGCAATGTCTGCCAAATCCCACTAAGCGCCTTTCAAAACTCTCAAGGACACTTTATAGTCACGGTATAATGTACGTTTACGTTTTGAAGCGTCATAAATTTTGTTAGCTTCTTCTTCTTTTGAATCTTCCTTCTGGGGCTGAGGTTCTGTGCATTGACTTTGGAAAATGATATGCAAATGCACAACCTTATAACGCTCGGGAAAGTCCGGAAGAAAGAAGCAGGCTTCTGATTGGCTGCCGTGTCGAGTATGCAAATTTCACACAGCCTCTGTCTGTGTGCTTGGCAACGATAGACGTGTACTGTTTGCGTGAAGGCGAGTGTGCAGAACACGCGGTCAGGACAATCCATCCATGATTTTGCGGAGTTTAACACAAGTAGATATTATTGAGTTTGAGTATTTCGTTGTGTAATATGTTTTGAATGTTGAAAGTGATTCCATTTTTCAATAAATGTTGATTTCTTTAACTTTGCACCTTTGATTGAAACTGATTAAAAACAGACGCAATCTTGATAAATCACAGTGCGTATGTTATTTTAATCTATTTCCGTTTCCTCCTCCCAGTATCTGCAAAATAGTCTGTAAACGCCATATCTTGCATATTCCTTGAGACAAACTTATGACCTGATGAGGGCTATTTTTCACATTTGAAAGACAGTTAATAAATCGGGTTGTAGTGTTCTTACTGTGATATGAGGTTTGCACACACTACATTTAATGCTTGAGTATATCCGGCCCAAACACTCCTTCCAAATGCTCCTGGCCCAGCGGCCCCTCTGTCAAATTTTAGAACCCATTGTGGCCCGCCAGTCAAAAAGTTTGCCCACCGCTGGTTTAAGGAGTCTCGGGCCGACGGCGGCAATGCCCTCGGATGAGTTGCGCGAGTGAACCTTACGTGGACGCCGCCAAAGAGGTCAAAGGTGTGCGTGTTGGGAAAGGTGGGTTCCTGGGTGGACTTTCTGTCCTCGGTGACAATGGACATGGCTTCCATGGACAGCTGGGACGACAACACCTGGTGAAACATCAAGAAAGCCACACGCGGGCAGGTCATTTGAAGTACAGAGGGTACAATCGCCATTTCACCAGCCGCATTGTTCACGCTGACCACTTTTTGGCTTCTTCAGACACAGAAATGCATCGCGACCATTCTCACGGCCGTCAGGAAAATGATCACAGGATTTTGATATTAACAATACACCTGTCAAATATTTCCATAATTTTTTTTTGTAGGTAACGATACATACAATAGACTACATAACAGCTACTGAATGGTTTTGGATGTAGTCTATTGAAGGTATCGTATTGTAGGTAACTGGCTACCTAGCTGGCTATCTATTTGCTATCTAGCTGGCTACCTAGCTGGCTATCTAGCTATCTATCTAGCTATCTATCTATTTGCTATCCATTTGCTATGTGTTATCTGGCTACCTAGCTGGCTATCTATTTGCTATCTAGCTGACTACCTAGCTGGCTATCTAGCTGCTATCTAGCTGGTTATCTATCTATTTGCTATCCATTTGCTATGTATTATCTGGCTACTTAGCTGGCTATTTGCTATCCATTTGCTATCTCGCTGGCTATCTAGTTGCTATCTAGCTATCTATCTATTTGCTATCCATTTGCTATGTGTTATCTGGCTACCTAGCTGGCTATCTATTTGCTATCCATTTGCTATATAGCTGGCTACCTAGCTGGCTATCTAGTTGCTATCTAGCTATCTATCTATTTGCTATCCATGTGCTGTGTGTTATCTGGCTATCTATTTGCTATCCATTTGCTATCTAGATGGCTATCTAGTTGCTATCTATCTATTTGCTATCCATTTGCTATGTATCAAACTATCTATGTGCTATCCATTTGCTAACTATTATTTGGCTACCTAGCTGGCTATCTGGCTAGCTAGCTAGCTATGTAGCGGGATATTTATTAGCTATATGGTTATCTAGCTAGTTAGCTAACTGTCTAGCTGGCTATCTATTAGCTATATGTTCGCTAGCTTTCTATTTATTTGAGTTACTTCTGGGTTGAGTGAACGCTGGCGCATGTGGCTGCCGCTGCTCACCCGCAGAAAAACTGATACTGTGACTGGAAAGTGACCTTGAGCTTTGAAAGGCGCTTAGAAATGAAATTTATTATTATTATAATACCTACAATTGGCTACATCACAGCTGCTGAATTCGAAATAAACTTTTGTTTAAAATATCAGCCGTTCTCAAAGGTGCCAAACCACCTCCGTCCAACATCACAGTAGAAGAGAGAAATGAGTCAACTACTCTACAAAAACACAAAAATCTTACTATTTGGTCAGCAGAAAAGGGTAGGTGTACAGTGCTTCTCTACACATTGAATTATGAAGACAAAATAAATAGGTTCATCAGTGATTCTAACACATATGAGCAACTAAAAAGGACACTTCCAAAAGATTCGAGAAAGAAATAATAGACTGTCTCCAAAAGTTGGAGAACGGAAAAATAATACACAAACAGATGTATTCTATCTAGATTAGAGGCCATGCCGGGAAAGGCCATGGCCTGCCAAAAATACATAAAGAAGGCTTCCCCCTCAGACCCATTGTTTTTAGCATTGACTCCTCAACATACAACGTAGACTTCTTCTTATTATATAATAATAGAGCAGGTCAATTGTAAAATACTCTAAAATCCAACTGTAAGATGTTTTGTAAAAAATGTCTTCTTTTCCTTTCGGCTTTCCCCTTCAGGGGTCGCCACAGCGAATCAATGTCCTCCATCTATCCCGGTTTTGTGCATCCTCTTCTCTCACACCAGCTACCGTCATGTCCTCTTTGACAATATCCATAAACCTCCTCTTCGGTCTTCCGTCTCCTGCCTGGAAGTTCAAGGCTCAGCATCCTTCTCCTGATATAGGAGTTCCCTGTTCTCGCTACAGATCACAATGTCATCTGCAAACATCATGGTCCAAGGAGATTATTTTCTAACAGCGTCAGCCTGTCCATCACCCTAGCAAATAAGAAGTGGCTCAGAGCTGACCCCTGGTGGAGTCCCACCTCCACCTTGAATTCCTCCGTCACACCGACAGCACACCTCACAACTGTCTTACAGTCATGATACATGTCTTGCACCGCTCTGACATACTTTTCTGTCACTCCAGACTTCCTCATGCAATACCACAGCTCTTCTCTGGGCACCCTGTCATACGCTTTCTCCAGATCTACAATGACGCAATGCAATTCCTTCTGACCTTCTCTATCAGCATTCTTAAAGCAAACACTGCATCTGTCGTACTCTTTTTTAGCATGAAGCCATGCTGCTGCTCACAAATGTTCACTTCTGCTCTTAGTCTAGCTTCAACTACTCTTTCCCAAAGTTTCATTGTATCAACTTTATTCCTCTGTTGTTAGTACAACGTCGACAAATATTTAAAAAATATCTTTGTTCTGCTGGTTGGTAACACAGCACATCACGTAGAGAAAACCACAGAGTTTAGAGAGAGTATCAAAGACCTCAAATTGGAGCCTGAGGAAACATTGGCATCTTATGATGTGACTTCTCTCTTTTCACATCTGTTCCTACCCCAGCAGCAGTCTCATTGGTGAGGATGAGACTGCTGGCGGACTCTTCTCTGCATGAAAGAATCAAACTTAAACGGGACCACATCTGCCAATTATTGGAAATTTGCCTTAATACTATGTATTTCCAATTTAGGGAAACATTTTTACAAACAAATTCATGGTTGTGCTATGGGCTCACTAGTTACACCCATAGTGGCTAATTTGTACATGGAAGAGCTGGAGAAACAGGCACTCACATCCTACCAAACCTAGGCACATGTTTAGATATGTGGATGACACTCTCGTCATAATTGAAAAACAAGAAATTCAATCCCTCACAGATCACCTCAACTCTGTAGATATCAATATTCAATTTACTCGCGAGGACATGAAAGAGAACCAACTAGCCTTTTTGGATTGTAAAGTAATTATAAAAGAGGACAGAGCGCTAAAAACAGAAGTCTTTTGGAAGTCCACGCACACTGACCCAATACTGACTTTTTGAATCAAACCACCCACTACAACACTAACTAAGAGTTATCAGAACCCTCTAGCATAGGGCTAAACTAATACCAACAAGAGTCGAAGGTAGAGAAAAGGAGTCAAAACATTATCAGGAGAGCACTCACAAACTGTGGTTACCCTCAGTGGTCTTTTAACGAATGTCAAAAGAAAAGAATAAGGAATGAAACCCAAAATTCTGAAGACACTAAAAGGAGAGGAGTAGCAGTACCTTACATTGCAGGGGTTTCTGAAAAACTACAAAGGGTCCTTTGCACACAAAATTCCTATTTATTTGGATTTGATTTTCCTTTATTTGTCTCGCAGTGGAGACATTTACATTTCACAGCAGCAAAGTGATGAAAGGAATGAACGTAGAAAAGCAAAATACATGAGCTGCTGGAAAGGCAGCCACTCTCGCGGCGGTCTCGAAGTCAAAAGAAAAAAAAGGAAAAAAAACTACATCACAAATAACATGACAAAACAAAGACACAGAGTCATTCATTCTTAAGCACTTTCTGTATCCTCTTTGTTACATGAGGCAGTTCCAGATGAAAAAGGAGAGTATCAAAGCGTCTCTTCACCAGTGGATCAGGGACATCAAACCAATAAACACTTTAAGACAAAAATTAGTGCATCCAATCGATGAAAAGGTTTCTTCAGCCGTCATCTGTACTTCTTTGACGGTGTCGGACGTTTCGCTCCTCATCCGAAAAGCTTCGTCTGCGAACTGATGAGGAGCGAAACGCCCGACACCTTCGAAGAAGTACAGATGATGGCTGAGGAAGAAACCTTTTCAGCGATGGACCACTCCTGTATGACTGAGACCTTACACAGACGTACTACTACAATACATTTCATTTATAAGCGCCTTTTAAAACTTTCAAGGACACTTGACAGTCACAGATTAAGTTTTTTTCTGTGGGTCAGCAGTGGCAGCCAGCTGCTCCACCCGGAAGTTACACACACACATTCCTAATAAAGTGCACGGTGGCTGGGTCAGCTCACCTTAATGAGGCCATGGGCATGTGAAAGGTCACTGTTGGGATGACTGCTCCTGTAGAGCTTCTGGAGCAAAGTGGGGATGCCTTGCCACTTGGCCCGCTTGTCTCTCTCCTGGAGGAGCCCTCCGGGAAGCTGTGCAGCACAATCGGGCGGGCAGACAGATGCAGTCAGCTGTCCACATCATCACTTTTCGCAAACGAGAGTGGTCGCATCAACTGCGCAGAGTTTAAAATCTGACGAGTTGCAAGCGGATTCGAGTTAAATTGATCAAAACAGCTGTTGTCGCCGTGTCCTTTTATGGAAATCTTTCTAATCGTGGACGGAGTGATGGCGGGGGGGGGGGGGGGGGGGGGGGGGGGCATTACGTAATCGCCCGAGCCGTTCGGCCAGATAGTTTGCTGCCCGCCTGCTTTCGAAACAGAAACGGCAGACGATGACTTTGGGCCGCCCGACGCCGACGGCTCGCAAACAGGCTTCGCAAGGCAACGGCAACAATTGGCAAACTGTCATCAGGCAGCCGAAGCCCCCTTGTTGCTAATGCTAAGCTACTGCGTGCCAACAACAAAAGATTGCGCCGATATTTGTGCCCGATCGACAATAGTGAAGTAGGAAAGCGCCGCGTTCTTTTCAGTCGTTCGGGAAAGGTCCCGAATGTCGCGACCCACTCCGGAATGCTCAACGGAGCGAGGCGGCGTGGCGCCATTCGCGCCTGCCCGATTGAGTCTCGCTTTTCGGGCAAACCTGCGCCACGCAAATCCCTGGTTGGAGGCGAGCAACTTTCCGACGTATTTTCCGTCCGAACGCAACACGGTGTGGCTTACCTGCGTCCCGCGACTAAATGTGCGCCCGGTGATTTTACTCTGCGTCAATCTGAACACGATATTACTTTGAGCAATTATTTGTTTTGCCCCCGCGCACTGGGTCTCGGACCCTGTGTGCGTCGCCATTCTTTCTTCTTCCTGAAGTGAGCTGCCCAAACAGGAAGTGGACCGCAGCTCTCATCAACCCGGAGGCCAATTGGGCGCCATCTGGTGGCCGAACAGGGAATGCCAAGTCAGTTTACCTCCAGCAGGGGTCTGAACCTCGGTCCTCAAGTTCCGTAGTCCTGCCTGTTTTCCAGCTCTCCAAGGAGCAACTCACTTGATCTGAACGATCACCCAGCTATGAAGCAGCTGGATGAGCAGCTGATTGCCTGAATCAGATGTGTTGCAGCTAGAAAAGAATTAGGAAGATGGCCCTCTAGGCCCATTCCTGACCGACAGCGTATAGGAGATGCTAGTTGTCTACGTATGTGACGTCACGAACGGTAGGCAAAAGCAACAATGGCGAGTATAGACAAAGCGAATTACTGTAGCATGAAATCTGAACAATGATCCGAGTATGTGCGAAAGCTACAGTTAGAAGTCCGAGAGCGATACTTTGAGAAGCTGAGATATCGTGACGGTATTTGTAACTTGCCAGATCCTTACAATTTGAAGAATGGATGGGTTGACAATCCATCATTGTGGCCAGGCATTACTTTCACCGCATACGTAGAAAGTGGACACGTGTATCCGGTGTTTTATTACAACGTTGAAACAGTCGGCGTATTGTTTTTTGAAGACAAAAGCCTTCCCTTCTCAGCGACTTCGTGACAAACAAAACTCATCAGCCATGGACGTGTGTAAACAAATCTCAGGGGACTGTATACTGTGCGTATTGCACATGTATGGCAGGGTAGGAAGATGTTTATGAGTTGATTTTTGACTGTACATACATTTCCTAGAAAAAAAGTGGATTATATTGTTATTTTGGAATTCATACAAAATGATGTGATAAATTATTTAGAGGACAACCGACGCCAAGTTGTGTCCATAATTTGCAAAATCACTTCAAATGACTTCTACTGAGCGTATTTTACAAAGATTCCACGGCATATAGCTATATTTTACGTTTTAAGACTCGCGCTGAATATTCAGGAAGTCTTGTTTTCGAGTTGATGACGATCCCCACTTGATGTCACGTTTGGAACGCCCCTGACCGAGAAAGCGACACACAATGCATTTTGGGTACTTTGTTTGGTCTGAAAACTTCATGTTTATCCGTGTTGACGGGGAAATTAGAAGGAAAACACATACATGACGCGATGGTGAATCGTTGTGTGTTACACCAAAACTACTATTTGATACTAGTTGACACAAATTCCCAGCAGACAAATCAGCCCATTTCCAAAAGAGCTTGGGCGCCATCTTGTGCATTTTCTGGGCGCTACATTGGTGGCCAGACACCTCAAAATGACACGGAAGAACTTGCAATCAATTGCAAACATTTATGCTTTCCTCTTCATAACTATTTGAATCATATTCATAAGTGGATGAGTAACAAGAAAGCATCTTCTCCGAATCTGAAGCCATTGTTTTGATTCTCGAGCAAGGCAAGACATCTTGGCGTGACGTCACGAACAAAGGGGTGGGACCTTCTGAAACTGGCCATTTCCGGATTCATTTTGAAGTCATTTTTATTGGTGTTTTTCATTTAACTAAAAATATCAGCCTGCGTGTTTTTGGTATTTTAGATGCTATCAAACGTTTTTCTGATGTCAGTAGGAAACAAACAAAATGGTGCCGGTTGCCCTTTAAACGTAGTGTGTACAAACCTCATAGCACAGTAAGAACACTACAACCCAATTTATTAACTGTCTTTCAAATGTGAAACATATCCTTGATCAATTAATAAATTTGTCTCAAGGAATATGCAAGATATGGCGTTTACAGACTATTTCGCAGATACTTTGAGGAGGAAATGGAAATAGATTAAAATAACGTGCACTGTGATTTATCAAGATTGCATCTGTTTTTAATAAATTTTCATTGAAGGGGCAAAGTGAAAGAAATCAACATTTATTGAAAAATTGAATCACTTTCAATACCTACTTGTGTTAAACTCCGCTAAATCATGGATGGATTGTCTTGACCGCGCGCTCTACAAACTCACCACTGACGCCCTCGCCTTCACGCGCAAACAGTACACGTGTACCGTCGCCAAGCACACAGACATAGGCTACCTGCAGTTGAAATTTGCATACTCGGCACGGCAGCCAATCAGAAGCCTGCTTCTCTCTTCCGGACTTTCGCAAGCGTTATAAAGTCGTGCAATTGCATATCATTTTCCAAAATAGATGCACAGAACCTCAGCCCAGAAGAAAGAATCAAAAGAAGCTAACAACATGTGTGACGCTAAAAAACGTAAATTTATATCAAACCGTGACTGTAAAGTGTACGTGAGAGTTATGAAAGGGGCTTAGTGGCAAACATTGCATTGTGCCCCATGGTGACAAATGACTACTGCAGCGCAATCTGGAGCCTTGGACATTTGCGTAAATTAAGCAATGTAACATTTGTGCTCGGTACAGCCTTGATTAATATAAAAAACATAATACTTTGTGACGATGTTTTTTTGCTATTGCTGGTTTTAGCGTGTTTCAACTTTTCAGAGTTGTCTGCCCTTTTCTCCGCTACCTTTTTGTCACCAGTTTGAGACACTATTTTTACTATAATTTGGACAAATTCGGCGGGCCGGATTAAAAAGCCTAATGCGCCGTATGTGGTTCGCGGGCCGTAGGAAACAAAAAGCATCGTGGTTTTGTCCAAGCTGTGTGATGGAATAACCGGTGCGGTTAACTTGTTTGAGTCAGAATTGCCATTTCATATGGAAAATTATTGTTTTATGATGGACATAATAAAAATCTCTCATGACTACCATATTTTTTACTTGGTGAATGAACAATGAAAAGGTAAGGTGAAAATGCTTGCAATGCATTAAGTTGAATTTCAACTTGCTTTTTAAACAAAAATATACATTCACTATTATTCTATGCACAAATATTTATGTAAGGAAACACATCTGAAGAAAAAATGATCTCCACTCTGCGATGTTCTGCTGCCCAAATCTTTCGATTGATGCCCTGAAGCAACAGCTATTTTCTTCCATCAGCGATCGGTATTTGATGAAATTTTAACCCGGATCCTTTCACAAAACGGGAGTGATGGGTAGATGAGGCATTCTGTATCGTTTCGACACAGTGACACACTGTATTGACACTGTGTTGACGCAGAGTGTTGCGAAATACTGACACCTGGCGGACTTGTAGGAACCATTTGACAGGGTCACCTGACACTGATCTGTCAACACACATTTAAATCTTTGCAAGGTACGTAGTCCTGAAAATAGATAGATAGTTAAAGAAATAAACGAATAAATACATTGCTGAATAGGTAAATAAATAAGTACATATATAAATAAAAAACTCAACATTTCGTAGTACTTAAAAAACATTTAACGCCATCAACCAAGAATGACGAGGAACCCTGTACGGGTTTGCGTCTGGGCCGATTTATTCTTTTTAAATCACGTTATATTGAGCGACCAGTTCATTCAGAATATATTTGAACGTGTACTTAAATATTAAATACGACCCAAACTTGATTTCCATGCTGAAATAACAACACCCCCCGTCACAAAGTCCCCGACCGACTGGTAACTAAGGAGATCACTCTGTTTACGTTACGAGAAAACCTAATTATGTCCTGCAACGTCATTATTCGGCGACGGAGAACAGAATCCAGAAAGGGGGGAAAACTGTTGCTATTTTTTTTACCGAACATTTAATACAATATGAACCTCCCGATTTTGTAGTTTATAACTATTCTATAGTGATTGTTTCGGTATATTTCTTTCAACGCACTGACGACGTAATCCCCAAAAGGTTAACAATGACGTCATAAAGAACGCACCGGGTCCTATAGCAACAGTGGCGCACGCATCGACGCCTCAGTGTCGCTGGGCCCGTCACTACAAAACGGTTCGTACAGACAACAACCACACACGATATCACCATCGTATTACAACGCGAAGACTTTCATTCATCAAAACCAAAAATAAAACGCATAAGCTCACAAAACAATGATGTACAATGAGATATACTGAACATAAATGGAAGGTCAGGTTCTCTCTTGGAACCACAGAAAGTCAATCGGAATGACCCGGTCTGCTATTTTTAAGATGTGTCACAGGGAAACAGTGAAAGCTCCAACGAAGGCTCACTGTGGGCTCTGAGATTTTTTTCCCATTACACCCCCTCCCCCAAATAAAAGATATTCAACCCAATTCAGCTTTGTGTGGTTGATGTTTAAGATCCCTCACACACTGACAGGAGGAGCTTTCCTTTTGGGTTCTCTGTTGCAATTGCAACTTTATGACAATGATGTGTCGTGAGTTGTCGAAAGATCTATGGGGACAAAAACTCAATGAGACGTCAGATTGTGAATTTCAGGGTCATATTCACATGACATCTGAGTCGGCCTGATCAGATGAGTTTCATCGTAAAGCCAAAACGCTGTGGTGATGCCACAAATCACTGACCAACATTTTTTGACAATTCTTTTTAAATGATGACGACAGTTTTGCGCACAGAAAACCAAAATCTACCAATCATATTCTACCACTTTATTGAGTCGTCAGTAAAAGTCAGCAGACAAGTGAGAGAAACCCACGGGACACATGAAAAATCAACACAATGCACAAATAAAACAAGGAGGAGGGAGGAACAAATCCAATGGAAATTATACACATTTACACACATGCACAATCAAAGTTACTTGAAGCTGTTTTCTAAGATGGTATGTTCCGTTTAGTTTAAAGGACAACCAACACCTCTGGACAAGTTGTGTGCATAATTTGTAAAATCACTTCAAATGACTCCTACTGAGCGCATTTTACAAAGATTCCACCGAATATAGCTATATTTTACGTTTTAAGACTCACACTGAATATTCAGGAAGTCTTGTTTTCGAGTTGATGACGGTGCCCTATGTGACGTCACGGAGGGAACACCCCTGACCAAGAAAGCGACACACTATGCATTTTGGGTATTTAGTTTCATCTGAAAACACCATGTTGATCGCAAAATTAGAAGGAAAACTACATCAATAACGCAATGGCGAATTGTTGCGTGGCAGCCAATTGTGGTAACACATATAAAGAAGGTGTACGTTTACACAAATTCCCAAACCAGCCATATCCAACGGACCAGAGCAATATAGAGCCAGCCGAGTAGCTCCCGGAGTGTGCGAATCCCAGCTTGGATAACTGCTGTCACCCTCTTAGCCTGACAATAGGTAGAAAGTTGCTTCCAGTGGTGAAAGAGAGCAATCGTCATCATAGTGGAGGAAACCTATGGGACAAACATTCAGCTGCTGGAACGAGGAGCTAACCGGAGTTAGCGATGGATAACCGCTGTTATTCATACGTACATTTGTAACTCTTCATCTTGAAAGTTTAAACAACATTTTGCATGCCCAACCATTAAGCAATCTGCATTGATGTTGACATCTTGTAGCTTCTTTGCTATTCATGTCCTTATATGCCACATATCACCCAAGTTGATGCTATATTGCTTATTCAGGGAGCTTCATATATTGTGTCCTTCACCAGTTTTGTTGCTTGCTTACATGACTCAAATTGATACGGAAGGTCTTCTTTAATCGATCTCCAAGCATTTATGCTTTCTTCTTCAAAACTATTTGAATCAAATTCATAACGGGATGACTAACAAGAAAGGATCTTTTTCCGAATCTGAACTCTCTGAAGCCATTGTTTTGATTCTGGAGCAAGGCAGTTTGTGAAGGAGTATCCTGACGAGATGTCACAAAGTGGGGGCGAGACTTTGTGAATCTCTCCACTTTTGAGCTCATTAGTGGCAGTTTTGGGACACTTTAAGTCATTTTTATTGGTGTTTTGCGTTTGACAAAAAATATTAACCTGCGTTTTTTTGGGTATTTTAGATGCTATAAAACGTTTTCCTGATGTCAGTTAGGAAACAAAAAAATGGTGTCGGTTGTCCTTTAAATGCATTTAACAACTTTCCTTGTCCCCTCCACACCCCGCCTCCAAAAGTTTAGAGAGTACCTGTGCAGTTATGGGGCGATCTAAACACATGGGGGCGTTTACACGCTCGCCACATTCTATTTACAGCGTTTAAAAATGGCGGCTGGCGACCGATTGATAGAGGCAGCATATTCCGATTTGGGGTAAGCATACAATGACAAAAGCAACGCTAGATGAACAACATTGATGGGTGAAAAAGAATCGGTGCGACCTGCCACCTGTGAATGGACAAGTCATCTGAATGTAGCGGTCGTATTGGTGAAGGAATGTCTTTTGTTTAACGATAGAAGAGTTAAGAAGAGGTTTCTGTTTTCGATAGCTAGGGAGTGACTATATCATCTTCTAAATCACGTGGCTCCTTACGGAACCTGCGGGCATTGAATTGAGCGTACGAGAGGGGACATAAGTTAAGATGGGAACCCCCCCCGGCCCCCCTGGAAAGGCGATGACCTCAGCAGGACACCTCCATGGTCTGCGGGGTGCGTTCCAGGGCCGCGGGGGGGTTGTTTTCCAGCAGGCTGTTCAAGTTGTGGCGGCTGCGACTGCTGCTGTCCATGGAGGTGATGCTGGAAGAAGAGGCGGTGCGCGATCGAGCCAGGCGAGTCATTCCTGCCGACGGGACTGCGGCAAACAAAACAGGCAGTTAAAACAAAAACAAATATTGTACAAATCCCCGCCACATAGAAGCAAAGTGCTGTGACAAACATGCAAACAATTTCAGAATACAGTCAAACCTGGGTTTTCGACCATAATCCGTTCCAGAAAGCTGTTCGAGAACCGACTTGGTAGAAAACCAAAACATCAACCGAATGTTAAATTCATGAAAATTAAACCCTGGCATACGATCTATTTTTCAGTATACACACGGAGTTGCCACAACGAGTAATGTGTCGTTTGCGAACGAGCCCGTTCTCCTAACAAGAAAATGGCAGCGGACTTGTTTTTGTCCTCTATTCCCCGCCCCCAGTCCTCGGTTAAAGCCACGTGATTGGTCAAGAACGCAGCAGTGAGGGGGGGGGGGGTACAGAAACACAGAGCTGCAAACTCTGTTAAATACTGTTAAATACTAAAAAGACAGGCGCGGACGACAGAGAGAGTGAGAAAATGGATAATGCAGCGGTCACAATGAAACATCACACAAGGAAGTGGCGTACAAGGAAGAGGAGGAGAGACGAGTGGTGCATTTGGATGGCTCATTTTTGGTCCAGAACCCATTTGCGGTTGTAAACCCGGGCGTAAGTTACTTCCGAGTTGAGCGCATGTGGCTGCCGCTGCTCACCTGTAGAAAAACTTAGCCTGTGACTGACCTTGAGAGTTTTGAAAGGCGCTTAGAAATCAAATGTATTATTATTATTATTATCATTTGCTATCTATTTGCTATCTATTAGCTATCTAAGTGGTATCTATTAGCTAGCTAGCTGGCTATCTACCTAGCTATCTGTTGGCTAGCTATTTATCTTTCTATCTATTTGAATTACTTCCGGGTTGAGTGAACGCTGGCGTCTGTGGCTGCCGCTGCTGACCTGCAGAAAAACTTATCCTGTGACTGTAAAGCAGGGGTGTCCAAAGTCGGTCCTCGAGGGCCGCCGTCCTGCCTGTTTTCCAGCTCTACCAGGAGCAACGCACCTGATTCAAATGATCAGCTCATCAGCCAGCTCTGAAGCGGCATCAAAATGGTCCTGATGATTTGAATCAGGTGCGTTGCTCCTGGGAGAGCTGGAAAACAGGCAGGACGGCGGCCCTCGAGGACTGACTTTGGACACCCCTGCTATACAGTCACCTTGAGAGTTTTGAAAGGCGCTTATAAATCAAATGTATTATGACTATTATTATTGTTATTATTATGATAAAAAAAAAAAAAAAATCTTAGTCAGAAACCGATCAGGACGAGAACCGAGAAGTTCGAAAACCCAGGTTTGACTGTATGAGGAAAATAAACAACAATGACAAAAATAAAACATCTTGAGGTACAGTATCTCCACAACAAAAAGAAGCATTTGCAATCAAATAATACCATCATTCATGCAAAAAGAAACAAAAATAAAGAATACATTCATGCTAAAGGTTCGAAAGTAGGGAGGCGGGGGACAAATGTGCACCAAAGTATTCCAGAAATCCTGACGGATTAAAAAAAACTGACTCAACAAGAACCACAGTGCGCCATACAGGATTTCTGTGTATTATATGCTGCATGCCATTCATCCACGCGGGCGGGCGGGTTTGCTGTGAGGCTTCAAAGCTTTCTAGTCGGAGAGCTTTGGAAGCCCCCCGCCCCCCACCTCCATCCCGGGTACCTGATTCGTTGCTCAGGTGACTGAGAAGGACATAAGGGACTGGAGGACAGAAAGAGGAAGAAAGGTTCAAAAGCTATTTTCGCTCGCTCCACCATCAGCTGATTGGACGCTCAAGATGAAAAGACCAAACAAGCGCAAATGTGCGCCCCCGCCACATTCCAACCTTGGGGCTTTTCCCACAGCGGCGACATGTTAACGAGGCCAAAAGTAGCTTTCGCCAGCACGCTGAGGTGTTTGGATTTATTTTCCAGCTTTTCTTGGGATGGAAACACTTCTTTTTAAATCTCATATAATCCTACGGCGACCTGTTGCTCAGCAGGAGGACTCGGGTGGCATTTCGAGGCAACGCGCCTCTCGCGCACTCGGCGAAAAACAACAACACGTGCGAGCGAGCGTGTTGGATTTTTGGTAAAAGGGCCAATTTGGGTCTGGCGAGCGTACGGCGTACAAGTGAAGACACAGAGTGGAACGCCACGAGCAATGTTCCCTCTAAGCTCCGGTCAGACCACTGGCAAAGTTTTTCCCTCTCGCGAGGGGGCAGCATTTGCCTTTTGTGCAGCCGCCCCCATTTCAAGTTCAGATAACTCCAGATCCATGTAATTTAGGCATTAACTCTTTTTTTCTGTTGAAAAAAGAGAGTCTAAGGTTTCTAACGCTGCATTGAATATTTGTTATTTATTATGTTATTCATATTCTGTGGGTCCTGCAATTTGAGTGGAAATGCGCTTAGAAATTAAATGTATTATTATTGTTAAACTGCGCGTGTGCGCAATCGCGCACTGCTTGCACACTTAGCGCACAAGAACACCTATGCAGAGCAGTAAAGAATATAAGACAGAAACACATTACGTAAAATCTATTTTTAGAACGGATATAATCTAGTTAATTAGACCACTTACACACACACGCACACGCACACACACACACACACACACACACACACACACATATATATATATTTTGTACCATTTCGCAAAGTAACTCAATGAGTGACAGGTGTCCAGTTCACAGTTCACGTACACTACGCAGCCAATCGGAGCACAACGACGCGAATGTGCCCTGCCCATACTGCCCATACGCACAACACATGAACAACAATATTTTTGTTCTTTTCTATTTTAAAGGACAACCGACGCCTCCGGACAAGTTGTGTCCATAATTTGTAAAATGGCTTCAAATGACTTCTACTGAGCGTATTTTACAAAGATTCCACGGCATATTGCTATATTTCACTTTTAAGACTCACACTGAATATTCAGGAAGTCTTGTTTTCGAGTTGATGACTGCCCCTGACCGAGAAAGCAACACACAATGCATTTTGGGTACTTTGTTTGGTCTGAAAACTTCGTGTTGAGCCGGCGAAATTAGAAAGAAAAAACATAAATAACGCGATGGTGAATCGTTGTGTGTTGCATCAAGACTTCTATTTGATACTAGTTGACACAAATTCCCAGCAGACAAATCAGCCCATTTCCAACGGAGCTTGGGCGCCATCTTGTACATTTTCTGGGACGCTACATTTCAGTCCAGATGCCTCAAAATGACACGGAATGACTTCTTTAATCGATTGCAAACATTTATGCTTTCCTCTTCAGAACTATTTGAATCATATTCATAACTGGATGAGGAACAAGCAACCATCTTCTCCGAATCTGAAGCCATTGTTTTGATTCTCTTGCAAGGCAAGACGTCCTGGTGTGACGTCATGAACAAAGGGGCGGGACTTTCTGAAACTCGCCATCTCCGAGGACATTTTGAAGTAGTTTTGGGACACTAGTCATTTTTATTGGTGTTTTGCATTTGACTGTAAATATCAGCCTGCGTGTTTTGGGTATTTTAGATGCTATAAAACGTTTTCTGATGTCAGTTAGGAAACCAAAAAACTGGTGTCGGTTGTCCTTTAAGTGGGCCAAATCAGTTATATTAAAAGTTAAATAATGAAAATTGCTGCTGTAATTTGATTCTTTTAATAAGCCATGTAACTTGCTATGATCCAAGATTTTCAACAGGCATGATACTGGCGTGTGGCCGCAGCGTACACATCTGATGTTGCTCACAGTGCTCCTAAGTGTGCTCAGGGAGCTTCTGTGTCTGCTCAGACACGTGAAAAATTAGAGGGAACATTGGCCACGAGCATCGTCCAAACCATTTTGAGAGGTCAACACTTGGCGGGAGGCCCGTTTGACACCACACAGCAGCGAGAGACAGAAGGAGAAAACACGGCAGACAACGTAGAGACAATTTCTCTCTTTTGAGTTGGCGCCTCACCTCCTGAGAACGGGCACTTCTACCGAATGCTACGGATAGCAAAAGGGTAACCACGTTAGCGTCCGCGTGCGGCAAAAGACGGACATTTTTGACCAGGCAGACACAGAGTTTTAAAAAAAAAGGTGCCAGCATGGAGCTCGCGATAAGAAGAAAGGAGCGTCAGCGCAGAGCGCAGATGCGTATGTGGAACTGTCGCGGCTTGGAATTGAGGCGGATTTACGTGGGACAGGAGATGTGAGACTAATGGGTTTTTAAAGATGTTTGTATAGCGAATTACCCCAACAGAGACAATCTCTTTTCGTCATTGGATGCTACAGCTGCGTGTTTGCTTTCAAAATTTAGCTTGTAGTAGACGTGCACATTCCACCATGACTTCCCTGATCCACTGCTGAAAAGGACGCTTTAATCCTCTCTTTCATCTAGAACTGCTTCATGTCACAAAGATGGTACAGCATGTGCTGAAAATGAATGACTCTGTGTGTCTTTGTGTTGTCATATTATTTGTTATTTTTGTTTCTCCCCCCCTAAGATGGCGGCGCGTGAACACGCAGAGGCTCCTCTCTCTCCTGGCAAATTGGCGTTTTCGTGTTTATTATGTTTGTCAAAGTCATTATAAGTGCCTTGCACGCTGGGTCCGAGGACAGTAATTTCATCTCTGCTGTATGTCATGCATATTAGCATATTTGACAATAAAGCTGACTTTGACGTGCACATTCGACCATAACGTCCCTGATCCACTGCTGAAAATGATGCTTTGATCCTCTCCTCTTTCATCTAGAACTGCTTCATGTCACAAAGAAGGTACAGCAAGTGCTGAAGAATGAATGACTGTTACTGACTCTATTTTTAAAAAAATATTATTTGCATATTATTTCTTTAGTTTTTTTTTTGTTCTTTTGACTTTGTTCTTTTGACTTCAAGAAGGTACATCCAATGCAATCCAATGACATCATCGGGGCTGTTCCGCTATCTTCTTCTTCTGTTCCTTTCGGCTTTTCCCTTCAGGGGTCGCCACAGCAAATCAATGTCCTCCATCAAACCCGGTTTTGTGCATCCTCTGGCTACCTTCATGTCCTCTTTGACAACATTCATAGACCTCCTCTTTGGTCTTCCTCTCGGTCTCCTGGCATTTCAAGGCTCAGAATCCTTCTCCCTATATAGTCACTCTCTCTCCTCTGGACATGTCCAAACCATCTCAGTCTGGCCTCTCTGACTTTCTCTCCAAAGCCTCTAATATGAGTTGTCCCCCTAATGTACTCATTCCTGATCCTATCCAACCTGGTCACTCCCAAAGAAAACCTCAACATCTTCAGCTCTGCTCCCTCCAGCTCTGCTTCCTGGGCTGTTCTAAAGAGTTTGATGTTTCTCTTTAATCCAAAGTAGGTTCGTTGTCAGATCTCCCAGGAGAGTGACACGCAGATGTATCCCAGAGCTTGAGCGTGGCGTGGAGTCGAGCAAATCGTGCTGTGAAACTCCGTCCGATGCTGAGCGGGTCTCTGCGAGCTGCGTGTCTGTCTGGGTCTGAGTCCGAGATGATTCTGCCCCGTGATTCCCTCCAATCTCTCTGTCCCACGCTGGCTACTGATATACCCTTGGCCTGCGTGGGAATGAGTCAGGCTCACTTGAAAGACATCAAAGGGTTGAAAGGCGCACTTCCGCGTGACGCCACAGTTCCGCTATAAGATGACCAAAGTTACCATATTTTTCGGTGTATAAGGCGCACCCAAAAGCCTCGATTTTCTTGACAAGATAACCATGCGCCTTATACGCCAGAGCGCCAGATATGTGGAGTCGTATTGAGCCACAACAGGTCTGGCAACTACTGTCAGCAGCCACCGAAGTAGTGCGTAACCCCAGCCTCTATTGTAGCGCCTTATAAAGTGGTGTGCCTTATATTTGGAAAACTTTATATTTCTAGATTATATTTGGAAAACGTTTTTCATTCATTGAAGGTGCGCCTTATCGTAAGATGAAGAAGGAGGCTTGGAAGATGGAACCGAAGAATCTCGATGAACTCTGGGAGTCCTGCAAGACTGCTTTCTTTGCAAGCTCCTGTATGTTGTTTTTCTACTTTCATTCCTTACATAACTTTGCGGCTGTGAAATGCAAATTTCTCCACTGCGAGACTAATGAAGGCAAAACCAATCCAATCCAATTCCAGATGACTTCATCCATAAATTAATTGAGTCATTGCCGAGACGTATGGATGCAGTCCTCCAAGCTCACGGGAGCTATTACCCCGATATTAATTATTTTTTTAAGGCATCATGACTTTATGTTCTGACGTTATTGTAGCATATTTATGTATTCAAAATGAAATATAGGTATCACTTCTACATTATTTTTGTATGCGACAAGACTTTTGTCCAAGCAAAATCTGACCTTTCTGTCCTAATTAAATAATAAAACTCAATGAATGAGACAAAACTTTATTTTGGTATAATAATCATAATCTAGAGGGCTTTGCCTTTCATATAAGCCATTTCTGATTCCAATAGATAAACTACAAGTCAAGTTATTATTTGTTGTTCCTACAACTTGGATAAGCGACAAGACTTGTCAGGGACCGTATGGAAAAAGTTTGAAAATATACCATTCATTGTGGGGGTGTACCTTATACACCAGAAAATACGGTAACTACTAAATAAGTTCCGGAAGACAACAGCAAATGCACCAAAGGTACACTGCGTCAGAGGTGGTGGAGTTGATTCTTGCCGATTTGAAAGGGGAACGTCCAACGGAAGGTGTTTGCAGAAGTTAAAAGAGGTGCAGACTTACTGTAGCCCATTCCCTGGACAAAGTACTTGAAGGCCTCAGCAAGTTTTCCCGGCTGTCGGGAGACAACGTGACAGAGAGGGTGAGGAGCCAAAATGACAAAAACGACATCCGGGGGAGGGGGATGGGGGGTTGGTTGACAAAAAGTCAAACTTGTACCTGCACAACCTGGGGCAGGCCTCCGCAATCAGCCATCTGAGACAGTGGAGAAATGAAATCCACAGTCAAACACAACAAAGAATTCAACATAATACTACTACTACTACTACTACTACTACTAATAATAATAATAATACATTTCTAAGCGTCTTTCAAAACTCTCAAGGTCACTTTACAGTCACAGGATAAGTTTTTCTGTGGGTGAGCAGCGGGAGCCACACGCGCCAGTGTTTATTCAATGCGGAAGTAAATCTGAGGAGGAGATGGCTGCAGCATCAAGTGAGCTCATAAAGGCAATGTTGGCAAAGTGGAATGATGTGCAGGCTTTTATCGAACAGTTCCATCCAGAAAAGACTGTGGCTATGACAATCATCAACATGATGAACAATAATGTGATGCCTCAGCTTCGTAAGACCTTACAAGTCAGAAAGCAACAGGTGTCAATGAAGAGGTTTTTAATCAGCAAAAATGATGGGTCTCCAAAGAAAAAAGAAGAGAAGCCAAACCAGAGGTTAAGTTACCCACAGTCCTTATGGAAGGTGACTCGCCTTCCATAAGCCATCAACGACCATCAAAAAGGTAAATAAAACGTTATTTTACAGCACAGTTTATTTCTTTAATTACAGTCCTCATGTAATGTGCCTCTCTTTCCGAACAGCAATTCCCTTTGACCTTCGACCTCCAACGCCATTCCATCAAGCCATCAATGACCATCACAAATGTAAATAAAGTGACTTTATGATACAATGCAGTGTATTTCTTTCATTACAATACAATAGCACATTTATTATACATAGAATAAGGTATGTTGTGTGTAGTTTTAAGGCTTTTGTAGTTGAAAAGTATATTTTATGGAAACCCGGGAACTGATTATTCCCATTTTAATGGTTTCCTGTTGGAAAATTCTTTTTGAGATGCACACTTTTCGCCTTACACACTCTGTCTGGGAACCAATTAAGTTCGTAAGTTGAGGTCTCACTATATTATTATTATTATTATTATTATTATTATTACGGCACACATGAAGGCTCGTGTTAGTAGTTAATAAGTCATGTTGCACGGAAACGAGTCAGAGGCATCGAAAGCGCGAAATGTGTTACTCTTGGATTTCCAAAATGAAGTCTTCATTTATTTCAAAGCAATTCTTTTCATCTATTCTAAAAGGTTTAGGTTTTCACCTTCAACAGGGTGGTCTTTGTGGGGTTCAGCCTAGAATTGCATTCCACCTAAGGAAGAACACATTTGGCATGATTTCCAACTTATTCAGAGCTACTTTGGGAAATCCTGCTAGAGGCATCATTTACCACGGCGTCCACGGCGGGCGACGTGTCACCGACAACCAGCAAAGCGGGGCACCTGGAAACAACAAAGGCGTTTGTCTTATATGGCTAAAAATAAAATCACAAGGGAAAAATCAAAGTGGAACAAGAGCGGCTTACGTTAGCGTGTTGACGGAGCTCTCGTTCAAACCCACGATGGGCCGTTCGATTTCCAGGTCCTGGCGACTGCGGGAGACAAATAATGGCAGGATTGGTCGCCTGTCTCTAACAGATACGTCGCCCCCAAGAACAACAGGCGGATTCATACTATTGGTAGGAGCCGCAGAAGAGAGCCAAGTTGTCCTGGTTGATGTCTTGGGCGATGTGGAGCCGGTACGTCTGGATCAGCTCCTGATTCTCGGTCAGCTCATCCTAAGGCGGCGGCGAACACGGGCAAAATAAGTGCGGCCAAGCGTGCCGTCACCACAGAAGAAGCCAAGTCATGAGACAGCAGGAAAAGAAGAATTGGCTCAAGTCTTAGTCAAGGTCTCCTGGGAAATTTACTCGAGTATTTCATACAGGCAGAAGGAAAAAGGCAGATAAGAAAAGGAGGACATGTTGCAGAAACTCACGCTGCTGAAATGGTGAGCCATGACGATATCAACCAGGTTACTGGTCCATCCAGAAAGCTGCAGCGCAGAACAAGAAAGCCGCCAAACGACGTTTGAATAATAATAACAATAATAATAATAATAATAATAATAATAATAATAATAATAATAATACAGTAAAGTCTCGTTATATCGATATCGGATATATCGATAGTCCCGGTTATATCGATACTATTTCTATGCACGCACGGAGAAAATTACATGCAGACAGGGTCGGATATATCGATAGTCCCGGTTATATCGATATTTTTTCGGACTCCCTTGAATATCGATATAACGAGACTTTACTGTAATAATAATAATAATAATAATAATAATAATAATAATAATAATACTGACACGTTAAAATAACTGTTATTTTATATATATATAAAATAACAGTTATATATATATATATATTATATATATAGGTTTATTTTTATATATAATTTATATTTAATATTACTACTACTAATAACAACAACTATTATTATAATAATAATGGTTTCTAATATTTTTTTATTTTATATAATTTAATTTATATTTAATAGTAATAACAACAACAATAACCCTTCACACACAGCGAATCAGTGTCCTCCATCTTCAGAGGTTAGATCTGCATGTTTGTTTTGGCCAAGCTTTTACGTCGGATGCCCTTCCTGACACAACCCTCTGTATTTTTCCGGGCTTGGGACCGGCACAAGAAGACTTATGTCCCTTTGTGGCTACAGAACAAGCATCTCGCTCAGTAAAAGGCTCCCAATCACAAAATGGTCGTCGGCACAGCAACATTCAAAAACATTACCGTAATCAAATAAGACTAATAATAGTAATAATCATCATCATCATCATCATCATTATTATCATAATCATCATTATAATCATCATCATAATCATCATCATAATCATGGCTTGTACATGTTTGCTAGGGGGAAGGACAGAGATACAAACTTTTGAAGCGGCCCAGTCGATCCAACCTTCAGCGCACGGGTCGATATTGATGAGCACCAGGCCCTCCACCAGCGTGGGATTGTTCAGCTGATAAAAATATGAATAATAATAATAATAAAAATAAAATGTAAAAAAAAAACCAGAGGGGTGCGAATGTGGGGACTCACGGCAAAGCGGGTGAGGACGTATGCTCCGGCTCCCACGCCGATGCCGATGATGCTGTTGACCCTACGGGGACGGCAGCAAGACCGCATAGCGTTACTCGCCATTGTGCATTGGCGCCCGTCCCGGCCTACTCACTTGAGCTGAGTCATCACCGACGGCAGCATTTCGGCCAACTCATCCATCGTCGGGTAGCGGTAGCTGCGGGAAGACCATCACAGACGATTGATGACATACGACGGGGACTAAGGGCAAATGGCGAAAGGACTCGTACCCGCCGGGGAACGGAGGCGCAGCCTCCTGCTGGCCAGGGGCATCCACATGGACCACCGCAAAGTGCTGCGTGATCTCCTGCATGTCCTCGTAGTTGAAGAGGGTATTGAAGCACGACTTGTCTGTAAAGGCGGACGCAAACGGGTCACGGGTTGGGAAAGCGCCGTCGCACAAGCCCAAGGTTGCGCTCACTCACGGTTGAGGCCAATGTCGTGATAGGTGAGGATGATGGGTCGGTTGCCCTTGGGAACGCCCCTCATCGTCACGTGAAGAACGCCGTGAGGAGTCTCAATGTCATGCTCCTGCAGCAACAAATGGGTGACGGGGTGGGGGCAGAGTTTGGAAATTAATTGGATTTTAAAGGACAACCGACACCATTTTTTTGTTTCCTCACTGACATCAGAAAAACGTTTTATAGCATCTAAAATACCCAAAACACGCAGGCTGATATTTTTAGTCAAATGCAAAACACCAATAAAAATGACTTCAAGTGTCTCAAAACTGCCACAAAATGAGCTGGGACTGGGAAGATTCAGAAAGTCCCGCCCCCTTGTTTGTGACGTCACTATTGGTCACACAATGCCTTGCTCTAGAATCGAAACAATGGCTTCAGAGAGTTGAGATTCGGAAAAAGATCCTTTCTTGTCACTCATCCAGTTGTGAATATGATTCAAATAGTTCTGAAGAGGAAAGCATAAATGTTTGCAATCGATTAAAGAAGTCCTTCCCTAACAATTTGAGCCGTCTGGACTCCAATGTAGCACCCAGGAAATGCACAAGATGGCGCACAAGGTCAGTTGGAAATGGGCTGATTTGTCCGCTGGGAATTTGTGTCAACTTACACCTTCTTTATGGTGTTACCACTATTGGTAGTGTTGGTGCGACACACAACGATTGACCATCGCGTTATTTACGTAGTTTTCCTTCTAATTTCGCCATCAACACGGTGATTTCAGACGAAAAAAGTATCCAAAATGCATTGTGTGTTGCTTTCTCTGTCACGGGTGTTCCCTCCGTGATGTCACGTAGGGCATCATCAACTCGAAAACAAGACTTCCTGAATATTCAGCGTGAGTCTTAAAAGGTAAACTATAACTATATGCCGTGGAATCTTTGTAAAATGCGCTCAGTAGAAGTCATTTGAAGTGATGTCACAAATTATGGATGCAACTTGTCTGGACGTGTCGGTTGTCCTTTAAAGAAGAAAAAAATGCCTGCCTTTCTGTAAGCGTACCACCGTAACACAAAAACGCCAAGGCGGCATATTTCGCTTTTGCATCTCTGAAAAGTTACTTGCCCCATTTTTCACAACTTGAAACACAATAAGATGACTAATCGCAAAAAAACATTGTTGCAAAGTATTAAGGATGCTCCCTTGCTTAATTGATGGTAAATATCCCTTGCTGATGATGTTTGCTCCAGTTGTCGTTTGTCCATACACTGTTCGTCATGTTGCACAATGCAATGCTTGCGTTGCGTCGTCAGCTACAACTCTTCTTTCCACGATGCTTTTAATAATAATACTACTAATAGTAATACTACTACTAATAATAATAATACATTTAATTTTCCAGTCACGGTGTAATAAACGTTTCCATTTTGTAGCGTCATAAATTTTGTTAGCTTCTTTTGAATCTTTCTTGTGGGGCTGAGGTTCTGTGCATCTACTTTGGAAAATTATATGCAAATGCACAACCTTATAACGCCCAGGAAAGTCCGGAAGCACGAAGCAGGCTTCTGATTGGCTGCCGTACCGAGTGTGCAAATTTCCAAACAAACCAGAATTCCGAAATTTCCAAACTGAACAAACGTTTGGAAATCGGAATAATTTATTCAGATTTCGAAATCTTCGTTCAAACGTTTGCTTTGTTGAATAAAGCAAAAGTTTGATTTGAAAAAAAAAAAACATTTTTTTTTCTTTTTCTTGAAGAAGTTGTCGGCCACCCGGGCGGAGACATTTTCTAAGTTGTACGCCCGACGTAAAACTTGCACTCCCCGGACGTTATTTCAGACACTGATATTTACATGATTCTGTCCTTGCGGACGTTCCCCATTCCATGATGATAAAAGCCAAATGCAAGAGCGAGTTTAGTCTTGGAGTAAGAGGCTAAATGATTGAAAAGGTCCCATTGGTGCACAGCTTTGCATATTTAAAGGGTGTCTTTTTAAAGATGCAAAGCATGTGCTCTCCGTCAGGCCCCCCACCCCCTTTTGCCCTTGGACACACAAAACACAGACTGAGCTGTTTCCACCAAGAAAATGGCAAAGACTGAATACGCCACCCCTCCCTTTTGCTAGGATGACACTGCAAAAACTGCTTTTGGGGGGTGAGGGGCAGACAGGCGGACGGCCATCTTTTCGAATGTTGCGCTGAAGGCTAGCTGTCCGGGGTTCAAGGACAAGGCGTCAATCATTTGAAATGGGGAAATGAATGATGGACAGATTGACGCCTCTCCAGCAAATGCCCTCAGGGGGTTGTCGCCAAGATCTGTTCGACTCAATTACGTGCAACGAAATGACATTGGGGGGTTTGAGAGCTACTGAACCAAATATAACCTCTGACAGAGACGACATGAAACAGGGGGAAATGATCCTCCCGGCCATGGAGCCTTTGTCTTTCCGAAATAAAGTTGGAGCTGCAACTAGACATGATTGGAATCATACCTTCTCTGTTCATAACATGTACAAACATCTGCACTCAGTGTTGATTTAATTTAGAAAATGTGCTTTGAAAGAGGGACTACAAGAACCGAAGAATAAAAAAAATCCTGAAGATTTGGAAAACAGATAACCCACGTACACCATTAGCGTCTTGTGACTACGGCGGCGCGCTAACGCATATCGACAGCCTCAAACTCTTTATATATACAGTGATACCTCGGTTTACAAACCTGTTGGCTTACGAACTTTTCGGTTTACGAATGTTAAATTTATGAAAATTTTACCTTGGCATACGAACTATTTTTCGGGATAAACACGGAGCTGCCACAATGACTGATGTGTCGTTCGCGAACGACCCCGTTCTCCTAACAACAAAATAGCAGCCGACTTGTTTTTGTCCTCTATTCCCCGCCCCCAGTCTTCATTTTAAGCCACATGATTGGTCAAGAACGCAGCAGTGAGGGGAGGTGGTTTAAACATTAAAGAGACAGGCAGACGACAGAGCGAGAGAGTGACAAAATGGATAGAAAACAGTGAAATTTGGACTTGTTTCAACTTTGATAGTTCAAAGGCAAAGTGGAGACTGCAAGGTTAAAATATCAAAGATCAAATATCAATCAGGCTCCACAAACAACCCGCACAAGCAATCTATACACTTGATGCAAAAAGCTATGAACCCAGCTAAACAGAACACAATTGATGAGAAACAAGGTAAAATTATCGCAGAGAAAGCACCAACAAGGGATCATTCCTCAAGATGGTGAAAGAGGAAGGCTACGTTCCTCTTCATGTGTTTAATGCTCATGCAACCGGCCACTCCATTCCATCAAGCCATCAACGACCATCACAAAGGTAAATAAAACGACTTTATTGTACAGTACAATTTATTTCTTTAATTATAATACAATAGCACATTTATTATACATTAAATAAGGTATATTTTGTGTCGTTTTAAGGCTTAGAAAATTATGTTATTTGGGGACCTGGGAACAGATTATTCTCATTTTAATAGTTTCTGATGGGAAATTCATTTTTGGGATACACACTTTTCGCCTTACAACTCTGTCTGGGAACCAATTAAGTTCCGAAGCCAATGTATCGCTGTACCTCATTTTCATGATCCGTGGATAAAATTATCTCAACAAAGGCATACATTTGACCGAGTATCCATTCTGTACTATCGGAACTAACAGTGAGACATTTGTTTGAATTTAATGTGGCGTCCACAAAATTCGAAGTTGCAAAAAAAAAAAAAAAAAAAAAGAGGGAGGACTAGCCAGCGAGCATGATAGCAAATAGATAGATAGCTAGGTAGCTCGCTAGATAGGCGAGCTAAATGGCAGATGGATGGATGGTTGGGTGGCTGGCTTTCTGACGAGCTAGGTGGCGAATGGATGGGTGGCTGGGTGGCTCTCAATCTCACGTGGGAAGTCTGGACTTTTTTGGTCTATTTTTTTTTGCCAGCTTTCTATCTATTTGAGTTACTTCCGGGTTGAGTGAACGCTGGCGCGTGTGGCTGCCGCTGCTCACCCACATAAAAACTTCTCCTGTGACTGTAAAGTGACCTTGAGAGTTTTGAAAGGCACTTATAAATGAAATGTATTATGATTATTATTATTATAACAAGAGTGGTAGGGGACGAGAATGCCTTTCATGCCCATTTAGCTATTGGCAAGGTTTAAGTATTGATCCGACTGATGAGTCATCTCGAATCATTTCCTGTCCAAGACGCAAAATGTAACTTGTGGTGAGGCTGTTTGGTTGCGGCTTCGGAGGTAAAGTGAAGAAGAAAGTGGCAAAGGTTTTTGGGGCCTTTTTTTCTAGTGGACATGACACATGTCGCCGTTGCGGTTCGGGAGGTTGCCACAGGCGAGTGATGGCAAGGTGAAGTCGTGCGTTCAATGAGGGTGAGCCAAATAAAAGCGCTATGTCATGCTTTCTTTTTCTTCCTCTTATTGGTCCGCCTCTTGCCCAGCTCACCCCACCCTGGCCGGGAAGAAGATCAATCAACCACGGGGAGCAGCATTACAAGGCAGAAACGGTGGCCAGTCAGCAACTGCTAAAAATGTGTACACATTGCATGCACATACGGCTGCGAGATGAATACAAATACACATTTTCATCGTGTACGTCGACGCGACTATCGTCCAACCTGCAGTGCTGTCCGCAAACGTTTGTCATCAAAGCATCAAAAGTCCACAGTCAAGGTCTCGGCAGGCGAGCGTAGAAGCTGCGACATTGTATTGGAGTTGCTACAGTGTGTTGAGATGGGTGACCTCCCTGCTTTTTAACACAAAAAAAAAACAGCACCGACACCAAACACACCATTATGAACCCAAATATACATGACCCTACTCTCTGACTTCCCACCAGGCACATCCACATCTTTCACTTGCACAAAATCGAACACCAAGAGCTTCGTCCTTCCCAGCTGCTCTATGAGGGCAAATCACACACATAGCCATCCCAGTGGCAGGCAAAACCCCCAGCGACTAAGATCCAAGCAGCATCCCGTCCGTGTATGTGTAAGTGTATGGAAAGGAATTTGTCACTCACCACTCCATTCCCAGATTCCACAATCTGGTCCAGATCCAGAAGAGCTGACATTGTTCCCGCACACTGCTGGAGAGTGGCGTGTTATGCTACGCGTGAGTGTGCGCTAGGCAGATTTGAAAAGCTTCGAATGCGGAAAGAGGGGTCGGAAAGGAAGCCGCGACGACGTTTGGTGGCGGTCGGGCAGGAATGGCAACAAGACAGAATGAGGGGTGGAGGCACTGAGGATGGGATGGGCAAATCTGAATGAAAGGAGAACGACCAGGGGAGGGAGAAAGGCAGGCAAAGACAAACGGGTGGTGGCGGGGGTGTCAGTGGTGGGCACGTAGACTGCTCAGTAGTCACAGTTCGTCCGCGCATTCAACCTCCAGCGAGTCTAATTGGATTGCGGAGGGTCAGGTGGAAGAAGAAGGTGGAGCCATGGGAGGGAATGGGGGCGGCGATGCAGACGCCGTCCAGGAAAATGGGAAGAATGCTGACATGCCGCAGTCACGTTGGTTGAACACAAAACAGAGAAGATGCTGACTATGGCTGCTCGCACTTGCATTGGCAAAATTGCGTCCACTCCCACCTTCGAGTGTCATTACCACGTCAATTAATGTTTTCGGGTAGAAAACGACCCTACGGAAGATGGAATTTGTGTGAAAAAAACAGCACCGCGGTCAAGCCAGCCTCCACTCGCAAAATAGAAGTCAAGTGAGCCGCCACATCGATTGACAGTGTGACAACACTGTGCATTCCGGTAACTGCCGGCAGCGAGCGGCGTAGGCCACCTTCAAAATAAAAGCGAGATTACAAGTGCTTTGGATTAAAATAAACACATAAATAGGAAAATAGGCGGTTTCTTGGGTGTCGGGTAACGCCGCTCTCCAGCGACAGATTACTGTAATGCACAATATTGACAATCACAGCGGCGGCTCACTTGGCGTCAGTTTTGCAAGAGGAGGCTAGCCTGACCGTAGTAAAACATCGCCGCGTTACAATTTAACCAGGAAGTTAACCCCAAACCAAAATCTCTCCTTCTCAAACAATGACGCCAACATATGAGAGGAACAATCTCATCTCAAGCCATTTTGGAGTCATTTTCTCATCAAACTGGACCGATTTAGAAATATCTGCAGTTGAGAGCAGCGGAAAACACTTGGCGACAACGGAGAAAAAGTGGCACAGTGAAACAGCCAATAGGCAGCAGAGGGGGTGAGGCCATAGCAAAAACAGTCGACTCCCATTGGTCAGGCAGGCAGCAAGCAAACCTGGTTGCACGTTTGCTCAAGTCGACATTATACAAGCCAACAGAGGGCGCTGCTAAGACAAATATCGAGTTGGTGCAGTATACGGATAGCTGTCACAACACCGACGAGAATTGAAAAAAGACCGGCATCCTCCTTTCAGGTCGACGAGGGGGGAATTCACAACCGAAATGGGGCACAACCCTCTCGGCGCCATCACGTGATATGCATCGTCATGGGCTTCCTTCAAATGACTGATGTGTAGGTGAACTTCGGGGTTATCAAGAGCTCTCCAACTTTATTGATTTTGATTTATACAGCTACTGTATAGAGGTGGTCGGCACGGTGGGGGCCATGAACACGTCCGCCTTTCAGTGTGGAGGTTCAGGTTTCCAGGATTGGATTCCAGCTCTGGTTGTATTCCAAGGGAATACTTGAAATTGTCCCAAGGCGTGACGGGCTGGCAAGCAGTTGAGGGTGTCCCCTGCTCTACGGCATGACGGCTGAGATAGGCTCCGGCACTCCCGTGGCATTCTAAAATCTAGTAATGGGTCCAGCGACACCGAGGCGTCGATGCGCGCGCCGAGCTTCCAGGGCAAAACCATGTGTCGGTGCGCGTACCGTTTTAAGAATGTCACACGACCACAACGGAACCACTGTTGCTATGGGAAGCGGCGTGTTCTTTATGACGTCATTGTTAACCTTTTGGGGATTACGTCGTCATTGCGTTGAAAGAAATAAACCGAAACACTTACTATGGAATAGTTATAAACTCCAACTTCGGGAGGTTCATATTGTAATAAATGTTCGGTAAAAAATTAGCAAGAGTTTCACCCCCCTTCTGAATTCTGTTCTTCATCGTCGAGTAATGACGTTGCAGGACATACTTGGGCTTTCTCGTAATGTCAACAAAGTGATCTCCTAAATTACCAGTCGGACAGAGACTTTGTGACGGGGGGTGTTGCTTTTTCAGCACAGAAATCAAGTGCGGGTCGTATTTAATATTTAAGTTGACGTTCAAATATATTCTGAATGAACTGGTTGCTCAATATAACGTGATGAAAAAAAAAAGAGTAAATCGGCCCAGGTTAAATGTTTGAACGCAAACCCGTACAGGGTTCCTGTCATTATTGGCTTATGGCGTTAAATGGTTAAAAAAAGTACTACGAAATGTTTTGTTTTTTTATTTATATGTATTTATTTATTTACCTATTCACCAATGTATTTATTCATTTATTTCTTTATTTAACTATTTATTTATTTGTTTATTGATGTCTTTATCTATTTATCTATCTTATTTATTATCAGGACTACGTACCTTGCAAAGATTAAAATGTGTGTTGACAGATCAATGAGTGTCAGATGACCCTGTCAAATGTTTCCTGCAAGTCCACCAGGTGTCAGTATTCAGCAACACAGTGTCAACACAGTGTCAACACAGTGTCTCACTGTGTCGAAACGATACAGAATGCCTCCTCTACCCATCACTACTAAAATCCAAGCTGGTACCACTCGGCTGATGTGACGTGTCTTTTCGTCACGATGAAATGGCCCGGTGCTCTTTGTCAAGTGAAGCGCTGCAGTCCAGAGGGTGGAGGAGGCTGAGTCACGTCACACCCTCAGTCCCGCAGGACCGGCATAAATAGTCCAAGACTGCAGCGCCACACCCTCAATGGTCATTTTGCATTTCTGTCATTCCAGGCAGGTTCTACGAGAAGCCATGTGATGTCAGTGGATGTTTCAAGGCACAGACATGACGATGAGCCTGAATGCGGTTCCCTTGCTGAGTTTTTGGCTTGTCGCAGCAACAGTGGACAACCATTCCTGCTCGTTGGAGAGCTCACGCCAAAGTCATGTTCTGCAAGCGGGCTTGTTTGAAATTGGCACAAAAATAGGCCTATCACATTCCCCATTTGGACTCAAATCAGAGTCCGAGACTCCTCATAAAAAAGGCATGTTTTTGTATTTTCAAAAAACAGATTTGCAATTGCTGGAAAATTACGGAAAAGCATTAGGGCCAGGTTGAAATACAGTATCTATTTTTTTTTAGAGATGGGGTATTATTCTGAGAAAAAAGTGACACATTTGCTCGATTTAAAGTGAGAAATTTGCTCAATTTAAAGTGACAACTTTGCTAGATTTAAAGTGACAAATTTGCTAGATCTAAAATCACAAATTTGCTCGATTCAAACTTGCAAATTTGCTAGATTTAAAGTTGGAAATCTGCTAGATTTAAAGTCACACATTTTCTAGATTTAAAGTCACAAATGTACTAGATTTAAAGTCAGAAATTTGCTACATTTAAAGTCGCAAATTTGCTACATTTAAATTCACAAATTTGCTAGATTCAAAGTCACAAATTTGCTAGATTCAAAGTCACAAATTTGCTAGATTCAAACTCGCAAATTTGATAGATTCAAACTTGCAAATTTGTTAGATTTAAAGTCGCAAATTTGCTAGATTTAAAGTCACAAATTTGCTAGATTCAAACTCGCAAATTTGCTAGATTCAAACTCGCAAATTTGTTAGATTTAAAGTCGCAAATTTGCTATGTTTAAAGTCACAAATTTGCTAGATTAAACCTCGCAAATTTGGTAGATTCAAACTTGCAAATTTGCTACATTTAAAGTCACAAATTTGCTAGATTCAAACTCGCAAATTTGCTAGATTCAAACTTGCAAAGTTACTACATTTAAAGTTGCAAATTTGCTAGATTTAAAGTCACAAATTGGCTAGATTTAAAGTCACAAATTTGCTAGATTTAAACGTTGAAAAAAAACTTTCAGAGTTTGAGATCCATCATTCGGTCGTGCAGTGGGTTAGCGTTAGCCGCCGTGTGAGACGAGATAATTTGTAGAACAGAAGTGCGTACCTGTGGAGTTGCAGTTATGGCATAATTAATTTATTTTATAATGTTTTCATGGACTAACTACGTACGAAATGTCAATACTTTTAGTCGCGACCGAGTTCACGAGACCGCCTCTTCAAATAGATCTTCTTCTTTTCCTTTGGGCTTTTCCCCTCAGGGGTCGCCACAGCGAATCAATGTCCTCCATCTATCCCGGTTTTGTGCATCCTCTTCTCTCACACCAGCTACCTTCATGTCCTCTTTGACAACATCCATAAACCTCCTCTTGGGTCTTCCTCTCGGTCTCCTGCCTGGCAGTTCAAGGCTCAGCATCCTTCTCCCGATATAGTCACCGTCTCTCGTCTGGACATGTCCAAACCATCTCAGTCTGGCCTCTCTGACTTTCTCTCCAAAGCCTCTAATATGAATTGTCCCTCTAATGTACTCATTCCTGATCCTATCCAACCTGGTCACTCCCAAAGATAACCTCGACATCTTCAGCTCTGCTACCTCCAGCTCTGCTTCCTGTCTTTTCTTCAGCGGCACCGTCTCCAGTCCAAACATCATGGCTGGTCTGACCACGGTTTTATACACTTTTCCTTTCATCCTAGCTGAAACCCTTCTATCACACATCACACCTGACATTTTTCTCCAGCCGCTCCAGCCTGCCTGGACACACTTCTTCACCTCTTTACCACACTCTCCATTGCTCTGGACAGTTGACCCCAAGTACTTAAAATCATCCACCTTCTTTATCTCTTCTCCCTGTAGCATCACTCTTGCACTTGGATCCCTCTCATTCACACACATATATTCCGTCTTGCTGCGACTGATCTTCATGCCTCTCCTTTCCAGGGCATATCTCCACATCTCTAGTTTCTCCGCCACCTGTTCCCCGTTCTCGCTACAGATCACAATGTCATCTGCAAACATCATGGTCCAAGGAGATTCTTGTCTAACATCGTCTGTCAGTCTGTCCATCACCATAGCAAACAAGAAGGGGCTCAGAGCTGACCCCTGGTGGAGTCCCACCTCCACCTTGAATTCCTCAGTCATACCAACAGCGCACCTCACAACTGTCTTACAGTCATGATACGTGTCTTGCACCGCTCTGACATACTTTTCCGTCACTCCAGACTTCCTCATGCAATGCCACAGCTCTTCTCTGGGCACCCTGTCGTACGCTTTCTCAAGATCTACAAAGACACAATGCAATTCCTTCTGACCTTCTCTGTATTTCTCTCATTCTTAAAGCAAACACTACATCTGTCATACTCTTTTTTTGGCATGAAGCCATACTGCTGCTCACAAATGTTCACTTCTGCTCTTAGTCTCGCTTCAACTACTCTTTCCCAGTTTCATTGTATGGCTCATCAACTTTATTGCTCTGTAATTAGTACAGCTCTGCACATCTCCTTTGTTCTTAAAAATGGGCACGAGTACACTTCGTCTCCATTCTTCAGGCATCTGTTCACCATCTAAGATCTTGTTGAATAACCCAGTCAGGAACACCACCGCCACCTCTCCAAGACACTTCCATACCTCGATTGGTAATCCTCTTCAGCGCCCTCCTCACTTCATCCTTGCTACATCTTGGTCCACAACAGTCACGTCTTCTACTCTTTGTTCCTTCTCATTTTCCTCATTCATCAATTCTTCAAAGTACTCATTCCATCTTCCCATCACACTATTGGCACCCGTTAATACATTGCCATCTCTATCCTTAATCACCCGAACCTGCTGCAGGTTCTTACCATCTTTGTCTCTCTGTCTCGCCAGCCTGTAAAGATCAGTCTCGCCTTCCTTGCTGTCCAGCCGAGCATACAAGTCATCATAGGCCTCTTTTTTGGCCTTTGCCACCTTTACTTTAACCGTGCGCTGCATCTCCTTGTCCTGCTGTCTACTCTCATCCGTCCTCTCAGTGTCCCACTTCTTCTTTGCTAACCTCTTTCTCTGTATACACTCCTGCACCTCCCCATTCCACCACCAAGTCTCCTTATCTACATTTCTTCCACTCGATACACCAAGTACTTTCTGACCTGTGTCTCTGATTATGTTCGCTGTAGTTTGCCAGTCATCTGGAAGGACCTCTTGCCCACCCAGTGCTTGTCTTACCTCCTTCCTAAATGTCATGCAACACTCTTCCTTTTTCAACTTCTACCATTTTGTCCTCACTTCAGCCTTTGGTTTCATCATCTTCCTCACTGCCAGCATCATCCAACACACCACCAACCTATGCTGTCTGGCTACACTCTCACCAACCACTACTTTGCAGTCACTGATTTCCTTTAGATGGCGCCGTTGACACAAAATGTAGTCTACCTGTGTACATCTGCCTCCACTCTTATAGGTCACCCTATGTTCCAGTCTCTTCTGAAAGAAAGTATTCACAATAGCCATTTGCATTCTCTTAGCAAAGTCAACCACCATCTGTCCTTCAGCGTTCCTCATCTGGAGTCCAAACCTACCCATCACCTCCTCATCATCTTTGTTTCCTGCGCTAACATGTCCATTGAAGTCTCCACCAATTACAACCCTCTCACTTCTCGGGATGTTCTGTATGACTTCATCAAAGTCCAACCAAATTTTCTCCTTCTCCGCCAGCTCACATCCTACTTGTGGGGCATACCCACAAACAACATTGAACATCACGCCTTCAATTTCTAGCTTCAGACTCATCATTCTATCTGATACTCTTTTTACTTCTAAGACATTCCTAACAAACTCCTCATTTAAGATAACCCCAAGTCCATTTCTCTTTCTGTCTCCACCATGATAGAACAACTTAAACCCTGACCCTAAACTTCTAGCCTTGCTCACTTTCCACCTGGTCTCCTGGACACACAGTATGTCTACCTTCCTTCTCTGCATCACGTCAACCAGCTCTCTACCTTTACCTGTCATTGTTCCTACATTCAAAGTTCCTACTCTTAGTTCTATACTCTTGGCGTTCCATCTCTCTCTTTTCATCCGGGCACACCTCCCTCCTCTCCTTCTTCGACCAACAGTAGTCCATTTTCCACTGGCACCCTGAAGGTCAACAGTACCAATGGCGGCCCTTGTTAACCCGGGCCTCGACCGATCCGGTATGGGATTCATAGGTTTGATTCGCATATTTGTTTTGGCAAAAATGTTTACGTCTGATGCCCTTCCTGACACAACCCTCTGTATTTATCCGGGCTTGGCACCGGCACAATAAGACACTGGCTTGTGCCCCCTTGTGGCTACATTGCCTCTTCAAATAGATAGAAATCATAATATTGTGATTCTGTGCCTTCAAGACTTGAAGGATATCTTTGTTACTAAACCCCATCTCAAAGTAACAACTGATGAACTCGTCCATTTCAGCAAGACCGTATCCGTCAGATAAGCAAGAGCATTAGGCTGCGAACCCACTACACGACCAAATGATGTATCTCACTCAAGATTTTTTTTTATGTTTAAATCTAGCAAATTTGTGACTTTAAATCTAGCCAATTTGCGCGTTTGAAATTCGCAAATTTGAGATTTTTTTTTCCTCAGAATAATACCCTGATGCTCTTCCGTAGAAAATAGCAGACATTCAGTTTTTAAAATGTTTTTTTTTTTTATTATGTATTATTGCATCACCGGCGATGGAAATCTCATATTTTTCAGAGAACTATAAGTACTCACCAAACTGAATCATACAGACAGAGAAGGCATTCATTTCAGTTCAATAAATCAGCAACAACAACAAATAATGAAAACATAAAAATAAAAATAAAAATCCATAATGATAATAATAAAAGTAGAAAAAATGGACAGGCAAAGGACTCACCTGACAGTCAAAATCCTGAAAGTTACGTGCATTCTGTAAAAAAAAAAAAATAATAATCAAACCACAGGCTTTGAGTTCAAAACAAATAGAAGTTGTGTGCTTTTTAAATCAGACTCGGTTTAGAACCTTTCTTAGAATCATGTGTGGTTGATTTTTGAGCATTTATACACACACGCGCAAAATTGTAACACACTATAAAGGACAACCGATACCATTTTTTTTGTTTCCTAACTGACATCAGAAAAACGTTTTATAGCATCTAAAATACCCAAAACACACAGGCTGATAATTTTAGTCAAATGCAAAACACCAATAAAAATGACTTAAAGTGTCCCAAAACTGCCACAAAATGAGCTCGTAACTGGGCAGATTCAGAAAGTCCCGCCCCCTTGTTCGTGACGTCACTATTGGTTACACACTGCCTTGCTCCAGAATCAAAACAATGGCTTCAGAGAGTTCAGATTCGGTGAAGATGCTTTTTTGTGACTTATCCAGTTATGAATATGATTCAAATAGTTCTGAAGAGGAAAGCAAAAATGTTTGCAATCGATTAAAGAAGTACTTCCGCATCAATTCGAGCCGTCGGGACTCCAATGTAGCGCCCAGAAAATGCACAAGATGGCGCCCAAGCTCCGTTGAAAATGGGCTGATTTGTCCGCTGGGAATTTGTGTAAACTTACACCTTCTTTATGCGTGTTACCGCAATTGGCTGCGACACACAACAATTCACCATCGCGTTATTTCTCTCGTTTTTCTTCCAATTTTACGATCAACACAGTGTTTTCAGACGAAAAAAGTACTCGAAAACAAGACTTCCTGAATATTCAGCGCAAGTCTTAAAATGTCAAATATAGCTGTATGAGGTGGAATCTTTGTAAAATACGGTATCAGTCGAAGTCATTTGAAGTGATTTTACAAATTATGGACACAACTAGTACAGGGGTGTCGTTGTCCTTTAAGGGACATAACCAAACTGTACCTTTACATTTCCACTAAAATGGCCGCCATTTACAATTGTAAAAAAAACATGAACATGATGCAAAAAATCATTTCACGAAACAAACAACCAGGGAGTTTCTTCTTCTTCATCTTTGACGTCAAGTTAGCATTTTTCTCCCGCCATGGGTTCGTGCCACGAATCGTCGCGCTATTTTGCCCTGCATGTCAGAAAAGATGAAGGCCGTTCGCTCTTTAATATTGTCACAAATCATCATTTGAGTTTATGTCGACGCATCAGAAAAAGTTGCATCGGCAGCAAACTCCCGAGCTCCGGGAATCTGCAGGTTGCAAACTGGAGAGGATGTTCCGCGGGAACATTTTAAAGGACAAGTTGTGTCCATAATTTGTAAAATGACTTCTACTGAGCGTATTTTACAAAGATTCCACGGCATATAGCTAGATTTTACGTTTTAAGACTCATGCTGAATATTCAGGAAGTCTTGTTTTCGAATTGGTGAGGATTCCTGACATGACGTCACGTCAGGAACGCCCCTGACCGAGAAAGTGACACACAATGCATTTTGGGTACTTTGTTTGGTTTGAAAACTTCGTGTTGATCCGTGTTGATGGCGAAATTAGAAGGAAAACATAAATAACGCGACGGTGAATCGTTGTGTGTTACACCAAGACTACTATTTCATACTAGTTGACACAAATTCCCAGCAGACAAATCAGCCCATTTCCAACAGAGCTTGGTCGCCATCTTGTGCATTTTTACATTTGTGCATTTGTGCAAGCAACTTTTCAGAGTTGTCTGCCCTGGTGTCTGGTAACTTTTTGTCATGAGTTTCAGACGCTGACATTAGTAAGAAATATTGTGCTACGTCAATTATCTTTGTCTTTTCTTTAATACCGTACAATAGCTATCTGGCTGGCTGGCTAGCTATTAGCTATCTATTGGCTTATTAGCTAGCTTTCTATCTATTTGTCTTACGATTCTATTTGAGTGACTTCCGGGGTGAGTGAACGCTGGCACGTGTGGCTGATGAGGATCAAGCGGTCTGGAAAATGGATGGATGGATATCAGAAGTTGAAAAATACGGATGAGGCATGAGGGAAAACAAGTTGTTCTTCTATCAAGCACACTTGGGATTTGTCCTTGCTCAAATAAAAAAATAAATAAATACAGGCATAATTATCCTGCTTTTGCCTTTTCTATTTTTCCCTCCACACAGATGAGGACATAAATAATTCACTTTGATGTACACTACAGCCGAGTCTGAATTTGTGGTCTATTCGTGTTTGGAGGATCTATTTTTGGTTTGGACAGCGTCTCCCGACTCAAGGCCCGGGAAGCGGATCTGGCCCTTCGCACCCCTCGCCCAGTGTGCGCCATGTCCGTATGTACGCACGCCTCAGAGGAGAGCGGCGCATGCTAAGTTGGATTATCCCTTTTGTTACATCAACTCACCTTATTGGTCAGAAGCGGCTTGATCTCAGTCAGCTGGACATCCTGGAGCTCATCCATGATCCTTTTTGGTCACCGACCAGTGCTTCAAAGAACAACAAAGAGAAAATAATAATAATAATATAATAATAATAATAATAATTAATCCATTCAATTTCTAAGCGCCTTTCAAAACTCTCAAGGTCACTTTACAGTCACAGGATCGTTTTTTTCTGCAGGTGAAAAGCGGCAAGCACCTGCGCCAGTGTTCACTCTACCCGGAAGTAACTCAAATAGATAGAAAACTAGCCAGCGAGCTAACAGATAGCTAATAGATAGCCAGGTAGACAGTTAGCTAACTAGCTAGATAGCCATATAGCTAATAAATAGCCAGCTACATAGCTAGCTAGCTAGACAGATAGCCAATAGATAGCAAATAGATAGCCATCTAGACAGTTAGCTTACTAGCTAGATAGCCATATAGCTAATAAATAGCCAACTACATCGCTACATGTGCCAACAGATAGCAAATGGATAGCAAATAGATAGCCAGCTAGACAGTTAGCTAACTCGCTAGATTGCCATGTAGCTAATAAATAGCCAGCTACATAGCTAGCTAGCCAGATAGCCAATAGATAGCAAATAGACAGCCAGCTAGACAGTTAGCTAACTAGCTAGATATCCAGATAGCCAGTTACATAGCTACATGTGCTAATAGATAGCAAACGTATAGCAAATAGATAGCCAGTTAGGTAGCTAGCTAATAGATAGCAAATAGAAGCAGATATACATTTATTGATGGGATGAGATAACCTTTATTTGGCTCATATTGAAGAAATTCCTATTTCACTGAAGCAAAGGTTATGAAAGGAATAGAAAAGGAAAAAAGTAGAAAAAGAAAATCTAGGAGCTGCTCTAAAGGCATCTTGGAGTCAAAACTACAACAAAAAAAACATACACGTCAGGCCTCAATCTTCAGATTGGGCCTCAATCTGCAGTACAGATAGAGTCTCACTCACTCACTCTCACTCTCACACACACACGCACACGCACACGCACACGCACACACACACACACACACACACACACACACACACACACACACACACACACACACACACACACACACAAAGATAACAAAAAAATTGTGACGCTTCCTGGCCAATAAGTCCATCTTTATGACCTTGAGTTGTACTGACATTGCATGACCCTGAAAGCCGGTTTGTGTCATCATCCAAAACTCAGGGTGGGGTAGCAGCCAAAATCATGTCAGAGTGTCAGTGAGTCCCCAGTTTGATCTGGTGAGACTGTCAGAGATGTTCGATCGGACACTGTGGACAAAGACTCGAACCCAGAAAGATTGTCTTTTACTGCCGGCAGGAGACGAAGCCATTCATGACAGATGCATGAATTCTGCAGCCCTCTGCCAAGCTATTTATTGAGAGTATATGCAAATTAAAGTGATACATTAGTAAAACATAGTTTTCTTGATTAGAATACCACGGCCCAGGATGTTCTAAGCACCAACAGCTGTTAGCAATAAAACATGGTCTTTTCCATGAACTGATAAATTTGTAACCCGGCTAATGAGCTCTTCCTGTGAAGGAGTTTCCGAAGTCCTAAATTCTGTCTAAGGCCAGATCTCCTAGATGAAGATGACAGCTGTGTCTGTCGACCTCAGATTGACCTCAGGTTGTCGGTGCTTCAATTGTGTATTCGAGTCACACATGTTCACTAAGCATATAACAGCATGAAACTTTGAAATATCATAACTTCTAATTGTCCATCAGAGACCCTGAGCAAATGAGAAGCCCGTTGCCGCAAACATCTGCTCTGAGGTCACCCCTACTGGAGCAAGCGATCGCATCAATGTCGCGAAAGAACAACTAAGAAAGCAGCAGGCCACGAGAGGTATCATTACATAACCAGCATCCACCTGCCAAAAAACAAAAAAAACGACACAGCTGTGAGGGAAAACAGGACCTGCAAAATCCTTGCTCACAAATCCGGCTCACCAGCGGACTAAATAATATTTAGACAAGCGACCAAGGAAAAAAGACCAACAAATACTCGGCGTGCTTGAGCAGATTGACCAGATCAGTCTGACACTTCCTTGTACTTGTGAAAGAATATCGGCAAACGCCAAACTTGTCGATGGCCAGTGGCGTAACGAGGGGGGGGGGGGGGGGGGTGACCACAGCGAGCAAAAGACGATTTGCTCTCGGAGCGCAGAGCCTCCATCCAATCAACCCGACGCCAATCAACAGACACGCTCCGCTCTTGAGTGGGTGTAGCGCAGTCGCCATGGAGATCAAGCTCGCTGCGATGTTTATTCCAAGACAGAATATCCCCAGGGGAGGAGGGAGATGTGACGCAAGGCTGCGATTTGCAACGCAGAAAGCTCCGCCCCATTCCGGCGTGCGATGGATGCCGTTTGCTGCGGGTTGCCCCATCGGAACCGGACCACCGCATCAGTACTGAAGGGCCCCCAGTTGGCCTGGGAAGTGAATCATCGACGGAAACGTTGGCCTTCAGTTGCAACCTTCAAACTACAGTGACACCTTGGCTGACGAAATTAATTGGTTCCCAGAAAGTGCGTGTAAGGTGAAAAGTGTGTATTCCAAACAATAATTTCTCATAGGAAGTCATTAAAATGAGAATAATCCGTTCCCATTTCCCCATAAAACAATTTTAAACTAAATAAGCCTTAAAGGACAACCGACGTCACTTTTTTGTTTCTTAGCTGACATCAGAAAAACGTTTTATAGCATCTAAAATACCCAAAACACGCAGGCTGATATTTTTAGTCAAATGCAAAACACCAATAACCAATGACTTAAAGTGTCCCAAAACTACTTCAAAATGACACAGAAAATTGCGAGTTTCAGAAGGTCCAAAATCTGCAAAAAAATTGAGCTGCGAATTGGGCATTTTCAGAAAATCCCTCCCCCAGTTCGTGACGTCACACCAAGACGTCTTGCATTGCTGGAGAATCAAAACAATGGCTTCAGATTCGGAGAATATGCTTTCTTGTTGCGCATCCAGTTATGAATATGATTCAAATAGTTCTGAAGAGGAAAGCATACATGTTTGCAATCGATTAAAGACTTTATTCCGTGCCATTTTGAGGCAACATTGGGGGAAATGTCTCACCCAAAAAGAGGCAGAAACTGGCCATTGAGCCTGTGAGGAATGAATCAGCCCGTTTCACAGGCTGATAAATTCTTTACATGGAGCTTGGACGCCCTCTTCTGACTCTTTCTGGTGCAACACAAGGTTTTCAGACCAAACAAGCATTGACGTGATGGAAGGACTGCTACAATGTGTCATTTTTTTCGGTCAGGGGCGTTCCTTCAGTGACGTGACGTGAGGACTCGTCACCAACTCAAAAGCAAGACTTCCGGAATATTCAGCACGAGTCTTAATACGTAAAATATAGCTATATGCGGTGGAATCTTTCTAAAATACGCTCAGTAGAAGTCATTTGAAGCCATTTTACAAATTATGGACACAACTTGTCCGGAGACGTTGGTTGTCCTTTAAAATTACACACAATATACCTTATTTTATGTATAATAAAATAAACATGCCAAGTTCCATGATGCTAGCTAAAGTCCCACGCACAATTTCCAATTGTCCTATGTAAACCACAATAACAGTCATTATTTAGTACTTCAAATTTGAAAACTAGTCATTTATTAATGCGTTGGGTGCTCGAGATGTAATATGAGGAGTGGATGAAACCCTTTCATGGCTTCCCCAAATTCATAACGGCCTCAGAGAGGAAACCGGAACTACAATGTGGCCCGCGGCAAAAAAATTACTTTGACACCCCTTGGTTAGACCGTATCGTCCTTGGGGAAAAGTCTCAGTAGTCACGCGATTCCTGACACTCTGGGGATTCACATTTTTGTCTGCAGATCCATCAAGGTCGTTGGCAATGTGGCGGATGACCTTGTATCAACTTCCTCAGGAGATTCTCCTGGCCGCCAATTCTTTTGGCGTATTGCCACGGTGATGAATGGATGAAATCAATCATTTTTGACGGCCTTCCGCTGACGGCAAATGTGACGAACGACCTCTTGCATCACCGAAAACAAAAGCGACTTTGTCCTCACTGGCCACCTGGATTTGTTTTCGTCACAGAGAAAGCAGGGCAACCCATCTGCGAGTTTGGGAATGCCCAATCACCGCAATTCCGAATCAGAATCATCTTTATTCCCAAGTATGTAGAGCACACAAGGAATTTGTTTCCGGGAGAACACGCTGCACTAGTATCATCAAAAAATTGCTAAGTGGCACTACTATACAGTTCCATTTGGGCTACTTGGGCTATTCGGTCTTTCATATTCTGCTAAGCTTATCGAATTGGTTGTTCTGTAGCCACAAGGGGACACAAGCCAGTGTCTTATTGTGCCGGTCCCAAGGCCGGATAAATACAGAGGGTTGTGTCAGGAAGGGCATCCGATGTAAAAGCTTGGCCAAATCAAACATGCGAATCAAACCTCTGAAGATGGAGGACTGATAATAAAAATAATAATACATTTCATTTCAAGCGCCTTTCAAAACACCCAAGGACAGTTTACAATAAAAACAATAAAACGAAGCACATAACAATAAAACCATAAGTAAAATGATACATAATAAAATAGCAGATAGAACTAGACATTGAAAGCAATTTTAAACAAGTGGGTTTTGAGGTGAGCCTTGATTCGCTGTGGCGACCCCTGACGTGAAAAGCCGAAAGGAAAAGAAGAAGATATTCCGCTAAGCACACAATTGCGCCAAACAGCGAGGCGCTCTAAAAAGTCAACACCAGCATTTAGTCCCCCCCCCCCCTCCCAAATAAAAGCTGAACTATTATGAATTAGCTATCTAATATATTAATAATAATCCATTTCATTTCTAAGCGCCTTTCAAAACTCTCACAGTTATAATAATACATTTAATTTCTAAGCGTCTTTCCTAACTCTCAAGGTCACTTTACAGTCACAGGATATGTTTTCTGTGGGTGAGCAGCGGCAGCCACACGCTCCAAAACCCGGAAGTTAATAGATAGAAAAGTAGCTAAGCCAGCTAGTAGATAACTAATAGATAGCCAACAGTTAGGTAGCTCGATAGCTAGCCACCTAGATAGCTATATAGCTAATAGCTAGCTATCTAGACTATCACTATTAAACACAGAGATAGAAAGATTGCTAGCCAGCCAGTAGATAGCTAATAGACTGCCAACAGATAGCTTGCAAGAAGTGTGTAAATGGCAAGAAAGAGAGCATGGCAAGATGGCTACATGAGCTAACTAGCTATTTGCTCCTTATTTGCTATCTATTAGCTATCAGCTATCTCACCAGCTATCTATTGACTAGCTGGCTCGCTTTCTATCTATTTGAGTTACTTCAGGGTTGAGTGAATGCTGGCGTGTGTGGCTGCCGCTGCTCACCCACAGCAAAACGTATCCCGTGACTGTACAGTGACCTTGAGAGTTAGGAAAGACGCTTAGAAATTAAATGTATTATTATGATTATTATGATTATTATTATAAATCGGGATATTTGGCGACGGACCCCCCCCCACCCAGATTTTTTTTTATTTTACTTCCCACATTAAAAAACAATTCCAAGTTAGGTGAGCTATCTATTTGCTATCTAGCTGACTAGCTGGCCACTGAACTAGCTGTCTACTAGCTATATATCTATCTAGCTGGCTAGGTGTGTGGCAAGCTAGCTCTGTAGCTGGCTAGCTGTATACTTTTCTAGTCTGCTGGCTAGCCAGCTAGCTGGCTATCTATTGGCTATTAGCTAGATAGCTAGTTTTCTATTAGCTAGCTAGTCTTCTAGTATCTATTTGAGTTATTTCCGGGTTGAGTGAACGCTGGCGCATATGGCTGCCGCTGCTCACCCACAGAAAATACTTACCCTGTGACTGTAAAGTGACCTTGAGAATTTTGAAAAGCGCTTTTAAATGAAATATATAATAATAATAATAATAATAATAATAATAATAATAATAATAATAATAATAATAATAATAATAAGGGAAACGCCGAAAGGAAAATAAAATAATAATAATTATTATTATTATTATTATTATTATTCTCCATTTCCAGACAGATGAGTCATGTGTCGTGTCAAATTTGTCCGTCTGGCTTTTCCACAGACTACATTCCTGTCATGAAAAGCAACATAAGCGCGCCTGTGCTCCACCGGAGCCTTCGGACTTCACATCGCCACGGAAACAAGGTCGGAGCAAATTCCAGGGATGTTGCCAACAATGCAGCCCGACGGGGATATTCCCTGTTCTTTTGTGCCGCGCTGGCCCATATTACATGCACCCAAACGCACTCAAAATGTGTGTGTGCTCACAACTCCTGAAAGTTTGGACTCGGGCGAAACGAGCCTTGAACTCCCCCTCACACACTGGATGGAAACATTGCCTTGGGGGTTAGTGGGGGGCATTCATAATACATGCTGCTCGTGTGCATGGGCCTCGGACCGCTGATTCATATAAAGCACAGGTCTTAAACTCGAGCGAATGAGGACGGACCAAAGTGTTGGCAATGATCACAAATACAGTGATACCTTGGCTTGCGAACTTAATTGGTTCCCAGAGAGAGCGTGTAAGGCGAAAAGTATGTATCGCAAACATTAATTTCCCATAGGAAACCATTAAAATGAGAATAATCCATTCCCAGGTCCCCATAAAACATAATTTTTCTACTTTCTAATTTTCTAAGCCTTAAAACTACACAAAATATACATTATTTTATGTATAATAAATGTGCTACGGTATTATAATTAAAGAAATAAAATGCACCGTATAATAAAGTCGTTTTATTTACTTTTGTGATGGTCGTTGATAGCTTGATGGAATGGAGTGGCCGGTTTCATCAGCATTAAACACTTGATGAGGAACGTAGCCTTCTTCTTTTACCATCTTGAGGAATGATCCCTAGGTGCTTTCTCTGCGATAATTTGACCTAGTTTCTCAGCAATTGTGTTCTGTTTCGCTGGGTTCATAGCTTTTTGCATCAAGTGTACAGATGGCTTGTGCGGGTTGTTTATGGAGTCTGATTGATGGGATATTTTAAGCTTGCAGTCTACTCTGCTTTTGAACTATCAAAGTTGAAACGAGTCCAAATTTCACTGTTTTCTATCCACTCTCTCTCTCTTTGTTATCTGCCTGTCTCTTTAATGTTTAAACCACCTCCCCTCACTGCTGCATTTTTGACCAATCGCGTGGCTTTAACCGAAGACTGGGGACGGGGAATAGAGGACAAAAAAAGAAGTCGGCTGCCATTTTCTTTTATGGAGAACGGCCTCACTCTCTCTATGTAACCCCCCCCCCCCCCCTCACTGCTGCGTTCTTGTCCAATCATGTGCGGCTTTAAGACTGGGGGCGGGGAAGAGAGGACCAAAAAAAAGTTTGCTCCCATTTTCTGGTTAAGAGAACGGACTCGTTCACGAACGACACATCACTCATTGTGTGTATCCTGAAAAATAGTTCGGATGCCAAAGTTACATTTTCATAAATTTAACGTTCGTAAACCGAAAAGTTCGTAAGCCAAGGGGTAAACCGAGGTATTACTGTATTTTATTCGGCCCGCGAAAGCAAATCAAACTTGTGTAACCCAAATTTATAATTGTCCCATGTAAACCACAAAAACAGTTTTTTTACTTCACATTTGAAAACTAGTTATTCATTCATTTGTTGTGAGCTTTTATGTAATATTCAAGATGGCAGCCTTGGCCACACGCTCCCTCACGGTCATCGGTCTCATCAAAGACGGCTGGAGCTCTGGTGCTGCCGTCACAATCTAGAGCTGAACACGCTCAAGACAGTAGAGATGATCGTGGACTTCAGGAAACAACCGTCACACTATCCAACTGCCTCGTGTCAAGCATTGAGACCTTCAAGTTCCTGGGAATCACAGTCTCCCAGGACTTGAAGTGGGAGGTCAACACCAACTCGTCCTGAGAAAGGGCCTACAGAGGATGTACTTCCTGGGGCTGCTAAAGAAGTGTCAGAGATATTCGGTCGGACACTGTGGATAAAGGCTCAAACACAGAAAGATTGTAGTTTACTGCTGGCAAGGGACGCAGCCAATCAAGACAGACGCCCAAATTCTGCAGCCCTCTGCCAAGTTATTTATTGAGAGTATATGCAAATTTAAGTGATACATTAGTAAAACATAGTTTTCTTGATTAGAATACCACGGCCCAGGACGTTCTAAGCACCAACAGCTGTAAGCAATAAAACATAGATATTTTAATTGGTTGTCTTTTCCGTGAACTGATAGATTTGTCACCTAGCTAATGAGCTCTTCCGTCTAAGGAAGGAGTTAACCAAGTACTAAATTATGTCCAAGGCTAGATCTCCTAGATGAAGATGACAGTTTAACAGGCTGTGTTCAGATTGACCCATGGTTTCTGTGCTTTCATTGTGTACTCGAGTCACACATTTTCACTAAGCATATAACATGAAACTTTTAAATATGATAACTTCTATTCCTTCTAATCTCAAGAAGCATGGCCTGCCACAGGAGGTGCTACAACATTTCTACATGAATCCATCCTGTGTTCTTCCATCACAGTTTGTTCAGGGCCGCCACAACAATGGACAAAATCCGACTTCAACGGAGACTTAGGAGGGCGGAAAAAATCATTGGCACCGCCCTACCCACTCTTGAGGACTTGCACACTGCAAGAATCCAAACTAGGGCGCGCAAAATCCTACTGGACCCTCCGCACCCTGCCCACCACCTTTTCCAGCTACTCCCCTCACTCAGGCAGGCGCTACCGATCCATGCGCACCAAATCAAGCAGACATTTAAACAGCTTCCTCTCCCAAGCCATTAACTCTTTGAACACTAACCCAAATAGAACTGTATAGTGCCTATTTGCAATTTTTTTGATGATGATACTAGTGCAGCGTGTTCTACTGGAGACAAATTCCTTGTGTGTTCTACATAAATGGCAATAAAGATGATTCTGATGAACCATTCTAATGGCTTCCCCAAATTCATAACGGCCCCCGAGAGGAAACCATAATTACAATGTGGCCCACTGCAAAAAATTACTTTGACACCCCTGATAATAATAATAATAATAATAATAATAATAATAATAATAATAATTTCATTTATAAGCGCCTTTAAAACTCTCAAGGACACTTTACAGTCACAGTATTTTTTTTTTCTGTGGGTGAGCAGCGGCAGCCACACGCGCCAGCGTTCACTCAACCCGGAAGTAACATAAAGTAAAAAAAAACGAAATAAAAAAACAATAAAAATGACAGCACAAAGACACAGAGAGTCATTCATTCTTCAGCACGTTGTTGTGACATGAAGCAGTTCTAGATGAAACAGGAGAGGATCAAAGCGTCCTTTTCAGCAGTGGATTAGGGACGTCAAGTTATTCATCTTCCTTAACTACAACAACCACACTTCAAAGTTTCAGTGCCCAAAATCAAGCTAGGTTATACAATCTGGCTCCAAGAATCTTGCTATCAAGAGAACCCAAGTGAATGGAACCATGCTTGTACTCAGACCGACGAGTCAATTTCCCTGAGAAACACGCATTGGGGGTGGAGGGGTGGGGCGCTGTGAGACGCCCCGCTCAGATATCGCCTGCCGGTGTCCTTGGCAACACCCCGTGCAGGCTCGGCTCGGCTGACGGCGCCGCTGAAATCGAATGACCTTTCTTTTCACTAGTGTAAAAAAAATAGTGGTCTACCTTCTGTAACCTTTGAAACGGGGGAAGGCGTTACTTCAAAGAATTTGTTGGGAAATTCTTTCTTCCCAGGCTGATTTCAAAGTACAGTGATACCTCAGCTTAAGAACTTAATTGGTTCCCAGAAAGTGAGTAAGGCGAAAAGCGTGTCTTCCAAACATCAATTTCCCATAGAAAACCATTAAAAATGAGAGTAATCTGTTTCCAGCTCACCATAAAACATTGTTTTCTACGAAAGAAGTCTTAAAACTACACAAAAATATACCTTACGTTATAAATAATAAATGTGAGGCGCACCTAATGCTTTTCCAAACAAACATCTGAATGGGCGCCGTGTGCTTTGGCCAGTAATTAACCCGGAGAAGAAGGCCCTCCTAGGAGACGGCCATAAACCTCTTTTGCCGTGTAAACACAAAGGCCTGGTTAATAGCGAGAGCGGAAGGGCTTGTCTGTCAATGGTTAGTCACATCTTCTCACAGTCTGAACAACGGCGGTTGTTGTGAGTGGCAACACATTTCTGCTAGCTGAATTGTTTATGGTCAACGCTCAAGTCAAACTTTCCAGCTCGCGTGACTGCTCAAAGGAATCACGGGAGATAAATATTTACATCGAATTGCGTGATTACTCCTTATATTTACAAATCCCCGTTCACTTATTTAGAAGATTTTTAAAGAATATTTATTAATTATCATTCCGTCTTTTTTTCACGGCCATATGACCCACCTCGAAATAGACTATGGCATATTTGGTGGAAAGAAAACACTCAAGGCTTTTCTTCTCACCCTTGTAATTGACAAGTTGTGTCCATAATTTGTAAAATCACTTCAAATGACTTTTACTGAGCATATTTTACAAAGATTCCACCGCATGTAGCTATATTTTATGTTTTCAGACACGCGCTGAATATTCAGGAAGTCTTGTTTTCGAGTTGATGACGATGCCCTAAGTGACGTCACGTCTGGAACGCCCCTGACTGAGAAAGCGACACACAATGCATTTTGGATACTTTTTTTTGTCTGAAATCGCCGTGTTGATGGCGAAATTAGAAGGAAAACACATAAATAAAGCGATGGTGAATCATTGTGTGTTGCACTAAGACTACTATTTGATTCTAGTTGACACAAATTCCCAGCAGACAAATCAGCCCATTTCCAACGGTGCTTGGGCGCCATCTTGTGCATTTTCTGGGATGCTACATTGCAGTCCTGACGGCTCGAATTGATACGGGAGGACCTCTTTAATCGATTGTTTCCTCTTTAGGACTATTTGAATCATATTCATAACTGGATGTGTAACAAGAAAGCATATTCTCCGAATCTGAAGCCATTGTTTTGATTCTACAGCAAGGCAAGACGTCCTGGCATGACGTCACGAAAAAGGGGGCGGGACTTTCTGAATATCCCCAGTTCCGAGCTCATTTTGTGGCAGTTGTGGGACACTTTAAGTCATTTTTATTGGTGTTTTGCATTTGACTAAAAATATCAACCTGCGTGTTTTGGGTATTTTAGATGCTATAAAAAATTTCTGATGTCAGTTAGGAAACCAAAAAAATGGTGTCGGTTGTCCTTTAAAGTTCTACTCTTTTAATTGATTGACAATAAAACCACAAATGTAACCGCAACAACTGTTTGGAAGAAGAGACGCCAATCGGTAGAAAAGTAACACTTACTGCAAGGGTGTCAAAGTCATTTTTTGCCGCGGGTCACATTGTCGTTATGGTTTCCTCTCGGGGCCGTTCTGAATTTGGGGAAGCCATTAGAATGTTACATCCCCTCCACATATTACATTGTGTGCACAAAACAAATGAATGAATAACTAGTTTTCAATTTTGAAATTAAAAATAATGACTGTTATTGTGGTTGACATACAACTATTTAAAATTTCGGTTGGGACTTTAGCAATCATGATACAATTTCACAAACTGGATTTCGCGGGCAAAATAACATGATAGATTTGGCCCCCGGGCCTTGACTTTGACACCTGTGACCTCCAGTGACTTTAAACAAAAAACGTTACTGCAAACTCTTGTGCCTAGTTTTTCATCTTGTAAGTGGCCAAGGTAACACCGGGTTGAATGAATATTTGATTAAAATACTAACGCATTAAAAAAGTGATGCCAGAACACGTATTCGATCCATTAGTGTAGTCAGTTTACATGTGAAGCCCAAGCGCAAATGTTACTATTTATAGCAAAAGCGCGCACACCAATGTTACGTCATGGAAATCAATTTAATAAAAACAAAGTGCGCTTCCACGAGCTTGCATGGAAGGTGACAGAAGAACAAAGTAAGGCTGCAAAGTGGCGACACGGTGAGGAAAACGGAAGCCACATCGTAGCACTGTTGGGAAGTCATTTAACTGCAACTGCAGAGGACCGACCGCCTCACTCACTCACTCACTCACCGTGCGTCTAAATGGATTTCTTTGAATGAATATGGAAATGCTGCGTTACATAGCGACGGCGGTCACGACGCGTCCATGACAGCAGCGAGAACAGGTTGGAAAAAAAATCCGGCCAACGGAAGATTATCTCTCTTGGCACATCTGTAACTACTACACGGCGAAAGGAACGAGGCGCAAGGCGAATCCGAGACTTACCTCAAAGATGCAATGGGAGCGTTTCACTCGATGCCGCTATCGCTTATGGGGTAAAATATAAAAAGCCGTGTGGTATTTTGTCGTCAAAATGTAAAATTGGCCGCACTCGGTTGGCTCGCTTGCCGCTTCCTCTGCTTCCAACTCGTATTTCGACGTGATTGTGGGCGGAGCTACGCGCTGCGTCGAAGACAGGCGGCCAGCCAATCAGAGCAGACGCTACGTAGTAAAGACAGGAAGAAGAGACAGAGGTCATTTTTTTCCCCTCTTGGTAAATTTATTGACTATTTTCGCTCTGCTAAAAATTAAAAAGTTCCCACAACGACGAAATACATTTTAGTAATTTGGCAGGAAAAAAGAAAGAGAGAATATTATCACGTGGTACTGAATAGCAAACCGCAAAATCCCACACAATCGAACAGCATACCTGTCAACCTTGGCTAATAGCTGCCCTTATAAAATGATGACAATTCCCGTATAAAAGTTGTAGTACGCCCTACATGATTTGAAATGGTTAAAAAAAACGCTAACACAAGCGGAAATGCAAACTTTATCGCGCGTATGCGCACTTTAATCAATCCGAGCGTCGGCATCGATCCAAAAATATATATAAGAATAAATTTTATTTATAAGCGATTTAAAAACTCTCAAGGACACTCTACAGGCAGGGGATATACGACTGATTATTTATTTTCGGTGTTTTGCCGTGACAATAATCGCGATGGCTGCAGCATTGTCGTTGGCTACCAACAGTGAAAGGACAACCGAGACCTCCCGACAAGTTGCGTCCATAATTTGTAAAATCACTTCAAATGACTTCTACTGCCGTATTTTACAAAGATTCCACCGCATATTTTACTTTTTAAAATTCGCGCTGAATATTCATGAAGGCTTGTTTTCAAGTTGATGCCGATACCGAAAGTGGTTTGGAGCCAAAATGCGGTTCACAATTGTATTTTTTTTTTTTCGTATAAAAGTTGTCGTACCCCGGGTATTATTTGAAATGATGAAAAAAAAAAAATACAGGGAAAACGGATAAATTGACATGTATGGAACAGTGTCTGTAAATTTGCTTTTTCGACCGGGTCGTTGTAAACTACCGATAGAGTAGAACCGAGATTTAAACCCTACAAACGTCTCAAGAGAGCTGCTGTTTTTTTTTTTAACGCCAAGTAGCTTTGCTAATGTTCCGGTCCAACCGTTGTAAAAAATTAAAAGTTGTTACTTTGACTTGTTCTGCCGGTAAAATATTGAGCGATTAAATTAAACAGCGCGCCATCACACTCTAACAATCGGATTATGTAATCCCCCGAATTGCCTATTAAATCAAATAAAGTATGCACGGATCCTGTTATGGTTTGCTTATGTTTGAAGGTTGTAGTTCGCTGACCATGAGCGCCATGCTCCGCGGTGCTGCTGCAGAAACGGAATCGGTCGTGTTGCTATTCCCTAATTTTGCTAAATTAGTCGCAGACTGCTTCCCACCCTCCTCCGCACCCCAATTTTGATCCGATTGTGTAAGAGGTCAAATCAGCTATGAAATCAGGTTACACCAAACTGAATGATGCAACTTTAATTTCATGACAGCGTTGCCATCTGGATAAACAGGATGGGGTGGTGGGGGGAGGGATATGGATGGACAAGACATTTTAAGTCATGAGAGTTTATTTATGTTCTAGCAGATTTGTTGCATTGTTAAACATTTTCCCTGCTCTAATCCAAACAGTACAGTGGCATAGGACATCTGTGTTGGAGAACATTTTCAAAAAGGAAAACTCAATTTCAATGGACATGTTTATAAAGGAAATAAAGAAACAGGTGGAATTGGGAGTAGAAGATAACATCATCTTGTCTAAACAGTATTTGTTATGGGCAAAAGCACAGGATCCATTCAGGATCCATGTCTTCATTGAGCCATCGAGTGCTACAGCAACAACACAGAGACAAAAAGGTCGTGAAGAATACAGTCACAGGCCGACAAATAAAAAGTAACAAACATAACTGCCGCCGCTTGTTTCAGGATAAGCACAGCTGTGAAAGCTATAAATTGCGCATGTTGTGGCGGGCACTAGGACCAGGCATCTCACCCAGCAGGTGCATGGGTGGGGGTGTGTTCATGTTTAGATATTTCACTGCATTTTCATGTTCCAAGTTAGAATAAAGACGTACTCCAGTCACTCGTGTGTTCTCCTTCCTCAACTGCGACACTGGTGACCCCGACGTGATCCAGTGTAGCAGTTGAGGAAGGAAACCACACGGCTGACTGGAGTACGTCTTTATTCTAACTTGGAACATGAAAACACAGTGAAATATCTTAACATGAACACACCCTCTGCCGTGCACCTGCTGGGCGAGATGCCTGGTCCTAGTGCCCGCCACAATGTTACCGTTGCAAAACATTAATGACAAAAATAAGAAACTTGGGAATCAAAACAAAAATAACTTCACAGTGTAGAAAAAAAGAACGAAAAGACTCCAGGAAATCAGTTTGTCAAGATGATTGTAAAGTGCCATTTTATACTGGGTGTGAAAGGATCAAGCCTTTTTTCTTTTTTTTTTTGGGGGGGGGGGGGGGGGGGGTTGACACAAAACTGGAAAACAAATATGTATACTGTATATGTATACACACACACACACACACACAAATACTCTCACATGAGTGTACTGCTGCAAGCTAAATGTAAAGCTTGAGTGTAACGCACAAAGCATTGAGAGAGTGACAAGCCACCTTTAGCTGTCCAGGCATCCAAAAGGCATCATAGCAAGTCGTGTGATCTGGTTCAAAGGACTTTGCTGCATTACGAGGTTATGTTATTGTGTCTAATCCTGATTCATCATGATGGCTTTTCCATATAAGGATGCCAGTGGCCGTAGCATCTGAAGTCACCACGTTCCGAGCCTTGAAAAGCAGCTTCAGGTCATCAGGCCGGAGTCTCGCAACAGGCAAGTTTGGTGAGATTCCAAACGCGGCTGCTCCGTGGCGCCCTCATGTGGAGCTGAACATAGCGAGCTGGTGGACTTTTCCAAGCTGCGACATCAGCCTCTTCATGCGCTGTTTGAGCTGAGGCAAACGGGCCAGCGGGTCAGGAGGCTCCAGTTCCCCAGTGTAGTCCAACCAGCTCTCCAGCACTGAGTACAAGAACAAAGCAAATGAGGGTTGAGAAAACCTAATTTCAGCCTCCTCGGCGTATCGTTGCCACTTTTCATGCCATCCTGAACGTGTATGACTCAAATGGACGTAACGTTAAACCTGGCTTTTCGAACCAAACATTTCAGGGCTTTTTATGCCACAGTTTGCAACCAAAAATGGGTTCTCGAGCAAACTGAGTGCACCTAAATGCACCTCTCGACTGCCCTCACTTCCTTATACAGTGACACCTTGGCTCACGAACGCTTTAACTAACGAACCTTTCGCCTTTCGAACACTAAATTAGTGAGAATATAATCCTGGCATCCAAACTAGTCTTCGGGAAACACACGGAGAGCCACAATGGCGGGCGGACTAGTTTTCAGTGGAAGAACACCAAAACCACATGGCCGAACAGCGCCACCGTGGCTGGCGGACTACTTTTCCACACCCTCTTTCTCTGAGTGGCATACGTGGTTTGCTATCAAGTGATTACTTTTGCTATGATGGGACCGAAAAAGACCCCACCACAGGCTAGGGTTCAGCCGAAGAGGACACAAAACAATATTACGGTCGAGCAGAAGGAGGACATCATCGAGAAACACGAACGAGGTATGCGTTTGTGTGACTTAGCGTCCCAGTACCAGGATGCTAAGTTGATCATTGCTACGTGTGGCTAAGGGTGTTTCCGTGTTGACTAAATAACGGTCTCAGGTAATAGAAGAGGTTGAAAAACTTCTGTTGATTTGGATTAACGAAAAGCAGCTCGCAGGGGACGTGTTAGTGAGGATAGTATCACTGACAAAGCACGTCAACTTCACTCGGATATCATCAAGAGGCAATTACATTAATGACCATCACAAAGGTAAATAAAACGACTTTATTATACAGTACAGCTTATTTCTTTAATTACAATACAATAGCCCATTTATTATACATAAAATAAGGTATATTTTGTGTAGTTTTAAGCCTTATTTAGTAGAAAATTATGTTTTTATGGGGACCTGGAAACAGATTATTCTCATTTTCAATGGTTCCCTATGGGAAATTAATGTTTGGAAGACACACTTTTCGTCTTACACACACTTTCTGGGAACCAATTACGTTCGTAAGATGAGGTATCACTGTATGTCATTTTGTTATGTCACATCTCATTGTGACCGACACATTATCCTTATATAGCGTTCCGGTGTGAGTTAACATTCGTAACTGTTCAATATCGATGCAAAACAACAGACATTGATTACATTGATTATAATGGGAAATGTTTGGGTTTTCAAACAACTTTCTGGAATCGGTCAAAAATCCACCTTTGACTGTATTTGCATTTGAACAGGGCTGTGTTAACTTTTTCTATCCGCTGCATTAAGATCTCATCGTTGAAATAAAAATCTCACCATCCAACTCGCGCTCAATAAAGTCCATCCTATGTGAGACTTCGTCTTGAACCGCGTCGATGTGGTCCAGCAAGTTGAGCTGCCACTGCTGTTGCGGCTTGCAGTTGACGGCAGCCTCTTCGGGAGGACTTCGAACTTCGCTCTTGATTTCAACGTCAGGCCATGAGCTTCCACACGTAGCCTGGAGATCATCATCAGGAAATGACATAAAATGGCTCCACAGGCAGAAGAAACAAAAGGGATATTGTGACTTGTGGTTGAAGAAAAAGAGGGCGCTAAAACATAGAAAAAGGGGCAAGAATAGAGCCACCACACTTGCATCCAAATATTGAAAGCGATGGCCACTTTTTTGTAACCCAAGGACCCCCTTGTATGGCAGCTACAGTGCATGTATTGCACCAGTGTCTGAAACTCATGACAAAAAGTTAGCGGCCACCAGAGCAGACAACTCTGAAAGGTTGCCTGCCCAGCCATAAAGTTGCTTGCCCCATTTTTCACAACTTGAAACACAATTACACGACTAATCGCAAAAAAAAACCATTGTTTTGTAGCGTCATAAATTTTGTTAGCGTCTTTTGAATCTTTCTTCTGGAACTGAGGTTCTGTGCATCTACTTTGGAAAATTATATGCAAATGCATGACCTTATCATGCTCGGGAAAGTCTGGAAGCACGAAGCAGGCTTCTGATTGGCTGCCGTGCCGAGTATGCAAATTGCCAAACAAACCAAAATTTCCAAGCCGAACAAAGATTTTGAAAACGGAATAATTTATTCAGATTTCAAAATCTTCATTCAAACATTTGCTTTATTAAATAAAACAAATGTTTGATTTGATTTTTTTTACTTCATGAAGAAGTTGTCGGCCACCCGGGCGGAGACGTTTTGTAAGTTGTACGCCCGACGTAAAAGTTGCACGCCGGGGAGATGTGATTTCAGACACTGATTGCACTAAACAAGCTAAAGAGAAAAAAAGAAATCCAAAAGTGGGAAAAACAAACGCACCTTATTGCCGACGCGGATGGATTTCGGTGTGTCCATCTCCAAGAGGCCACCGTAGCGTTGTTCGCGCTCCAACAGTTCCTCAGTGCTTCTCATGCTGTCCTCCAGTTCAGAGCCTTGTCGGGTCTCCACCACCAGTCTTTGCTCCACGGCCGGGTAGTAGGTCCGTGGTTTTTGGTAGCAGTGTTCGCTGGTGATATACGAGTCCTGGAAGGAGGGGAACGGGGTCGAGGAGCAGGACGAGGTGCCGGCAGCCGCCCGGCTCAGCTTCTCCAAGGCGTTGGACATTAAAATCTCACCACGACACATGTCCTCGTCGGGAGTGACGGGAGAGGGGGCCGCGTTACTGGACCGGCAAGAGTCCGAGATGGTCGCCGGCCTCAAAACTCTCTTCCAAGGTTGGCGCCATAGCTTCAAGTCGGGATGCGCGTTGTTTCTGTGGAGGGGAGAACATGCATGAGAATGACAAATGACAAAATAGTCAGAAAAAAGGCAGGGTGGAGTGGACACACGCATATATATTATTGACAGTTGGGAAGGGGCCACGCCTCCCCGCTCCACCACTTCCTTCTTCAGGACAGCGGGTACGAAAACGGGACACTGCCAACTTTTATTTGTACTTTGTATTACCCTGGACTTTCTATATCTTCATCTGAGTTATGAAAGGCACTTATAAAGGAAATGTATTATTATTATTGTTCTGTTTCTGCACCACCGTGTGTGAGTTGCTTCTCGCCATTGTCAGGTCTTCCATTGCCCCCCCCACCCACTCGTCATTTTTCATATTCTTTATTTTTAATTATTCCCCTAGTCCTCTTTTTGGGAACAGCGCTTTGTGTTGTATCTTAATAAATCGGTCTGCATGGACCTCTGTCTCTGTCGCGTTGCTGGCTGTAGCGGTGGCAGCCGTACAATTTAAAAACAAAAATCTCTGGCGGTCGTTAAGTATGGGTGGTCGTAACTCGTGCCGGTTGTAAATCGGATGTTACCTGAATATATATAGTATATATATAATGTATATATTAACGTGATTTCAACAAAATGGCAGAATGTATTATTTAAAATAACTGTGATAATACGTCTGTGTAAGTGATAATACTCACCATTAATATGAATGGTTTTCTATTCCTCATGATTGGTAAAAATCCAGCCAAACTATCTCAATAAAAGTCAATTTGCCGGGTACATACACAAGGTTATTGCTAACTAGCCTGTACACTGCTCATTAGCTTGCATGCATGCTTGCTTTCTGCTGCCTCTCACAGAAGTATAGTGATGCTAACGTTAGCATGGGGCTTGTCATAGTGCCACAGACATTCGACTGTTTCATCGATTGTATCGTTTCATTGCAAATTAGAATCTATCAAATTAGAACCTGTTCTCTCCACAAAGGCAAATCCTTGGGTCCATTCAAGCTGATTTTTTTTTACACATCCGTTTATTCAAAAGGGGGCGTTTACCTGTTTCGACATCAACGGCACCTAAATCAAGATCATCCAATCAAAATGGCGCTTTCGGCCAACCGGCATCAGTATGATCCAATCAAAATTGCGCTTTCCGCCAACACAAGCCGAAACAGGAAACGAACAGCGAAAAAGCGAGAATACATATTTAGTTTTATCTGGTCATTTTGGTCTGAAAAAGTCGGAAATCCGCTGATCGGCGGAAAATTCTCATCCCTGAGATTATCATGTGTGTGTTGGTGGGGGGGGGGGGGGGGGGGGGTCCCCAGTCCTATTATTTTCAGTTTCCCACTGACTCACTGCAAAATGTTCATCTTCAACTGCAAGCCATTAAGAATCTCAACCACATGGTGCACATCTCCCAGCAGCTGGTGTGTGGTGGTGATCTTCTTGGCGTTTTGGTGAGAGTAGTTTTCTTCCAAGAAGGACAGGCCGTACATGTGGCCATTGCTCAACCATTCGCGGTCATACCAATAGCGCAGACTCTGCCTTTGACCTGGAAATCAGAATCAGAATCATCTTTATTGGCCAAGTACGTAGAACACACAAGGAATTTGTCTCCGATACTACACACTGATCTAGTATCATCATAAAAAAAAAAACAACAACACATGACAAATAAGTATGGAACGATATTCCTGAATGTAAGTGGTACCTCTCAGGAACAACTGTGAGACAATGTGAAAAGTAAAGTGAAAATGTTTTTTTTCCCAAGATGGCGCCCGACTAGGCAGCCGTCAGCAAGTTCTCTCATGAGCCTTGCTTTTTGTTGTTTTTGTCTTGTTTTGTTGTTTTCTTTTGTCACTTTGTGTTGTTGTGCATCATGTAGAACGGATACGGATTGTTTTTCAGCATTTTTGGCCACGACATTCATCAAGGAGGAGACTGTGCTGAGCGGTTGCGCCTTTTCGGCAGCATGAATATGCCAGTACTGTTTTTGAATGGGAGGAATGTCGGTGCCATTTGACTGTCATCACTGGACACCAAAGGGGCCATTGTGCTTTTTTGCAGCTGTAATGGGCAGCATCTTCACAGCCCCGCTGTGTTCAGAGGAAAGGTCGGTGCTGTTGTACAGTCTGCGGCTGGATGTATGGATGGCTTGAAGAGCCCACGATGAGAAGAAAGGAGCGTCAGCGCAGAGCGCCGATGCGTATGTGGAACTGTCGCAGCTTGGAATTGAAGCGGATTTACGTGGGACAGGAGATGCGAGACAATCTCTTTTCATCAATGGATGCACAGCTTTTTGTTTGCTTTCAACATTTAGCTTGGAGTGGACGTGCAGTTTCCACCATGACGTCTCTGATCCACTGATGAAAAGGATGCTTTGATCCTCTCCTCTTTCATCGAGAACTGCTTCATGTCACAAAGAAGGTACAGCAAGTGCTGAAGAATGAATGACTCTCTGTGTCTTTGTGTTGTCATATGATTTGTTATTTAGTTTTGTTTTTTTTTTACTTCAAGATGGCACCGCGAGAGCGGCTGCCTTTCCAGCAGCTCCTGTATTTTGTTTTTCTACTTCTTTCTTTCCTCTTCCTTTCATAACTTTGCTGCTGTGTTACTTCCGGGTAGAGAGAACGCTTGCGCGAATGGCTGCCACTGCTCATCCGCACACCAAAAAAGTTCGTATCCCGTGACTGTCAAGTGTCCTTGAGAGTTTTGAAAGGCGCTTGGAAATTAAATGTATTATTATTATAAAAAAAAGGGATCAGTGGTGGCATGAAATCTGTTAACAATTGTACAGTTGGTGCAGAAAATCAGTGCAATAAAGCTGACTGACTTTTGACTTTGACTAAATTGATCAGTCACTGAATTTGTAGGACAAGTGTTCAATTATGCAGATGTCCTTGAGCACCTTAAAGTGTCTGGTGCTGGAGATTATATCGGTCAGCAAGTGGTTCAAGTGTGGATAAAGCTGGAGATACAATGACAAAAACAGGATGGTGTTCCACAGAGTTGTTCAAAATTGCAAAGAGCCACTATACAGTAAGATTTGGGTTACAGTTCAGAGTTAATGGCTAGGGCAGACATGGGCAAACTACAGCCCGCGATCCACATGCGGCCCGTTAGGTTTTGTAATCCGGCCCGCCTAACTTGTCCAAATTATAGTAAAAAGTGTCTGAGTTAAAGTTAGCAGACAACAGGGCAGACAACTCTGAAGAGTTGCCTGCCCGGCCATAAAGCTGCCTGCCCCATTTTTCACAATTTCAATTATTAGACAAGTAATCGCAAAAAAAACATTGTAACAATGTATTACGTTTTTTTTTTTAATAAAGGCTGTACCTACCGCAAATGCTACCTTGCTTAATTTAAGGTAAATATCCATAGCTGAAGATTTTGCTCCAGTTGTCATTATCGTCATGGTTCACAATGCAATGTTTGCATTCCTTGCTGCAATCCACTAAGCGCCTTTCATTACTCACAAGTACACTTTACAGTCATGGTATAATGTATGTTTACGTTTTGAAGCGTCATAAATTTTATTAGCTTCTTTTGAATCTTTCTTCTGGGGCTGAGGTTCTGTGCATCTATTTTGGAAAATGACATGCAAGTGCACGTCTTTATAACGCTTGGGAAAGTCCGAAGCAAAAAGCAGGCTTCTGATTGGCTGTTGTGCCGAGTATGCAAATTTCAACTGTAGGTAGCCTATGTGTCTGTTTGCTTGGCAACGATACACGTGTACTGTGTACGCGTGAAGGCGAGGGCGTCCGTGGCGAGTTTGTAGAGCGCATGGTCAGGACAACCCTTCCATGATTCTGCAGAGTTTAACACAAGTAGATATTATTGAGCTTGAGTATTTTGTTGTGTAATAATATGTTTTGAATGTTTAAAGTGATTCCATTTTTCAATAAATGTTGATTTCTTTAACTTTGCGCCTTTGATTGAAACTTATTAAAAACAGACGCAATCTTGATAAATCACAGTGCGCATGTTATTTTAATCTATTTCCGTTTCCTCCTCCCAGTATCTGCGAAATAGCATGTAAACGCCATATCTTGCATATTCCTTGAGACAAATTTATGAACTGATAAGGGCGATTTGAAAGACAGTTAATCAATTGGGTTGTAGTGTTCTTACTGTGCTATGAGGTTTGCAGACACTACATTTAATGCTTTAGGTTTAGTATATCCTGCCCAAACACGCCCTCCAAATGCTCCTCCGGCCCCTCTGTCAAATTTTAGAACCCATTGTGGCCGCGAGTCAAAAAGTTTGCCCACCCCTGGGCTAGGGGGAAGGAGCTGTTTAAAGGACAACCGACACCATTTTTTTTGTTTCCTAACTGACATCAGAAAAACGTTTCAGAGGATCTAAAATACCCAAAACACACAGGCTGATATTTTTAGTCAAATGCAAGACACCAATAAAAATGACTTAAAGTGTCCCAAAACTGCCACAAAATGAGCTAGGAACTGGGGATATTCAGAAAGTCCCGCCCCCTTGTTCGTGACGTCAGGTCAGGAAACTCCTTCACAAACTGCCTTGCTCCAGAATCAAAACAATGGCTTCAGAGAGTTCAGACTCGGAGAAGATCATTTCTTGTTACTCATCCAGTTATGAATATGATTCAAATAGTTCTGAAGAGGAAAACATAAATGTTTGCAATCAATTAATCTTTATGCGTGTTACTGCAATTGCTTGCGACACACAATTCACCATCGCGTTATGTAGTTTTCCTTCTAATTTCGCGATCAACACATTTGCATTTTCTGTGTAGCTTAAAATTAGCTCTATGTCTTGTTTCTATTTATTTATTGCATTGTATTTCTAATTATATTTTATTTATTATAATACCTATGCTTGTCTGTGGCTGTAAAGTGTCCTTGAGAGCTTTGAAAGGCGCTTAAAATGTAATGTATTATTATTTTTAACACAGTGTTTTCAGACGAAAAAAAGTACCCAAAATGCATTGTGTGTCGCTTTCTCGGTCAGGGGCGTTCCCTCCGTGACGTCACTTAGGGCATCGTCATGAACTCGAAAACAAGACTTCCTGAATATTCAGCGCAAGTCCTAAAACATACAATATAGCTATATGCGGTGGAATGAGCTCAGTAGAAGTCATTTGAAGTGATTTTACAAATTATGGACGAACTTGTCCGGAGGTGTCAGTTGTCTTTTAAATGTCTGCTGGATTTGGTACGCATCGATCGGTAGCGCCTGCCTGAGGGGAGTAGCTGAAAAAGGTGGTGGGCATGGTGCAGAGGGTCCTGGTGGACTTTTCGTGCCCATGTCTTGGTTCTTGCAGTGTGAAAGTCCTCCAGAGTGAACATTCATTAGCATGGAAACGTGATTGGAGAGCGGCATTTTTATTTATTTCTTGACCAGGGCTTACCTGGAGGGTCTCTGCAAATATAGCAAGCATATCTGTCCGGGACATTGTCTTCCAGCAAACCCATGCACGGGCCATGCTGCCAGCACAGGCAGTCTTCACACTGAAAGACAAGACATCACGAGGAAAACTCAAAAAGAAAATCCTGGGACAGTGTCGTGACCATAAAATCCTAAAATAATAACCTGGATCATGAAGTCATTTTCCTCTTCCACTTCACAGATGCATCGTACGATCTCTTGGTCGTTGCTCTCGGCACCGCAGTCCATGCTCAGAGGCGGGCTGGTCACATCCACGTCCAGACCGTAGTCGTCGTCGCTCCACCCGCAGCTGTCCGTGGACCAGTCACTGAAACTGTCGTCGTCTACGAAAATGTGGACGGACCAAAGTGTTGGCAATGATCACATATACAGTGATACCTTGGCTTACAAACTTAATTGGTTCCCAGACAGTGTGTAAGGCGAAAAGTGTGTATCCCAAAAATTAATTTCCCAGAGGAAACCATTAAAATGAGAATAAGCCTTTGCCAGGTCCCCATAAAACATAATTTTCTACTTTCTAATTTTCTACGCCTTAAAATTACAGAAAATGTACCTTATTTTATGTATAATAAATGTGATATGGTATTATAATTAAAGAAATAAAATGTACTACATAATGAAGTGGTTTTATTGACCTTTGTGATGGTCGTTGATGGCTTGATGGAATGGAGTGGCCGGTTTCATCAGCATTAAACACTTGACGAGGAATGTAGCCTTCTTCTTTCACCATCTTGAGGAAAGATCCCTTGTAGGTGCTTTCTCTGCGATAATTTTACCTTGTTCCTCATCAATTGTGTTCTGTTTAGCTGGGTTGATAGCTTTTTGCATGTAAATTTCTCCATTGTGAGACTAATAAAGGCAAATCCAATCCAATCCAATCAGATGGCTTGCTTGTGCGGGTTATTTGTGAAGCCCGATTGATGGGATATTTTAACCTTCCAGTCTACACTCTTCTTTTGAACTATTAAAAAGTTGAAACGACTCCAAATTTCACTGTTTTCTATCCATTTTCTCACCATATCACTTGTTTTTTTTCACTTTTGTTTTTGTTTCAAGCTTTGTCGTCTCCCTTTCGTGTGTGTGTGTTTTCTCACTCTCTCTCTATCGTCTGCCTGTTTCTTTAATGTTTAACCCCCCCACACTGCTGCGTTCTTGACCAATCACGTGGCTTTAACCGAGGCGCGTCAAAGTCATTTTTTGCTGCGGGCCACATTGTAGTCGAGGGCCGTTATGAATTTGGGAAATCCATTAGAATGTTTAATCCCCTCCACATATTACATATAGAGCACACAACAAATTGAGAAATAACCAGTTTTCAAATCTGAAGTCAAAAATAATGCCGGTTATTGTGGTTTACATGTGACAATTTGAAATTTTGGTTGTGACTTTAGCAAGCGTCATGGAATTTCACAGGTTTGATTTGCCTTCACAGGCCGAATAAAATGATGTGGCGGGCCAGAAAATTTTCATAAATATAACGGTCGTAAACCGAAAAGTTTGTAAGCCAAGGGGTTCGTAAACCGAGGCACCACTGTAAGTAGAAATGACCAAGGAGGAGAGTGCTAAGCGTGTGTAAACTTTCACAAATGGCCGATAGGTGACAAAAGTAAATTAGTACCGCCCATCACAATCAATCAAGTGTCGATGCATTGAAGCAATGATGTGAAGGGGTTTTGCGACGTGAGCAAGACAACGGCGACGGATTTAGCATCGACGGGAGGCAAAGCCGCACACGCACACACAACAGATACCCACCATCCACATTTATCTGCACCGAGTCGCCGTATCCGGGCCTGCAGCGGTAGGCCTCACGCTTGTTATTGTGTGAGGGGGGAGATTTGAATGGCATTTTCAATTGGGGTGGAGGGCACAGTACTGATAAGTCAATATTCTCCTCAACATCTGTGCAGTCTGTTAATACAGGGAAGAGGGGGGAAGGAAAAGCAGATGTTGATCAACTTTGAACATGAATTTCATTTGACAGACGTCCGTTAGGGGCGGCGGCGGTGAGGGGGCGGGCACACAAACATTTTTGGAATAATGCGACCAATTTAAGGAGAATAAGGCTTTTTGGAAAATGTCAAAACTAGTTTGGAAACGGCTCGCACGGTGGAACACGACGAATTACAATCAATTACAGTATTTTCTGTTGTATAAGGAGCAGCCAAAAACTTAAATTTTCTTCAAAAGATGACCCTCCGCATGATAATCAACTTTAAATTTCTTCGTTATACATGTAAAGCTATCCATAACCTTGCCCCTCAATGACTATCTGACCCCTTCAAATTTCTATTCCCTCTCGTTCCCTCAGATCCTTTTCCTCCTTCCACCACTGTGTGCCCCCCTGCCCGTCTCAGCACGATGGGGGAGAGCTTTCAGCTGCTCTGCCCCCAAACTCTGGAACTCACTTCCTCCCAACATTCGTAACATGGATTCTCTTCCCACCTTCACATCCCACCTATTTAAAATTGCATTTTCTGTGTAGCTCTTTCTGTGTTTTACATTTATAATTGCATTTTATTTATTATTGTATCTATGCTTGTCTGTGACTGCAAAGTGTCCTTGAGAGCTTTGAAAGGCGCTTGAAATAAAACGTATGATGATGATGATTATTATTATTATTATTATTATTATTTATTGAGCCACAACTGGTCTGTCAATTACTGTCAGCAGCCACCAACTCAAACGCCCCCCTGTAGAAGTATTGCGTAACCCCAACCTGTACTGTAGCATCATATTATGTGGTGTGCTTTATATTGGGAAAACTTTTCTATATTAATAGTATATATGTGGAAAACGTTTTCATTCAATGAATGTGCGCCTTCTAGTCCGGTGTGCCTTATATATGAAAATACACCATTTATTAGGGGGTACACCATTTATACTCTGGTGCGCCTAATCCACCAGAAAATATGGGACTAATATCGTTGTTTCTCAGGTGCACTTTGCATTAGACAACCCCCCTCGCTCCCCAATTTACAATTAAGTTGTGGTTCAAACAATATTGTCAGTGCCTCAGTGACGGATGCGAGAACACCAGTGAGTTGTACGAGTGGGCCCAGAGGGGAACGACACAACACACACGCCAAAACGCAGAGCTTCACATTTAGCAGCCAGGCCGTTCCCTTAATTCAATGGCGAGTGCGCATGCAAAGCGGCCAGGCGACGGGCTGTGGTTGCTGATCAGAATTCCTGCTTACCGGACTGGGCTTTCTTCTTTTTCTTCCTCTTCTTAAGTTGAATGCGAAGGAAGTCCTTCTGCTTGGGTTTGTCTTTTGGTCTGTCTTTGACTGGACCTAGAGAGGTGAGAAGCTTTAAAGGACAACCGACACCTCTGGACAAGTTGTGTCCATCATTCGTAAAATCACTTCAAATGACTTCTACTGAGCGCATTTTACAAAAATTCCACCGCATATAGCTATATTTTACATTTTAAGACTCGCGCTGAATATTCATGAAGTGTTATTTTCGAGTTGATGACGATGCCGGAGTGATGTCGCTGAGGGAATGCCCCTGACCGAGAAAGTGACAGTGCATTTTAGGTACTTTTGTCTGAAAACCCCGTGTTGATCGCGAAATTAGAAGGAAAACTACATAAATAAAATGGTGAATCGTTGTGTGGCAGCCAATTGTGGTAACACGTATAAAGAAGGTGTAAGTTTACACAAATTCCCAGCGGACAAATCAGCCCATTTCCAACGGAGCAGAGCAGTCGAGCTCCAGCGGAGGCGAACGAGAAAGCTAACCAGAGTTAGCGATCCAGCGCTTGGATAGCGGAGGTATGATGCATGCTGACTCATTTAGTCACACTGTATGCTAACTGTGAGCTCACCTGGTGAAAGAGAGCAATCACCATATTAGTGGAGCAAACCGATAGGACAAACATCCACTTTCCACCGTGTCATTTGTTATTCTGTAGCGCTGTCGGAGCTCTCTCTCTCGTCTCAACATCTCTGATGGTTGAGGGCTGTTCAAATTGTGTCGCTGTATCTTTTGTGTGTGTGCGTAAAACCCACCCCTCTGCCTTCTATCACAGATTTTTTTTGAACAGTTAGAAAAGGGAGAACATGATCACATTGAGCATCATCTGGTCAAGACATCAAAACAAAACATAGATCACATGACCATCTCAATAAGACGTTTTACATTTCTTGCAATTCTGCTGATGCAATGTCCTGTTCACTATGCCATATAAGAAAGAAAAGTAAAACAAATAATGAAAAAAAAAACAATCAGAAACAAATAATAGTAATAAAAATAAAAATAATGAATAATAGTAATTATAATAGCAATCATTAACAATTTTGATCTTGAGTGGATTGGGGTTCATAGGCTAACTTAAATATCTTTATAAGCAGTTAGAACTACCATGGATTTTAAGCAATCACGGGGGGCTTTACGGCTCTTGTAATCAGCTCCATATACTGGACTTGTGCATTTTCTGGGCTGCTACATCAGAGTCCAGATCTTCACCGGTTTCATCGCTTGCAGACGGCTCGAATTGATACGGAAGGACTTCTTTAATCGATTGCAAATATTTATGCTTTCCTCTACAGAACTATTTGAATCATATTCATAACTGGATGAGGAATAAGAAAGCATCTTCTCCGAATCTGAACTCTCTGAAGCCATTGTTTTGATTCTGGAGCAAGGCAGTTTGGGACCTAACGTGACGTCACGAACAAGGGGGCGGGACTTTCTGAATCTGCCCAGTTTCGAGCTCATTTCGTGGCAGTTTTTGGACACTAAGTAATGTTTATTGGTGTTTTGCGTTAGACTAAAAATATCAGCCTGCGTGTTTTGGGTATTTTAGATGCTATAAAACGTTTTTCTGATGTCAGTTAGGAAATAAAAAATGCTGTCGTTGTTCTTTAATTTTCCACTTTGAACATCACGACCGCATTCGCCTCAATATCGGAGTAAGTGATGCCTTATGTGTGTTGCAGGGGGGCGGCAAAGCACGAGATGAAGCTTCTCAACTCAGAGCTAACCGGGATGGCGAAGGAACAAGGACAAAAATATCCCACAGGCCAATTTGCATATTGTCGTTCCATTCGGATATTGTTACTGACCCGCATCAAAGCCACACTCAGATTCTTTCTCCTGCTGTTGGCACCCATTGCTGTCGAGCTGGTTCTCCTTGCACTTGTCCCTCAGCAGCAGCCTCTGCTGGTGGCCGTGAGCGCCGATGGCGGAGGGAGCCGAAGTGCGCCTTCCCGCGGCCTTCGTTTCGCTGCTGGTCACCCCACCAGCGACCACGTCTGCGCAAAATAAAGCTAGGATGAGGTGGCCACTCGGTCGGACTGGGATTTTGGAAATTATTCTTTGGCCGTCCATTCAAAATACAGTGATACCTTGGTTTACGAACCCCTTGGCTTACGAACTTTTTGGTTTACGAACGTTCAATGTATGAAAGTTTTACCTTGACATACAAACTACTTTTTCGGGATACACACGGTGCTGCCACAATGAGTGATGTGTCGTTCGCAAACGAGCCCGTTCTCCAAACAAGAAAATGGCAGTCGGCTTGTTTTGGTCCTCGATTCCCCGCCCTGAGTCTATGGTTAAAGCCACGTGATTGGTCATGAACGCAGCAGTGAGGGGAGGTGGTTTAAACATTAAAGACACAGGCAGACGACAGAGAGTGACAAAATGGATAGAAAACAGTGAAATTTGGACTCGTTTCAACTTTGATAGTTCAAAGGCAGTGTAGACTGCAAGGTTAAAATATCAAAGATCAAATATCAATCAGGCTCCACAAACAACCCGCACAAGCAATCTATACACTTGATGCAAAAAGCTATGAACCCAGCTAAACAGAACACAATTGATGAGGAACTATGTAAAATTGTCGCAGAGAAAGCACCAACAAGGGATCATTCCTCAAGATGGTGAGAGAAGAAGGCTACGTTCCTCTTCAAGTGTTTAATGCAAATGAAACCGGTCACTCCATTCCATCAAGCCATCAACGACCATCACAAAGGTAAATAAAACAACTTTATTATATAGCACAGTTTATTTCTTTAATTATAATATTATTAAATGTTCTAATGGATTTCCCAAATTCATAACGGCCCTCGACTACAATGTGGCCCGCAGCAAAAAATGACTGACACGCCTGGGTTAAAGCCACGTGATTGGTCAAGAACGCAGCAGTGTGGGGGATTAAACATTAAAGAGACAGGCAGACGATAGAGAGTGAGTAAACACACATACGAAAGGGAGACGACAAAGCTTGAAACAACAACAAAAGTGAAAAAAAAAACAATTGATATGGTGAGAAAATGGATAGAAAACAGTGAAATTTGGACTCGTTTCAACTTTAATAGTTCTAAAGCAGTGTAGACTGGAAGGTTAAAATATCCCATCAATCGGGCTCCACAAATAACCCGCACACGCAAGCCATCTGTACACTTGATGCAAAAAGCTATCAACCCAGCTAAACAGAACACAATTGATGAGGAACAAGGTAAAATTATCGCAGGGAAAGCACCTACAAGGGATCATTCCTCAAGATGGTGAAAGAAGGCTACGTTCCTCATCAAGTGTTAAATGCTGAGGAAACCGGCCACTCCATTCCATCAAGCCATCAATGACCATCACAAAGCTTAATAAAAGCACTTCATTATGTAGTACAGTTTATTTCTTTAATTATAATACCATAGCACATTTATTATACATAAAACAAGGTATATTTTCTGTAATTTTAAGGCTTAGAAAATTAGAAAGTAGAAAATTATGTTTTATGGGGACCTGGGAAAGGCTTATTCTCATTTTAATGGTTTCCTCTGGGAAATTAATTTTTGGGATACACACTTTTCGCCTTACACAATGTCTGGGAACCAATTAAGTTTGTAAGCCAAGGTATCATTGTATGACTCTGGTAAACATTGGTCGTCACAGAGATCAATCCTCGGCCTCTTTCCAAGTCCTCGATTGGGAGGGATAAAACTCACGCGTGGAAGCAGAAATGGTCCGTCTTCGCTTTGGTCCAGCCGAAACGGAGCAGGCCGCCTGTTTGTCAGCCGACCTGGCGTGGCCGGCCCTCGTCGGGCTTCGCTCGTTCTCCAGAGGCTGCTCCTCGCCATGGTAATATTTCATGTGGTAATGCAGCAGCTTGGCCTTCCGGAAGGACTTTGCGCAGCCGGGCGCGCTGCATTTGAAGGGGTTATGGTCCAGGTTTATTGACAGGACAGGCGGGGGCTGGTTTTTGATCACCCTATACACTGTGTGGTGAAAGATGCCGCAAGTCAGGGATAATAATAATACATTTCATTTATAAGCGACTTTCAAACTCTCAAGGACACTTTACAGCACAGGTGTCAAAGTCAAGGCCCGCGGGCCAAATCCGGCCCGCCACATCATTTTTTTCGGCCCGCGAAAGCAAATCAAACTTGTTAAATTCCATGATGATTGCTAAAATCTGAGCCAAAATTTCATATTTTTGGATGTCAACCACAATAAAAGTCATTATTCTTGACTTCAGATTTGAAAACGAGTTATTCATTAATTTGCTGTGTGCTCTATATGTAATATTTGAAGGGATTTAAACATTCTAATGGGTTCCCCAAATTCATAACGGCCCTCGAGAGGAAACCGTAACTACAATGTGGCCCACGGCAAAAAATGACTTTGACACCCCTGCTTTAGTCACAGGATATTTTTCTGCGGGTGAGCAGCGGCAGCCACACGCGCCAGCAATCACTCAACTCGGAAGTAACAAAGGGGGGGAAAAAAACCGACACAACAAATATGACAACACAAAGACAAAGAGTCATTTATTCTTCAACTTGCTGTACCCTCTTTGTAACATGAAGCAGTTCTAGATAAAGGAGGGGAGGATCATAGTGTCCTTTTCAGCAGTGGATCAGGGACGTCATGGTGGAACTACAAGCTAAATGATGAAAGCAAACACGCAGCTGTAGCATCCATTGATAAAAAGAGATTGTCTCACATCTCCTGTCCCACATAAATCCGCTTCAATTCCAAGCTGTGACAGAGCTGTCTAGCTAGCTATCTATTAGCCAGCTAGCTCGCTTTCCATCTATTTAAGTTACTTCCTGGTTGAGTGAACGCTGGTGCATGTGGCTGCTGCTGCTCACCCAAAGAAAAACTTATCGTATGACTGTAAAGTGACATTGACAGTTTTGAAAGGCGCTTATAGAGAGCGCCTTTTGGCAACCTGGACGATTCAAGAGGATGACTTACGTGGTTCTCTGCTGAATCTGTTCGGGTTGTGGAAACCCTGCTTCTTTGCAGCTGCTGAATTGGGGAGGGGGAGGGTAATGAAAACAAACCATTAATTGACTTCCGAACCCCACTGTCCAGTCACCATTACAGTCAAACCTGGGTTTTTCAACCAAAATCAGTTCCAGAAACCTGATCGAAAACAGATTTGTTCAAAAACTAAAACATTTCCCATTAGAATCAATGACTGCTTTTATTTCAAATCGCAATGGAACAATGCAAACATGTCAACTTACAATTGAATCCTAGATGCGGATGATGTCTGATTTTGAGCGATCTCATCTGTCTAGATGTGACGGTACCAGACTCTGTTACGATTGGTCCCTGCTCTCAGGTTGGGGGGAGCCAAGGACTATTGCCTGAGGCTAAACTGATGACTTCTATTGTCCTGACTGATTACTTCTATTGTCCTGCCTAATTATGGAGTCTACGACTGGCCTGATTGCCCCATTTACTCTGGTATCACCTCGTCACCACGTTGATGAAGCCTCTTGGATAAGAACCGAAACATCCGACACCTTCAAAGTACAGATGACGGCTGAAGAAACCTTCTCATCGTTAGATCACTCCTGTACGACTGAGAGCTGACACAGACGAAGCAGCAGGGAGTCGAGTGGTGCATTCAGGTGAGCTCAGTTTGCTCGAGAACCCATTTCGGTTGCAGACCGAGGCATCTGAAATTTTGGGTCTAAGACGTAATTGGTCGAGAACCGAGAACCCAAACCCAGGTTTGACTGTATTTTGTGTTGCAGGTCCATTTCAAAGCCCCCCCCCCACACCCCTTTATGACGTGACAGACTTACACTTGACAGTCTGGGGCAGGGGTGTCACAACCGGCTGCAGGCTTTCGGATTTGACATTTGGCTTGTGCTCCTCCACATCATCATTTGATCCGGTGGTGGTCGGCTCCGGCTGATCGGGGGGCACCTCCGCGTACGGCTTTGCCGAGTCACCGTACGGCTGTGTTCCCGTCACCTCCACTTCTGCTTCCTCCTCTTCCCTTTTTACATCTCCATTTCCATTTTCATGACATTTTTGGTCACGGCAGCCCCCGGCGCCATTCAGGAGTTGGCCGCCGTCCTCCGAATCACCGGGCTTATTCGGATCCGACGGGCCTGATTTGCCTTGGGCCCCTTTGAGAGCGGCCGTGGCCTCCACGGTGCCGTTCGCTCTCTTGCTTTTCCCGTTCGCCGTCCTGGCTTCCCTTTCCTCCCCGTCGCTGATGCTATCATTCTCCTGGTCGGAGGTGCTGCGCCGAGCCCGCTTGTTCCGCGTCTCCCCATTCACCGGAGGTCTGCGGCCTTTGCGGTTCACGACTCTTCGAACCATGTTTCTCTCCGAGATTTGAGATTTTCCCGTACCTCTCTATTTGGGATCGGACAAAGTCAGCGGAAAAGATATTGGTGGCAGAATACGGCTCGGCTCATTTAACACAAACCTCTTTTATAAAAGGTTTCACGTGAATTCCTTTCACCGTCTGGATGACGCCATCAAAGAACTTCACTGTATAAGACACTGAGGGGGAAAAAAAACATAAAAAAGCGTTGATTGCCATTCATGTTTGTGTCACGCATACAATATTTATTGTATTCATGACAACACATTCAATATCCATTTTTTTGGTTTATTTTTGTACCCACCATCTTTATTGACCGAGATGACTTTTGCAGGATAGAATCGGCAATCAGACCAGCTGGCCAGGACCTTGTCATTCACTTGAAAACCCTGGACAGGCCAAAAAGAAATATTTAAAGGACAACCGACACCTCCAGACAAGTTGTGTCCATAATTTGCAAAATCACTTCAAATGACTTCTACTGAGCGTATTTAGGATTCCACGGCATAGAGCTATATTTTACGTTTTAAGGCTTGCGCAGAATATTCAGGAAGTCTTGTTTTCGAGTTGATGCCTGAAGTGATGTCACATTTGGAAGGTCCCTGACCGAGAAAGCAACACACAATGCATTTTGGGTACTTTGTTTGGTCTGAAAACATCACGTTGATCCGTGTTGATGGCGAAATTAGAAGGAAAACTACATAAATAACGCAATGGTGAATCGTTGTGTGTTGCAGCCAATTGCGGTATCACGCATAAAGATGGGGTAAGTTCTCACAAATTCCCAGCGGACAAATCAGCCCATTTCCAACAGAGCTGGTGCGCCATCCTGTGCATTTTGTGGGCGCTACATTGGAGTTCAGACGGCTCGAATTGATACGGACGGACTTCTTTAATCAATTGCAAACATGTATGCTTTCCTCTTCAGAACTATTTGAATCATATTCATAACTGGATGAGTAACAAGAAAGCATCTTCTCCAAATCTGAACTCTCTGAAGCCATTGTTTTGATTCTGGAGCAAGGCAGTGTGTGAACAATAGTGATGTCACGAACAAGGGGGCGGGACTTTCTGAATCTGCCCAGTTCTGAGCTCATTTTGTGGCAGTTTTGGGACACTTCAAGTCATTTTTATTGGTGTTTTGCATTTGACTAAAAATATCAGCCTAAGTGTTTTGGGTATTTTAGATGCTATAAAACGTTTTTCTGATGTCAGTTAGGAAACAAAAAATTGGTGTCGGTTGGCCTTTAAAGCTGAAGTTCCAGACAGTTAAACTGCAACTCTTGACTTAGCTTGACCAATAAATTCAATCCGGGAATATCTTTTTATTTAAAGGACAACCGATGCCTCTGGACAAGTTAAATCGCTTCAAATGACTTCTACTGAGCGCATTTTACAAAGATTCCACCGCATATAGCTATATTTTACGTTTTAAGACTCGCGCTGAATATTCCGGAAGTCTTGTTTTAGAGTTGGTGACGAGACCTCACGTCACAGAAGGAACACCCCTGACCGAGAAAGGACACACTGTAGCAGTCCTTTCATCACGTCAATGCATTTTGCAGTACTTTATTTGGCCTGAAAACTCTGCGTTGATGGCGAAATTAGAAAGAAAAGACATAAATAACGTTATAGTGAATCGTGTGTTGCACCGAGCAACTATTTGATATTCGCTGACAAAAAAGGAAAAAAAAATCAGCCTATTTCCACGGAGCTTTGTCGCCATCTTCTGCCTTTTTTGGGCGCTACATTTCCCCGCAGATACCACAAAATGACACGGAATAAATTCTTTAAATGATTGCAAACATGTACCCTTTCCTCTTCAGAACTATTTGAATCATATTCATAACTGGATGAGTAACAAGAAAGCATCTTCTCCAAATCTGAAGCCATTGTTCCGATTCTCGAGCAAGGCAAGACGTCTCGGCGTGACACCACAAACAAGGGGGCGGGGGACCTTCTGAAACTGGCCACTTCCAGTTTCAATTTGAAGTAGTTTTTAGACACCAAGTCTTTTTTATTGGTGTTTTGCATTTGATTAAAAATATCATACTGCGTGTTTTGGATATTTTACATGCTATAAAACGTTTTTCTGATGTCAGTTAAGGAACAAAAAAAGTGGTGTCGGTTGTCCTTTAAGGTTAAAGAAGAAGAACAATTAGTCTCTGTTGGCTTACTGGCACGGGAGCGTCGTCCTGCAATCCTCGGCGCCTCAGTTGGACCCTCTCGAGAGGTCTCAAGTAGGGACTTGTCCACTCAAACCACTCATCATAACGATGACTCCACTGACGGTAATGAATTAGTACTTTCTCATCGTCGTAATCAATCTTCTCAATGTTAGCGGCATACCTATAAAGCAACGGAAGGCAAGAAGTTGATATTTTGAAGTTTCCGGTACAAATCAAGAGCGTGGGCAAGGGGGGGGGGGGGCGATCATGCTGGTCACACGCTCTGCATCATCCATTGTACACCACCCAAAAAACGTTTGTGATGAATAAAATGAGGATTATGACCCCCAGTGACTTGCCTCCCAAAATTATAAAACGAAAAACGTGCCTTTGTCCGAGTTGGTGAATTGTACTTACAAAACGATAGGGGATATTCATTCATGGCAAAATGCCACGCAGGAATTTTGCCACTCAGCCAAAAGTACTGAAACAAACAGTTGGACAAACCTTTTGTTTTATTTACAAGATGAATTTTTTCACTCATCCCCAAAGGGGAAATTTGCCTTGTACGCCCTTCTTGTTTTCCGTACTACATACAAGTGTTATTTGCTTTTTCGCAATACAATGATACCTTGGCTTGCGAACTTAATTGGTTCCCAGACAGTGTAAAACGAAAAGTGTGTATCCCAAGAATTAATTTCCCATAGGAAACCATTAAAATGAGAATAAATGAGAATAATCAGTTCCCAGGTCGTTGATGAAATGGATAGCTTTTTGTATAAAGTCCCTCAAGGAGCTTTGGGTTGTACATCTTGGAAGTTGTGATATTGCAACAGATGCAAACCGACACACTAGAAACTTCATTAATAGCTGGTTCCCTTGCTTGTCTTTTTATTTCAAATTGAACTGATGGCTAGTGCGGGTTATTTGGGGAGCCTGATTGATGGGAATTTTAACCTTGCAGTCTACACTCCGGCTTTGAACTATCAAAGTTGAAACAGTCCAAATTTCACTGTTTGGTATCCATTTTGTCTCTCTCTCTGTCTGACTGTCTCTTTAATGTTTAAACCACCCCCCTCACTGCTGCGTTCTTGACCAATCACGTGGCTTCAACCGAAGACCGGGGGCAGGGAATAGAGGACAAAAAAATGTCGGCAGCCACTTTCTCTTTTGGAGAATGGCTTCACTCTCTCTGTCTGTTACCCCCCCCTTCCCCCCACTGCTGCGTTCTTTACCAATCGCATGGCTTTAACTGGGGGAGGGGACGACACATTACTCATTGTGGCAGCTCCGTGTGTATCCCGAAAAATAGTTCGTGTACCAAGGTAATTTTTTTTATAAATGTAACGTTCGTAAACCGAAAAGTTCGGAAGCCAAGGGGTTCATAAACCGAGGTATCACTGTACATAAAATAGGTCTGTGTATTTTTTTTAAGATTTGACTGCAAACAGATTGACAGCAAGCAAACACTGTCCCAGAAAGGAAACAAAGCCAACATAAAAATGGAGTTTCAAGGATGGAAAGGTATGAATGAGGCCATGACTCACCAGTTTTTGAGGCTATCTCTGGCCTCAAGCTGAGCTCCCACCTCAAATGTTATCCCTCTTCTGTTAGGGGGCGTCTTACTCATACTGCCCACATCAAGGCTCTTTTCCTGGACACACACACACACACACACACACACACACACACACACACACACACACACACACACACACACACACACACACACACACACACACACACACACACACACACACACACACACACACACACACACACAACACATACCCATGAAAGTGCTATTCAAAAACTACACTACTCCTACATGTACAGTTTCTTTTCATCACAACCACTGCATCCCAAATGAGCATCTTGCGAGTAGAAAACACAGGAAGGTGACAAAGCAAGCACGCTCTGAAGATGAAGCAGAGGGGAATATAACAAGCTACGGTGAGCCAGGCCCCTTAAATGGTAATGAGATGAGATCTTCATCGTTGTTAAAAAAATGTCTATCAGCATCCCTTTCACCTTGATGAAAAAAAATGGTACACGCACATGTCCAATAGCAGCAATGACAGCCTATTGTACAAGCATGGTGTTCGGAATGGTGGAAGCATGCAATGGCGCAATAGGGACTTTGTTGGAGCGGTCTGGGCGTGCTCACGGGGGACGCCACGCTACAAACCGTAATACGGACGCGCATCTCGGCCCACGTGCTTAGCAACCGGCCGATCCCCGGTTCAGACACAAAAGGTATGGGGCGACCACCACGTGGTCGGCTCTGTCTGGGGTAAACCCGTTGATCTCACGTTGACGTGACGCGAAATTTGACAGGCTACAAACATAGCAATAGAAGTGGGTGTGTTTTGTAGTCACATCAAAGACTCAACGGTTCCACGGCAGACACAGGAAACGAGAATTGGATGGGGCATCATCAAAAGAGACAGTGGCGGGTTCAAAATGACTGGTTTAAGTCGCAGTCCAAAGCGTCCACTAATGCAGTTGTGCGCTGATATAAAACCCGATGGAACAATCAGTACAGTTGTGCTCGTTTGAAGAACCTCAAGAATCGAATGGGATCAATTTTATATGTCATTTGCTTGTGTTCTTTTTGACCACCTCAGCCAGGACTTCATAATTTAAGATACGGTCGGGTTTTATAACGTGTAGGCGTAGCGCGAAAAGCTCTTTTCCGACATCGGGATGAACGCGAATCCGATTGGCGTAAAGCGTTTCACGTGGGCAAGGGCGAGCATTGCAATTGGACCTGCAGCTGTCACTCAGACTAGCTGGCTAGGGCCTCGCGCGAAGGCCTTCACTCGTCCACACTTTTCTCGGTAGGGAGCAGGGCAGCGTGGCAACACAAAGCATTTAACTTCCCCACCTACGACACCAAGCCGCCACTCAGAGGTCCCAAGCGGGAAGCGACGTGAGAACACGGCTCGACAAAGACACGACCGCGACGCCGACAGGAAGGGGCCGTATTGTGTCGACGACTTCGTCACATTTGTTTGGAACTCAAAACGCCGACATGCGGCATTACGCCAGCCAAGATGTTGATGCCTCCACCGAAAGCGGGCTCTCTTTTCGCCAGTTATATCTCCACAAGTGCGACGAGGAACACGGTTCTTACCTTTTCCCCAATCACCTGTAGTCCGGTTGTGTGTCAAAAATGCGCCGAAATCGCGTGAAAAACGGATACTGCAGCCTCCGCCTGTCTGCCTCGCGGATCACGCAGTTGAGTTTCTCACTCGCATTCACTACCGGCGCGGGCTGCGTGGCGCATGCGCGTTCTAAGGTTCTCGCGTCACCGGCCCGATTCTTTTATTTATTTTTAACAATACAATACTGAAAAACGCTTTGGGTATTTTGGATTTAATCATTGAATTCATCATATGATTGGATTCATATTTAATATGTGTATATTTACATCGAGTTGTCGTTTACGCAATTTTGTAGATTCTTTCGGAGTAAGTAAACAAATAACATTTATTTTGAAAAATAGGAAAGATTTGAAAATCAACAAAATATGTATTTAGGAGGAATGTCCGATATACTGTAACACATTTTCGGGATAATTAAATCTCTCCAGGCTACATGGAGGCATCTTACTCTGATGGCTGCGGTCAAGCCAGCCTTCACTCGCAAAATCGAAGTCAAGTGAGCCGCCACTTCCATTGACAACACTGTACATGCCAGTGAGCGGCGCGCACTACCTTCAAAATAAAAGCAAAACAACGAGTGCATGCCCAGCAGTGGTTTGGATGTAAATAAACAAAACATATGGAAAACACATTAACTTAAGATGAAACAATAACTCTCAGAAAGGTGCCAAAGTGCGTTCTCAAGCGGAGTCAGAAAAACTAATAATAATAAATAATAATAATGATGGTGACGATGATGATGATAAAAGTAAAATAAACACCATCACAGTTCAGTGTATGCTGACGTCATTTTTCATTAATTTTTAGAAAGTGCTAAAGGAGAAAATCTTCGATATCCCTGGAATAAATCAACACCAGGGCCCAGGGGAAACTAGAGCACACCAGCTGTGACACCAGACCACTGTAATACAGACCTGATGTTTTATTTTGAAATAATGGGCCTCTGAAAAGTGATAACTTATCGGTATTGTTTGTCAATTAAAAAAAATCGAATAATAGTCGATATCCCGGTACAAAACCAACAGTGGGGAGAATTAGAGCGCCCCAGCTATCCAACCAGACCACTCTGATACAGATCTGATGTTTTATTTTGAAATAAGGGGCCTCTGAAAATTGAAAACATATTGATATTGTTTGTCAATTAAAAAAAAAACTTCTAAATCGAATAATAGTCGATATCCCGGGACATAATCAACAGTGGGGAAAATTAGATCACCCCAGCTATCCTACCAGACCAGTCTGATGCAGATATGATGTTTTGTTTTGGAATAATGGGCCTCTGAAAAGTGATAATGTATCGATATTGTTCATCAAAATAAAAAAAACTTCTACATTGAAAAATATGCGATATCCCTGGACCAAACAAACACTGGGTGAAACCAAGGCACACCAGCTATCCAACCAGACCACTCTGATACAGATCTGATGTTTTATTTTGAAATAAAGGGCCTCTGAAAAGTGACATCTGACCTGTTTCCTAACTCTAATGCATGTGAACATGTTGGTATTGTGTGTGTGTCAATGTTTAAAAAATTATACAAAATTCGATATCAATGGACCAAATCAACACTGGGGGAAACGAGAGCACCCCAGCTATTGTAACCTTGGATTTGTTTTTACACTTTTTCTAGTACATAAATGCGCTTACTGAATGTAGCCACACGGGGGCACAAGCCAGTGTCTTATTGTGCCGGTCCCAAGCCCGGATAAATACAGAGGGTTGTGTCAGGAAGGGCATCCGACGTAAAAAAAATTGCCAAAACAAATATGCGAATCAAACCTCTGAATCCCATACCGGATCGGTCGAGGCGCGGGTTAACAACGGCCGCCATTGGTACTGTTGACCTTCAGGGTGCCAGTGGAAAATGGACTACTGTTGGTCGAAGAAGGAGAGGAGGGAGGTGTGCCCGGAGGAAAAGAGAGAATCTGAACGCCAAGAGTATAGAACTAAGAGTAGGAACTTTGAATGTAGGAACAATGACAGGTAAAGGTAGAGAGCTGGTTGACATGATGCAGAGAAGGAAGGTAGACATACTGTGTGTTCAGGAGACCAGGTGGAAAGAGAGCAAGGCTAGAAGTTTAGGGTCAGGGTTTAAGCTGTTCTATCATGGTGAAGACAGAAAGAGAAATGGAGTTGGAAATTTTGGTTGGACTTTGATGAAGTCATACAGAACATCCCGAGAAGTGACAGGGTTGTAATTGGTGGAGACTTCAATGGACATGTTGGCGCAGGAAACAAAGATGATGAGGAGGTGATGGGCAGGTTTGGACTCCAGATGAGGAACGCTGAAGGACAGATGGTGGTTGACTTTGCTAAGAGAATGGAAATGGCGATTGTAAATACTTTCTTTCAGAAGAGACAGAAACATAGGGTGACCTGTAAGAGTGTAGGCAGAATTACACAGGTAGACTACATTTTGTGTCACCGGCGCCATCTAAAGGAAATCAGTGACTGCAAAGTAGTGGTTGGTGAGGGTGTAGCCAGACAGCGTGCAGCGGCTGCTGTTCTCTGTGCTCCGGCAAATAAATATCCTACTTGTATGATCTAAACAAGAGGACCTTCTCGACTCTTTATTCTCCCAAATGCATCGCGAAAGCGCTGAAGATCTCAACAATGCACTCAACTACGTATGATGTTGTTTATTTTACTTTTATTATTATTATTATTATTATTATTATTATTATTATTATTATTATTATTATTATTATTATTATTCCAACTACTTTTTCTCTCTCCATTTGAGAACACGTCTTTACGGAAGAGGATGAGGGCCACTGAAGAAAAAAAAACGGTTGGCAAAATTCTGACTTTAATCTCAGAATTCTGACTTTAAACTGACTTTAAAGTCAGAATTATTTTCCTTGTGACTTTAAAGTCAGAATTCTGACTTTAAAGGAATTCTGACTTTATTCTCAGAATTCTGATTTAAAAGTCAGAATTCTGAGATTAAAGTCAGAATTTTGCCAACCGTATTTTTTTTTCTTCAGTGGCCCTAATCCTCTTCCGTAATAAAAGGATAACGTGCGCATGCGCGGTACGATGTCTGTATTTTGTTTTTTTTAATCATTTCAAATAATTTACGGCATACTGCAACTTTTATATGGGAATTGTAATCATTTATAAGGGCAACTACTACCCAACGTTGACAGGTATGAAAATCGCCGTGATTAGCGATATGGCCGATATTAAAATTGGCTCCATCTAGTGGTCAGAAAGCAGACATCTTGGACGGTGGCATTTTTATACACTTTATGTGCCTCCATTCGAAACAGAGGACTACGGTTATTTGTATTGAGAGTTAATTCTTTCATGTGATTTCACATCACCTTCACCACCACCGTAGAACTACAAACAAGTATAAAAATAGAACTATTATTTACACATAAACATTTGGGCTTTACATCAATGAAATAAAACGTATTTCGGTCCGAAATGGAAGTTTTTGATGTTCGTCCTTTTTATCTTTTCCTTGCTAAACAGTACAGTACGGAGCCCCTAAGGGGACATCGAAGAAAAAAAAAAAAAACTTTGCGAGATCTCGCAAAACTTTGCGTTCCCTCGCAAAACTTTGCGTTCCCTCGCAATACTTTGCGTTCCCTCGCAATACTTTTGCGAGATCTTGCAAAGAATGCGAGATCTCGCAATCTTTTTTTAAAAAATACGCGTACATGTACTTCCGGTTCATCGTCAGTGTAACCGAAAACAACAAACATGGAGCCTTTTCACCCTTTCGTTCCTTTAATCCAGTTTTACTTTAAAATTGGCTTGAAATACAAAGATATAAAATCCGTTCTTGAGATTAAACACGGCTTACTAATAAGTGAAAGACATTTGAAGCGAGTGGTGAACAAAAGTGGACTATTTCGCCGAAAAACGTTCGATGACTTGGGCGTCTTGGTTGACTTTATTCGGACAACTACACGGTTACAGGTGGATGTACAGTAAGTGCAGAGAACATGGGCTTCTTGTCAGGAAAGAGGATGTTCGTCTGGTCCTGAAAGAGTTGGATCCGAGAGGAGTGTCTTTAAGGCAAGCAAGACGTCTGAGACGACGAAACTACTTCTCGAAAGGGCCGGATTTTATTTGGCATATGGATTCATATGACAAACTGAAACCGTTTGGAATTTGCATCAATGGGGCTATTGATGGCTTTTCAAGGAAAATAATGTGGCTCGATGCCTACACAACAAGTAGTGACCCGAAGTTAATTGGAGGTTACTACATTGAAGTTGTGCACCGTTTGGGAGGTTGTCCTCGAATCGTTCGAGCTGATTTGGGGACTGAAAATGGTCATGTTAAAGGCTTCCAGCGTTTCCTGGTGCCCATACCGCCAGGCAGCACCCTTGACAGTTACTTGGATGGAGCCAGCACCGCCAATCAAATAATTTAATATTGGTGGGGGTTTCTTCGCAGCCAATGCATGGAATTCTGGTTATCACTCTTCAAAGACCTCAGAGACAATGGCTTCTTTGATGGTGGATTTCTGGACAAAAGCATCCTGCAATTTTGTTGCATGGGACTTATTCAGGTGAGTTCATATATTCTGTAGCTCCATTTATGAAATATGTATTTTTGTATTTGAGAGGGTGTTGATGGGACACAAAAGAAGGTAAATAATCGGATAGTGGAAAGAAGATAGTGGTCTGTGTGTGTGGGGACATAGGGTGAAGGTGAAATGATCAAGGAAAAGATGAAGGAAAAGTGGGGATGGGCAGAGTAGTAAACATGAGTGACGAGTTTAAGGTAGAAAGGAGGGAGCAGGGAGAGAAAAAGCAGTCTAATTCTATAATTTCTTGCTCATAAGAGCTGCTATGACTGTGCAACTCTTCCTAAATCTGTCTGTATATCACACCAAATCCAGCAGGCATTTAAACAACTTCTTCCCTCAAGCAATTAACTCTCTAAAAAGTAACCCCAATAGAACTGTATAGTGCCTCCATTTTTTGATGAGACTAGTGCAGCTACAGGAGACAATTTCCTTGTGTGTACTACATACTTGGCAAAAAAAGATGATTCTGATTCTGATATTATTCTCAACAGGATGAGTTGGATGATACTGCCCGTGTTTGGAACAGCCATCTCATCAGGCCCTCAAAGAACATAAATGTCCCCAGTGGTCGGCCCAACGTGATGTATTCTTTACCTGAACTTTATGGCACAAGGGACTTCCTCTCCACAGTTGACAATGAACAAGTTCAACTATGCAAAAGCCAGTGTGTCTTCCGTTTAACTATGCCTTGTGATCCGGATGTATTTGTATTGTGTGCTTCCTTAATGGCCCAGTCTGGTCTGATGCCACCAAAAGAGCCGTATCAGGCTCTGAACTTGTACTTGCACCTCAGAGAGGCCCTTACTGCAATTCTAAATTAGAAGCATGATGTTTTCAGGGGTCAGAGACATTAACCTTTGGTGAAAGCATTTTTGTTTCCGTATACCAGTCATACTGGAATTATATTACATTAAAATTTAAACATGAATTACTCAAAGCAATAACCATATTTTTTTTTGGTGTGTGTTTGGGTGAAGCCATTTTATGGCTCCTCAACTGGTTCGAAGTAATATTTAATGAAGGCTGAATCCGACGACCATTGCCATTTCTTCAACCCTTTGTTCATCATTTCTTTTATCACTTCACTTTAAATGGATTATTGGGATACATTTGAGGACGAATAATATATAGCAATCACAATTTAAATAATTTTTTGTCTGCTGTTTTTGTTACTGTATAAGGAAAGCATATTTGATCAATATGAAATGTTCATTTGCCAAATCATTCTGGGTGTCAATAAATATACTTGGTTGCTGATTTTAACCACAAATACTTAACCAATGTGGATCTGTATAGTATTCCTGCACCCCAGTACACAATCACTTGCCTGTAAATGATAACATAATTGTCACTCTTCAATTTCGTCAGCAGGTGGTGTCTTGTGTTTAAAAAAAACATGAATTATTTGGAACAAATTTTATTAACATTGACAAATTGGTATGAACAGCAATCACAAACATATAAATGGAATACAATATCAAGTACAAAAAGAATTGCTTTTGTTTGAACAGTGCAAATATTTGCAACATTACATGACATATCAACTTCAAACCTTTAGGTCAAACTGAAAGTGGCACCATATCCGAAACCATTAGGAGAATAAGTGATATGGAAAATTGAATGAATGAATAATAACCATGAAATCAATTGTAGACACAAAAGGAAAATACAACTGTAGACTGCCCTACGCAAGGTTGACCATGACAGATGTTTTACATCTCAAAGTACAAATAATGAAATGCTCCTAAACTGATGTGTGTGCATGTGTGTGTAGACATAAGAGAGTCAATCAATCAATTGCGCACTTTCTCCCACCATGTTGGTGACAGATGAATGAGCTTCACTGCATTCATCCAAATGAGATGTTGGAGTATTTTCTTTTGTGCCAATGTAAAATCTTAACAGTTTCAATTTGTTTTTTTCATAGAGTCTGCCAATTGTTTCATCTAAAGCAATGTGGTTTCTTTTGAAATCACAGACCTCAAAAGTAAAGTCTTCAACAGGTCCTTTGGTTTAGCTTCCATCTGGGAAAAATAGCCCTTTTCCCAGCTCCAAAATTTGAGCGACAGTTGCTGTTTTTTTCCAGGATGGCATGCCTTGTTCCTCCACCTTTGCTTGTCCTCACTTGATGGTAATCGTTGCCATAAATCTTCCTTTGAGTCTTTTCTGCAGAAACATTGTTATGTCTTGCCATCCCATCAACATGGTTTTGGAGTACTCCCGAAGTCTCAGCCAGTACATCTTTTTTCCTTGATCTTATTTTGCCTCTTAATTTTTGGAGGAGCAGTTCATTATCACCACTGGACATTTTCTGATGACAAAAGCAAAGAACAGCTATTCGATCACCATAAGAAGTGATATATTTGCCCATTTGCTCTTCGGTCATCATAGCAATTACTGCCATGTCAACCTGCAAAGATAAATTGTGAGAATAAATACTTGACATGTTTATTTAATTATCAATAACTTTTAATACATTTAACATATTCACATGAGTGATGGGACACTACAGTCATCATTATTTGTATTCAGTATTACACGAGAATAGTATATTAGGTAGCGGCAGCCCAATTACTAACTGTAATATCGATTTTAAATTGTGTTAATAACCTCATTATTAAAATAGAATTAACAGTACAGGTAGAGTAGATAGAAATGTTAGCTTCACTTTCACTTTATTGACCTACTACCAATACTACTTCGAAAAAAAATGTCCATGTTTCTCTTGTTTTGCTTATTACATCAGACTTTGTAGCTGTATGCCCACCTTGTCGCTTTTCATACGTGCAATGTCCACGTGAGGGACGTTTGTTGACTGCAAGAAGTGTTCCAAGTCTTCCTCCATGATGCGCCGAGTTGTTACCTTCTCTCAATAAGCAGCGCGCGCGACCGTCTACCTGAGCCAAGCTGACCCGGAAGTACAGGAACGCACATTTTTTAAAAAAAGATTGCGAGATCTCGCAATCTTTGCGAGAGAATGCAAAGTATTGCGAGGGAACGCAAAGTATTGCGAGGGAACGCAAAGTTTTGCGAGGGAACGCAAACTTTTGCGAGGGAACGCAAAGTTTTGCGAGGGAACGCAAAGTTTTGCGAGATCTCGCAAAGTTTTTTTTTTTTTTCTTCGATGTCCCCTTAGGGGCTCCGTAGTACAGCGATAAAGCATGTCGATTCTACGGAGCCCCTAAGGGGACATCGAAGAAAAAAAAAAAACTTTGCGAGATCTCGCAAAACTTTGCGTTCCCTCGCAAAACTTTGCGTTCCCTCGCAATACTTTGCGTTCCCTCGCAATACTTTTGCGAGATCTCGCATTCTTTGCGAGATCTTGCAAAGAATGCGAGATCTCGCAATCTTTTTTTAAAAAATACGCGTACATGTACTTCCGGTTCATCGTCAGTGTAACCGAAAACAACAAACATGGAGCCTTTTCACCCTTTCGTTCCTTTAATCCAGTTTTACTTTAAAATTGGCTTGAAATACAAAGATATAAAATCCGTTCTTGAGATTAAACACGGCTTACTAATAAGTGAAAGACATTTGAAGCGAGTGGTGAACAAAAGTGGACTATTTCGCCGAAAAACGTTCGATGACTTGGGCGTCTTGGTTGACTTTATTCACAACCAGTTGCAGAATTCCGGACAACTACACGGTTACAGGTGGATGTACAGTAAGTGCAGAGAACATGGGCTTCTTGTCAGGGAAGAGGATGTTCGTCTGGTCCTGAAAGAGTTGGATCCGAGAGGAGTGTCTAATGCAAGCAAGACGTCTGAGACGACGAAACTACTTCTCGAAAGGGCCGAATTTTATTTGGCATATGGATTCATGACAAACTGAAACTGTTTGGAATTTGCATCAATGGGGCTATTGATGGCTTTTCAAGGAAAATAATGTGGCTCAATGCCTACACAACAAGTAGTGACCCGAAGTTAATTGGAGGTTACTACATTGAAGTTGTGCACCGTTTGGGAGGTTGTCCTCGAATCGTTCGAGCTGATTTGGGGACTGAAAATGGTCATGTTAAAGGCTTCCAGCGTTTCCTGGTGCCCATACCGCCAGGCAGCACCCTTGACAGTTACTTGGATGGAGCCAGCACCGCCAATCAAAGAATTTAATATTGGTGGGGGTTTCTTCGCAGCCAATGCATGGAATTCTGGTTATCACTCTTCAAAGACCTCAGAGACAATGGCTTCTTCGATGGTGGATTTCTGGACAAAAGCATCCTGCAATTTTGTTGCATGGGACTTATTCAGGTGAGTTCATATATTCTGTAGCTCCATTTATGAAATATGTATTTTTGTATTTGAGAGGGTGTTGATGGGACACAAAAGAAGGTAAATAATCGGATAGTGGAAAGAAGATAGTGGTCTGTGTGGGGACATAGGGTGAAGGTGAAATGATCAAGGAAAAGATGAAGGAAAAGTGGGGATGGGCAGAGTAGTAAACATGAGTGACGAGTTTAAGGTAGAAAGGAGGGAGCAGGGAGAGAAAAGCAGTCTAATTCTATAATTTCTTGCTCATAAGAGCTGCTATGACTGTGCAACTCTTCCTAAATCTGTCTGTATATCACACCAAATCCAGCAGGCATTTAAACAACTTCTTCCCTCAAGCAATTAACTCTCTAAAAAGTAACCCCAATAGAACTGTATAGTGCCTCCATTTTTTGATGAGACTAGTGCAGCTACAGGAGACAATTTCCTTGTGTGTACTACATACTTGGCAAAAAAAGATGATTCTGATTCTGATATTATTCTCAACAGGATGAGTTGGATGATACTGCCCGTGTTTGGAACAGCCATCTCATCAGGCCCTCAAAGAACATAAATGTCCCCAGTGGTCGGCCCAACGTGATGTATTCTTTACCTGAACTTTATGGCACAAGGGACTTCCTCTCCACAGTTGACAATGAACAAGTTCAACTATGCAAAAGCCAGTGTGTCTTCCGTTTAACTATGCCTTGTGATCCGGATGTATTTGTATTGTGTGCTTCCTTAATGGCCCAGTCTGGTCTGATGCCACCAAAAGAGCCGTATCAGGCTGTGAACTTGTACTTGCACCTCAGAGAGGCCCTTACTTTTATTTATTTTTAACAATACAATACTGAAAAACGCTTTGGGTATTTTGGATTTAATCATTGAATTCATCATATGATTGGATTCATATTTAATATGTGTATATTTACATCGAGTTGTCGTTTACGCAATTTTGTAGATTCTTTCGGAGTAAGTAAACAAATAACATTTATTTTGAAAAATAGGAAAGATTTGAAAATCAACAAAATATGTATTTAGGAGGAATGTCCGATATACTGTAACACATTTTCGGGATAATTAAATCTCTCCAGGCTACATGGAGGCATCTTACTCTGATGGCTGCGGTCAAGCCAGCCTTCACTCGCAAAATCGAAGTCAAGTGAGCCGCCACTTCCATTGACAACACTGTACATGCCAGTGAGCGGCGCGCACTACCTTCAAAATAAAAGCAAAACAACGAGTGCATGCCCAGCAGTGGTTTGGATGTAAATAAACAAAACATATGGAAAACACATTAACTTAAGATGAAACAATAACTCTCAGAAAGGTGCCAAAGTGCGTTCTCAAGCGGAGTCAGAAAAACTAATAATAATAAATAATAATAATGATGGTGACGATGATGATGATAAAAGTAAAATAAACACCATCACAGTTCAGTGTATGCTGACGTCATTTTTCATTAATTTTTAGAAAGTGCTAAAGGAGAAAATCTTCGATATCCCTGGAATAAATCAACACCAGGGCCCAGGGGAAACTAGAGCACACCAGCTGTGACACCAGACCACTGTAATACAGACCTGATGTTTTATTTTGAAATAATGGGCCTCTGAAAAGTGATAACTTATCGGTATTGTTTGTCAATTAAAAAAAATCGAATAATAGTCGATATCCCGGTACAAAACCAACAGTGGGGAGAATTAGAGCGCCCCAGCTATCCAACCAGACCACTCTGATACAGATCTGATGTTTTATTTTGAAATAAGGGGCCTCTGAAAATTGAAAACATATTGATATTGTTTGTCAATTAAAAAAAAAACTTCTAAATCGAATAATAGTCGATATCCCGGGACATAATCAACAGTGGGGAAAATTAGATCACCCCAGCTATCCTACCAGACCAGTCTGATGCAGATATGATGTTTTGTTTTGGAATAATGGGCCTCTGAAAAGTGATAATGTATCGATATTGTTCATCAAAATAAAAAAAACTTCTACATTGAAAAATATGCGATATCCCTGGACCAAACAAACACTGGGTGAAACCAAGGCACACCAGCTATCCAACCAGACCACTCTGATACAGATCTGATGTTTTATTTTGAAATAAAGGGCCTCTGAAAAGTGACATCTGACCTGTTTCCTAACTCTAATGCATGTGAACATGTTGGTATTGTGTGTGTGTCAATGTTTAAAAAATTATACAAAATTCGATATCAATGGACCAAATCAACACTGGGGGAAACGAGAGCACCCCAGCTATTGTAACCTTGGATTTGTTTTTACACTTTTTCTAGTACATAAATGCGCTTACTGAATGTAGCCACACGGGGGCACAAGCCAGTGTCTTATTGTGCCGGTCCCAAGCCCGGATAAATACAGAGGGTTGTGTCAGGAAGGGCATCCGACGTAAAAAAAATTGCCAAAACAAATATGCGAATCAAACCTCTGAATCCCATACCGGATCGGTCGAGGCGCGGGTTAACAACGGCCGCCATTGGTACTGTTGACCTTCAGGGTGCCAGTGGAAAATGGACTACTGTTGGTCGAAGAAGGAGAGGAGGGAGGTGTGCCCGGAGGAAAAGAGAGAATCTGAACGCCAAGAGTATAGAACTAAGAGTAGGAACTTTGAATGTAGGAACAATGACAGGTAAAGGTAGAGAGCTGGTTGACATGATGCAGAGAAGGAAGGTAGACATACTGTGTGTTCAGGAGACCAGGTGGAAAGAGAGCAAGGCTAGAAGTTTAGGGTCAGGGTTTAAGCTGTTCTATCATGGTGAAGACAGAAAGAGAAATGGAGTTGGAAATTTTGGTTGGACTTTGATGAAGTCATACAGAACATCCCGAGAAGTGACAGGGTTGTAATTGGTGGAGACTTCAATGGACATGTTGGCGCAGGAAACAAAGATGATGAGGAGGTGATGGGCAGGTTTGGACTCCAGATGAGGAACGCTGAAGGACAGATGGTGGTTGACTTTGCTAAGAGAATGGAAATGGCGATTGTAAATACTTTCTTTCAGAAGAGACAGAAACATAGGGTGACCTGTAAGAGTGTAGGCAGAATTACACAGGTAGACTACATTTTGTGTCACCGGCGCCATCTAAAGGAAATCAGTGACTGCAAAGTAGTGGTTGGTGAGGGTGTAGCCAGACAGCGTGCAGCGGCTGCTGTTCTCTGTGCTCCGGCAAATAAATATCCTACTTGTATGATCTAAACAAGAGGACCTTCTCGACTCTTTATTCTCCCAAATGCATCGCGAAAGCGCTGAAGATCTCAACAATGCACTCAACTACGTATGATGTTGTTTATTTTACTTTTATTATTATTATTATTATTATTATTATTATTATTATTATTATTATTATTATTATTATTATTATTCCAACTACTTTTTCTCTCTCCATTTGAGAACACGTCTTTACGGAAGAGGATGAGGGCCACTGAAGAAAAAAAAAACGGTTGGCAAAATTCTGACTTTAATCTCAGAATTCTGACTTTAAACTGACTTTAAAGTCAGAATTATTTTCCTTGTGACTTTAAAGTCAGAATTCTGACTTTAAAGGAATTCTGACTTTATTCTCATAATTCTGATTTAAAAGTCAGAATTCTGAGATTAAAGTCAGAATTTTGCCAACCGTATTTTTTTTCTTCAGTGGCCCTAATCCTCTTCCGTAATAAAAGGATAACGTGCGCATGCGCGGTACGATGTCTGTATTTATTTTTTTTTTATCATTTCAAATAATTTACGGCATACTGCAACTTTTATATGGGAATTGTAATCATTTATAAGGGCAACTACTAGCCAACGTTGACAGGTATGAAAATCGCCGTGATTAGCGATATGGCCGATATTAAAATTGGCTCCATCTAGTGGTCAGAAAGCAGACATCTTGGACGGTGGCATTTTTATACACTTTATGTGCCTCCATTCGAAACAGAGGACTACGGTTATTTGTATTGAGAGTTAATTCTTTCATGTGATTTCACATCACCTTCACCACCACCGTAGAACTACAAACAAGTATAAAAATAGAACTATTATTTACACATAAACATTTGGGCTTTACATCAATGAAATAAAACGTATTTCGGTCCGAAATGGAAGTTTTTGATCTTCGTCCTTTTTATCTTTTCCTTGCTAAACAGTACAGCGATAAAGCATGTCGATTCTCGCCGTCTTCTCAGTAAAATATAACTTAAATAACGACGCGGGGAAAGTAAAACCTGTACCGGAAGTGACAACAACCTAACGTAATGCGAAGAAAATAAAGCACAGCCATCTGCTGGTCAACTATGGGATAGCAGTGATAAACAAATATATCAGCTGCATTTTACACTATATATATATATATATATATATATATATATATATATATATATATATATATATATATATAGAGTATACATTTATTTTTTAAGCGCCTTTCAAAACTCAAGAACACTTTACAGTCATAGGATAACTTTTTACTGCATATGCTGCACCTCTAATTGGATTGGATTTGCTTTTATTAGTCTTGCATATAATGCCATACCTCTCTAATTTATTCAATAGAATGTTGAGCTTTTTCAGATCAAGATGCCAACATTAAATTTATTGATTTTGGTCAAGTCAGAGGGTTGTGTGAGGAAGGGCATCCGACGTAAAAGCGTGGCCAAAACAAACATGCGGATCAAACCTCTAAAGATGTAGGACACTGATTTGCTGTGGCGACCCCTTGAAGGGAAAATACGAAAGGAGAAGAAGAAGAAGATTTTTTGACTTTTGAAGAAGTTTTCATTGAGGTTTCTACTGTTTATGTGTCTCGGCGAAAGTCCACTTTCAATCCCAAATGACAAAAAGAGGATGCAAACAAATACACAACTGACCAAACCTTTATTGACAATTGCTCTGTCGTCAAACAAGGAAGATCAGCCTATACACACACACACACACACACACACACGTCGAGTGGTTTGAGTCAGTCCTATGTTCAAAAGGCAGGAAGTTACGGCAGAACAACAAAACATTGACAAAACCATTTCTCTTTTTTTGCTCATTACAGCATCTCCCACACATATCCTTCATTCAAATAAACTGTTACTTTTATTTACATGTGCTGTATACATACACACATACACAGTGATACCTTGGCTTACGAACTTAATTGGTTCCCAGACAGCGTGGAAGGCGAAAAGTGTGTATCCCAAAAATTAATTTCCCATAGGAAACCATTAAAATGACAATAATCCGTTACCAGGTCCCCATTAAACATAATTTTCTACTTTCTAATTTTCTAAGCCTTAAAACTACACAAATTATACCTTATTTTATAGAGAATAAATGTGATATGGTATTATAATTAAAGAAATAAACTGTACTATATAATAAAGTCGTTTTATTTACCTTTGTGATGGTCGTTGATGGCTTGATGGAATGGAGTGGTTTCATCAGCATTAAACACTTGATGAGGAACGTAGCCTTCTTCTTTCACCATCTTCAGGAATGATCCCTTGTAGGTGCTTTCTCTGCTTTAATGTTATCTAGTTCCTCATCAATTGTGTTGTTTAGCTGGGTAGATAGCTTTTTGCATCAAGTGTACAAATGGCTTGTGCGGGTTGTTTGTGGAGCCTGATTGATGGGATATTTTAACCTTGCAGTCTACACTCTGCCATTGAACTATCAAAGTTGAAACTCTCTCACTGTCGTCTGCCTGTCTCTTTAATGTTTAAACCACCTCCCGTCACGGGTGCGTTCTTGACCAATCACATGGCTTTCACTGAAGACTGGGGGCAGGGAATAGAGGACCAAAACTAGCCGGATGCCATTTTCTTGTTAGGAGAACCTCGCGAACGACACATCACTCATTGTGGCAGCTCCGTGAGTATCCCGAAAAATAGTTTGTATGCCAAGGTAAAATTGTCATAAATTCAACATTCGTAAACCGAAAAGTTCGTAAGCCAAGGGGTTTGTAAAGCGAGGTATCACTGTACTGGAAAAGCCAGAGAGAGGACTCGGTCATTTTATTCAACCTTCTCATTGTGCTTGATAGTTCAGAACAGTCCATTCACAATGACGGACTTGGACAAGACGATGACATGTTTAGTATATGGTACAGTGATTTCAGCTAACACCCACCGCCCCTTCCCAGACAGACCCGAGCAACAACGGACACATATCACAAGAATATAGAACAGAGGTCCGACTGAAATGTCTTCTAAATTAACCTGTCATTAAATACGTCATCTCCCACGTCACAAAAACATAAAAACATACGCATCATCGGTTTGCCCTCAAATGAGTACTGAAGGTCAGAACAATTCCCAAATGTGTTATTTTCAAAAATAATCATCAAAACTCAGTCACAAAAGTTTGCGCTCTGTACACTCTGCACTCAAAATTCCGTCCAATAGACCAGTGATCAGGTGAGCAACAAATGCATCTTATGGATTGTCTAGGATTTTTCAAAACAAGCCGATGCGTGGCTAAATGTCTCGCATTCGAATGCTGTAAGGGAACATAAACAGAGTCTCAAACCTTGGGTCGGCAGGAAAAGAAGAAGTGATCTCGCCCTGGCGTGCGCTGGTTCAAAGTCGAGGTCACCTAAAGAAGACTCAGTTTGGACTCTCTTGGCTTTAAGACTACATAGCTGCATAGTTTGGAATCATTTGACCGGAACAAGCTTCTGGTCATTTGTTTTGTCTTTCACTGAGATGTCCCGTCTCTTCCCGTGTGGGTTTCCAGTGTATTTTGCAGAGACAGCTTCAGTGAGTCTATACCACACCTTCCACGTAACTGGTGTCCAGGTGAACGATGAGCATTCTCAGGAAGGACATCTCTTTACGCGTATTCTCAAAAATAATGCGAGGGTCATCTGATTGGCACCGGAGGCAGTTGGGGGCCATCACCATGGCCAGGTTGTTCACATCCATCTTGGTGATAGCTACGTTGGATGGCTGAGAAAACACCTGCAGATGGAAGGGGGGGGGGCATTCAACCACTCTCCCAAATGTACTTTTGTTTAAAGGACAACCAACACCTCCAGACGCGTCCATAATTTGTCAAATCACTTCAAATCACTCCTACTGAGCGCATTTTACAAAGATTCCACCGTATATAGCTATATTTTACCTTTTAAGACTTGCGCTGAATATTCAGGAAGTCTTGTTTTCGAGTTGATGACGATGCCCTAAGTGACGTCACGGAGGGAACGTCCCTCACCAAGAAAGCGACACACAATGCATTTTGTTGTTGTTTGGTCTGAAAACATTGTGTTGATGGCAAAATTAGAAGGAAAACTACAGAAATAACGCGATGGTGAACCGTTGTGTGTCGCAGCCAATTGCAGTAACACACATAAAGAAGGTGTAACTTTCCACAAATTCCCAGCGGACAAATGAGCCCATTTCCAACAGAGCTTGTGCGGCATCTTGTGCATTTTATGGCCGCTACATTGGAGTCCAGATTTTCAGCGGTTTCATCGCTTGCAAATTGATATGGAAGGGCTTCTGTAATCGATTGCAAACATTTATGCTTCCCTCTATTTGAGACAATACGCTCAGTAGAAGTCATTTGAAGTGATTTTACAAATTATGGACGCAACTTGTCCGGAGGTGTCGGTTGTCCTTTAAATAAGCCGGAGGAGTAAAAAAAAAATGGCGAGTACACTTCAGCTTGAATGCACCGGAGGATTCGCCTTTGTGGAGAGAAAAAGTTCTGCCGTGATTCTAATTTGCAATGAAACAACACCATGAATGAACCAGTTGAATATCAGTGGCACTATGACAAGCCCCATGCTAACGTTAGCATCAATATACTCCTGTGAGAGACAGCAGAAAGCAAGCGTGCAAGCTAATGAGCAGTGTGCAGGCTAGCTAGCAGTAGCTTCGCTTATGGACCCGGCAAGTCGACTTTCAGTCTGATCGTTTGGCTGGATTTTTACCATCATGAGGAACGGAAAACCATTAATATTAATGGTGAGCACTATCACAACGTTATTTTAAATAATACATTCTGACAGTTTGTTGAAAAATGAATGGCCGTGCATGCGTGTGTGCGTGTTTGTGTGCGCGGCTCTCACTGAATACGTTTCTAAATATTTTACTTTGATGGCTCTCTTAGTCAAATAGGTTCCCGACCCCTGGTATAAGGCCTCGACTAGTGTTTACCTGCAGAAAGTGGATGAAGTAGAAGAGCACCAGCCTGTTGAGCTCAGGCAAAGATTGAACCACGCTAATGGCTGCGACTGGGTCGTCGCAGTTGCTGACGCACTGCTGGTAGAAGTTCATGGGGATGAGCGGCTCCTCCAGCTCTCGATACCACAGCTTCATGAGAGAGGCTGACAGGGTGGAGGGGGGGGACACGATGCGCATAAGTAAAATGGGCTACTAACCCAAATGCGTCAACGGGATCCATCCTCACCGGGAACATTTGGGTCCGAGAGGTTCTCCGGGATCCTCCACTGGTCTACCTGCAGCTTCAATGCGTTGACTTCATCGATGTCTCCAGGCACTCTGTAAAAGGAAACAAAATTCAGCAATTACATTGAGTGACCGCAAGAGGGACCCATGCAATCATCTCTCATGATTCTTCTTGAGCGGCTTTTGACAGTGCTTTGGAAGAAAACAGCAATACAGTGATACCTTAGCTTACAAACTTAATTGCTTCCCAGACAGTGTGTAAGGCGATAGATGTGTATTCCAAAAATTAATTTGCCATAGGAAACCTTTAAAATGAGAATAATCTGTTCCCAGGTAGGTCCCCATAAAACATAATTTTCTACTTTCTACTTTTCTAAGCCTAAAACTACACAAAATATACCTTATTTTATATATAATAAATGTGCGATGGTATTATAATTAAAGAAATAAACGGTACTCTATAATAAAGTCGTTTTACAGTAAAGTCTCGTTATATCGATATTCTGAGGAGTCGGAAAAAATATCGATACAACCGGACTATCGATATATCTGATCATGCGGCATGTAAATTTTCTCCTTGCGTTCATAGAAATAGTATCGTAATAAGCAGTACTATCGATATAACGAGACTTTACCGTATTTACCTTTGTGATGGTCGTTGATGTCAGGGTTTGCAATTCTCAATGATCACATGTGAAAAAGAGAAAAAAAACTGGACACTTGTAAATATGGGTTGATGCAACATACCAATATGCCTTTCTTGATACTTGCACTATGTACAGTTTTTTTTATGAAGCGGTTTTGCACATTTACATTTGCACAGTATACAGTTGACATTTTTATTTTGTTATGCTTAGAATATCCTGTTTTCTCCCTTGTTATCTCCCTTTCAAATTGCTGCTGTGGACTGCAAATTTCCCCATTGTGGGACGAATAAAGGTTTTCTGATTTTCTGATGATGGACTGGAGTGGCCGGTTTCATCAGCATTACACTTGATGAGGAACGTAGCCTTCTTCTTTCACCATCTTGAGGAATGATCCCTTGTAGGTGCTTTCTCTGTAATCATTGGATCTAGTTTAACACATCAATTGTGTTCTTTTTAGCTGAGTTGATAGCTTTTTGCATCAAGTATACAGATGGCTTGTGCGGGTTGCTTGTGGAGCCTGATTGATGTGATATTTTAACCTTGCAGTCTACACTCTGCCTTTGAACTATCAAAGTTGAAACTCTATCACTGTCCTCTGCCTGTCTCTTTAATGTTTAAAACACTTCCCCTCACGGCTGCGTTTCACCGAAGACTGGGGGCGGAGAATAGAGGACAAAAACAGTCAGCTGCCATTTTGTTGTTAGAAGAACGGGCTCGTTCGCGAACGACACATCGCTCATTGGGGCAGCTTCGTGTATGAAAAAAGTTCGTATGCCAAGGTAAAATTTTCATAAATGCAACATTCGTAAACCGAAAGGTTGGTAAGCCAAGGGGTTCGTAAACTGAGGTATCACTGTATTCATTTAAACGTCGGTTAAAGAACAAACACACGAAGAAACGCTTCATGGAGCATGATTGTGTGATGTAATAATCTGATAAACGGTTAGCAAACGTCAAATAACAAACGTGCATTTGAATGGATCACACTCGCTTGCAAAGTCAGCCTAAACACGCATTCAACAACAGTTCTCATGAGTGACACAAATATTTTGACGTGAGCGATTGAGAAGATGACAGACGCATTCACACACAGGAGTGTTTGATACACAGTAAATTCACAATTGAGGACAGACACAAACACAACAAGACCCCCTCGAAATTTCGTGGACATTTCCCACCGCACGCCACTGTCTGATTTTTCGCCACTTACCGAAAGATGCCCTCCGTTTGAGCGCCGCCCAGAGCAAGAACATATTGGGACAGTTGAACTTGCACCCAGGGTAATTTCCTGTCTGGGAAAAGCTCACTTTGCCGCTCCATGACTTCCTCCAAGGAGCTACCAAACAGGGAGGGGGTGACGATGGCCCGTCTACTGTGGTCCACCTCTTCCAAGGTGGGCTTACATAGCCCCTGGCAGGCCACAAAAAAAGGAAAAGAATGGCAGATTCAAGACCCGAGAATATCAGGAAGCATTAAAGGACAACCGACACCTTCAGACAAGTTGTGTCTATAGTTTGTAAAATCACTTCAAATGACTTTTACTGAGTGCATTTTACAAAGATTCCACCGCATATAGCTATAGTTTACATTTTAAGACTCGCGCCGAATATTCAGGAAGTCTTGTTTTTGAGTTGGTGCCGATTCCTGACGTCACGTCATGTCAGGAACGCCCCTGACCGAGAAAGCGACGCACAATGCATTTTGGGTACTTTGTTTGGTCTGAAAACACCGTGTTGATGGCGAAATTAGAAGGGAAACACATGAATAACGCGATGGTGAATCGTTGTGTGTTGCACCAAGACTACTATTTGATACTAGTTGACACAAATTCCCAGCAGACAAATCAGCCCATTTCCAACAGAGCTTGGGCGCCATCCTGTGCATTTTCTGGGACGCTACATTGGCGTCCTGACGGCTCGAATTGATCCGGAAGGACTTCTTCAATCGATTGCAAACATTAATGCTTTCCTCTTCAGAACTATTTGAATCATATTCATAATTGGATGAGTAACAACAAAGCATCTCCTCCGAATCTGAAGCCATTGTTTTGATTCTAGAGCAAGGCAAGACGTCCTGGCGTGATGTCACGTACAAGGGGGCGGGACCTTCTGAAACTCGCAATTTTCGGGGTCATTTTGAAGTAGTTTTGGGACACTTTAACTCATTTTTATTGGTAGTGTGGCAGTGTGTGGCAGTGTGTGACCAATAGTGACGTCACGAACAAGAGAGCGGGACTTTCTCAATCTGCCTAGTTCCGAGCTCATTTTGTGGCAGTTTTGGAACACTAAGTCATTTTTATTGGTGTTTTGCATTTGACTAAAAATATCAGCCTGCATGTTTTGGGTATTTTAGATGCTATAAAACGTTAGGAAACTAAAAAATTGTGTCTGTTGTCCTTTGAAGCACCTGTAATTAAATCACTTTCTCTGATTGAATCCAGTGTGACTAAACTTGGGCAGAGCCAAAGCGTAACATAAACTTACGAGGGCCAAATGCGACTTCAGTTATCACTCTCCGAACAAAGTTTTATCAAATGACAAGCAAAGGTGTTCTTTGTGAACTGTTTAGATAGCCACAAAAATCTTTTTGGATGGTGACGTCTTCCCTGACACAAAGTAGCCAATATTTCCAAAGGATGGTGACGATGATGACATCCGGCCATTTTACCTTTTTCCCTCCCGTGATGGCAACTTTTTGTAGCTTCCGATGGCAGAACTTGGCGTAGGTGCTGACAGGCAGGCCTGTTATTTAAGAGAGAAAATGAAATCATACACTGAAGCACTATACAGCACAAACAGACCCATCAGGAATTTAACCCAACATATTTGTTAAAAAAAAATAAAGTTGTTCCCACATGCAAGACCCTCCACAAATGTCAAAGTGGTTAACATAGGCTAGGGAGTGGTAACTGGTGGCATGTTGACAAAAATAACCTAGCATATGGGGATTAGAGGAGAACCGGCTGAAACATCAGGTGGAGAGCAGATTTAACATACCGGAACAAAAGCTTCATGAAGCAGGATCCGCCCCCAAACCCAAAGTTCAGGTGATTCCACACGTAAAAAAAGGCCTGTGCGATGAATGGGAAACACACACGTGGCGTAAAGGACAACCGACACCCCTGGACAAGTTGTGTCCAAAATTTGTAAAATCACTTCAAATGACTTCTACTGAGCGTATTTTACAAAGATTCCACAGCATAAAGCTATATTTGACGTTTTAAGACTCACGCTGAATATTCAGGAAGTCTTGTTTTCGAGTTGATGACGATGCCCTAAGTGACATCACGGAGGGAATGCCTGTGACCGACAAAGCAACACGCAATGCATTTTGGGCACTTTTTTTCATCTGAAAAGACTGTGTTGATCGCAAAATTAGGAGGAAAAGTACATATATAACGCGATGGTGAGTCATTGTGTGTCGGAGCCAATTGCGGTAACACGCATAAAGAAGGTGTTAGTTTACACAAATTGCCAGCGTACAAATCAGCCCACATTAGTAAGAAATATTGTGCTAAGTCTATTGCCTTTATCTTTTCTGTCACACCATACAATCGCTAACTGGCTGGCTAGCTATCTAGCTGGCTAAGTATTAGCTACCTATTGGCTTGCTCGCTAGCTTTCTATCTATTTGTCTTACTATTCTGTTTGAGTTACTTCCGGGTTGGCGTGTGCGCCTGCCGCTGCTCACCCACAGAAAAATGTATCCTGTGACTGTAAAGTAACCTTGAGAGTTTTGAAAGGCGCTTATAAATGAAATGTATCATCATCATCATTATCATTATGATTATCATCATTATTATTTCCAATGGAGCTTGTGCGCCATCTTGTGCATTTTCTGGGCGCTACATTGAAGTTCAGACGGCTCGAATTGATACGGACGGACTTCTTTAATCAATTGCAAATATTTATGCTTTCCACTTCAGAACTATTTGAATCATATTCATAACTGGATGAGTAACAAGAAAGCATCTTCTCAGAATCTGAAGCCATTGTTTTGATTCTGGAGCAAGGCAGTGTGTGACCAATAGTGACGTCACGAACAAGAGGGCGGGACTTTCTCAATCTGCCCAGTTCCGAGCTCATTTCGTGGCAGTTTTGGGACACTAAGTCATTTTTATTGGTGTTTTGCATTTGACTAAAAATATCAGCCTGCATGTTTTGGGTATTTTAGATGCTCTAAAAGTTTTTCTGATGTCAGTTAGGAAACAAAAAAAAATGGTGTTGGTTGTCCTTAAAAGGTTTTCTGAGTCTGATTAAATAGTTAAAAAGGGTTGGATTGATTCAGGTGTAGTAGTACTGAAGGCCCAGGTGGGAAATGCACGGCTCACCACTGGTGTAATGCAGTTGAAATAATCCGTACAATTTTATCATTTTAAGAGAACCAGTTAATTGTAATTGTAAAGTTGTAAATGTATCCACTGCGAGACTAATCAGGGCAAATCCAATCCATTCATCCATTATCCGAGCCGCTTTATTCTCCTCGAGGGTGGCGAGTGTGCTGGCTGCCAGCCGATCGATCGCAGAGCAACACAGAAACAGCCATTCGCGCTCACAATCATACCGGGGGGGATGAGGGCAAATTCCGAGTGATCAACGACCGCACATGTTGCTTTCGTCAAATTCCTGCAGATTGACAGCCAACAGGTGACTCCCATGCTGGGGTAAACCTGACTCATCCGTTTGACCGTAATTACATCTCGAGGTTTTCGCCGAATACCTCGGTGGGGGAGATGAATCATTCATCCAGAAAGCCAAAACATGCCAGGACCTGTGTTGCCGCGCTAGAGGGGATGAAACTTGTCGGTGTTCTATATTTAGGATCAACACCACAAAAGCCGCAACCAGGCAACCCACCTGTTGACATACGGCCTTGGACTAAAATTAACTCAAGTATGCAGCAGCCTTTTCGGCGAATGTCACAAAGTGACACAGGATTCGTCTGTCAGTTGTTTACAAGACTGCCAAGTGAAAACAACATGCTCCCCTCCCCAATTTCCTCTATCAAAAGAGCTCATTATACCATTCGTATCATACATTTTTATCTGGTTTGTGGTCTGCTCATTGAAGGGAACCTCTGAATAAGAGTCTTCAAGTATCTTGCATGACTTGGAAGCGAGTACAAAGCCGTGCTTGTGAGTCACTCCAGTTTCATGTCTGCAGAGATGATTGTGGTCCTACGGTGACATCATCGTAACAGATGCCTGTGTGGCTTCCTCACATGCGGCCAAGTAACGATGAGGTGGCCCAGACCGCTGAGATAGGATTCGCAGAACGGGGGGCGAGAGCAAACAGAAGCTTCTGAAATTCTCCTCCTACAGTGATACCTCGGTTTATGAACCTATTGGCTTACAAACGTTTCGGTTTACGAACGTTAAATTCATGAAAATTTTACCTTGGCATACAAACTATTTTTTGGGATACACACGGAGCTGCCACAATGAGTGCTGTGTCGTTTGCGAACGGGCCCGTTCTTCTAACAAGAAAATAGCAGGCGGCTTGTTTTGAGCCTCGATTCCCCGCCCCCAGTCATCGGTTAAAGCCACGTGATTGGTCAAGAACACAGCAGTGAGGGGAGGTGGTTTAAACATTAAAGAGACAGGCAGACGACAATGAGAGTTTCAACTTTGATAGTTCAAAGGCAGAGTGTAGACTGCAAGGTTAAAATATACCATTAATCAGGCTCCACAAACAACCCGCAGAAGACATGTGGATACTTGATGCAAAAAGCTATCAACCCAGTTAAAGAGAACACAATTGATGAGGAACTAGGTAACATTATCGCAGAGAAAGCACTTACAAGGGAGCATTCCTCAAGATGGTGAAAGAAGAAGGCTATGTTCCTCATCAAGTGTTTAATGCTGATGAAACCGACCACTCCATTCCATCAAGCCATCAATGACCATCACAAAGATAAATAAAACAACTTTATTGAGAGTTTTGAAAGGCGCTTATAAATTGAATGTATTATTATTATTATTATTATTATTATTATTATTATTATACAGTACAGTTTATTTCTTTGATTATAATACCATAGCACATTTATTATACACAGAATTTTGGGTAATTTTAAGGCTTAGAAAATTAGAAAGTAGAAAATTGTGTTTTATGGGCACCTGGGAACGGATTATTCTCATTTTAATGGTTTCCTGTGGGAAATTATTTTTTGGGATACACACTTCGCCTTACACACTCTGTCTGGGAACCAATTAAGTTCATAAGCCAACGTATCACTGTACTTAGTTTTATCTTTTTTTCCCTCCAAATGAACCTTCTGTGAAAGTCATTCATCAAGTCCGCAGATGCAGGGGCATCACCGTGGCCTCATCTGACAAAGTGCACCCAGCACAATTTTCAATTCCACTCCAAGAGAGCACTTTCGAGAGGAAGAATTAGGTTAGCGGTTCGGTTATTGATAGCTTGACAGTGGACGGTAGCAGGAAAAAACACAAAATAAAGTGGAAGATGGCACTATGGTGAAAGATTACCTTCTTCCTCATCAGTGTTCTGTTTTCGCTTTTTCCGGGATTTTGAATTCTTCTTTAATTTCAGTTCCTGCTGCTCCACTATGAACTGGGTCACTGACAAGAAACAGAAAAGCATCAAGTCGCCCCTCCCGATTTGACCAGGTAACTGTGTTTAAATCAAGCGCAATCGCTGGGAGAAAAATTGACATTCTCTTTGGGATCACGTTTGGGGTCATTTTATTCGGCCCGCAAAAGAAAATCAAACATGTGAAATTTCATGCTTATCTATCGAGGGAGCTAACGAGCTAGCTCACGATGGAAATAGCTAGCTAGCTCTCTATTCAGCTAGCTGGCTAATCCCTTACATCACAGCTTACATCATTTCAACAAACTGTCAGAATGTATTATTTAAAATAACTGATAATATTCACCATTAATATGAATGGTTTTCTATTGCTCATGATTAGTAAAAATCCAGCCAAACTATCAGAATAAAAGTGAACTTGCCGTGTACACACCAAGGTTACTGCTAGCTGGCCTGCGTACTGCTCATTAGCTTGCACGCTTGCGTTATGCTGCCTCTCACAGTAGTATATTGATGCTAACGTTAGCATGAGGGTTGTCATAGTGCCACTGACATTCGACTGTTTCATCGATGGTATTGTTTGATTGCAAATTAGAATCTATCAAATTAGAACCTGTTCTCTCCACAAAGGCAAATCAATGACATTTTTTTTACTCGTCCGCTTATTCAAAAGTTCTGCGTTTACCTGTTTCGACTTCAACGGCACCTAAGTCAAGATCATCCAATCAAAATGGCGCTTTCCGCCAACACAGGAAACGAACAGCGAAAAAGCAAGAATACATATTTAGTTTTATCTGGTCATTTGGTCTGAAAAAGTCGGAAATCCGCAGATCGGCGGAAAATTCTCATCCCTGTAGGTGTCAACAGTAAGGCCCAGGGCCAAAATATGGACTGCCACCTTATTTTATTCCGACCGCCAAAGCAAATTAAATTTGTGAAATTCCATGATGTTTGCTAAAGTCCGAATCAAAATTTCAAATTGTTGTATGCAAACTACAATAACAGTCAGTATTCTCGACTTATGATTTGAAAAGTATTCATTCATCAATTTGTTCTTTCCCCTATGAAGGGGATGAAACATTCTAATGGCTTCCCCAAATTCATAACGGCCCCCGATGTGGCCCGTGGCAAAAAATGACTTTGACACCCCTGAGTTAGGTTGAGCCTCGCGTCAGACATCGAAGGGAAGGCATCAAAAGGATGAGTGAGCCACCCTGCTGCTCGGTCTGAGACTCACATTTCTTGTCGCTGGCGGGCTCCGTGTGTCTCTGGATGTAGCCCTCCAGGTAACAGCGAAATTTGGGTGACGGGGCAAAGAAGGCCAGGCTGACGGCCATCAGTTCCCAGCCGGCCGCCAAGCTGCGGGGGCTGGCGTTTGCGGTGGTCTGCCTCACCAGCTGCACGTAGAGCTCGTCGCGCAGGCCCTGCATGTCCCAGCACTTGGTGACAACCAGGAGGGCGCAGTGACGGCGGTCCAGGCGCGAGGGCCGGTCTCCCATGTAGGCCTGCACCAGCTTGAACATCTCGCAGGCCTCCTTGCGGACGGCGCGGTCGCCGGTGACCAGCATGGGCTTCTTGATGGAACCTCGGTTCCAAGAGAGCATGTTGGCGATGGAGACGCGGCGGCGGAAGAGGCCCTGCGTGTGCATGTTGAGGTGCTTGCTGGCCCAGTCCTCGATAGCGGCGTCCGCGGGGGGCGGCTGGCGCAGGGTGGCGTACGACAGGCGGTATGACGAGTCCGCCGCGCCCGCTGGGTTGGCGGTCTCTCTGTTTGCGTGGCTGGAGGGTCGATGGGGGCCCAGGGATGCGCTGCGTCCGTCCGCCGCGTCCTTCTTTCTGCTCTCCGGCTGAGACTGCAGTTCTAGGGTGCTCACCTGACAAGATATGGAAGTTTGAGATGAAAAGTTTTAAAAAATGATCACACGGTTGCCTCTTGGTGAGTGTTCGCGAGCCATTTGCCAACGGGTCTGAGTTACGACAAACATTCCAGGACAGAGTTAGTCTGGCCCGCTGTTCCCTGGCCGATCGGGCTCCGCACGAGCATTTCTTTTGATGGAGATGCTATCTACTAGCTAGCTAGCTAGTTGAGTCAAAGATAGTGACTGTGGCTGTGACTGTGATTAGGCACCATCAATGTCAACAATCTTAGCTATCTATTAGCGAGCTATCTATTGGCTATCTATTAGCTAGCTAGCTAGCTTTCTAACGATTTGAGTTACTTCCGGGTTGAGTGAACGCTGGCGCGTGTGGCTGCCACTGCTCACGCACAGAAAAACTGATCTTGTGACTGTAAAGTGACCTTGAGAGTTTTGAAAGGTGCTTATAAATGAAATGGATTTCGTTCCGAGGTCACAATTATTTCGTTTCGCCATGGTTGAAAATGGTAGAAAATGGCGTCTGCTACAATGCGCAAGACACGGAAGCTGGTCACGTGACCAAGTCACATGACCAACGGCGCGACCGATAGATTTCGATAATGGTGGTACTGTATAGAAACCCCTAAGCAAATAGCGATTCACCTTAAGCTGCTTTTGTATCGATATAAACATAGCAAAATGGCCAGTGCGAGACGAAAAAGGGCACTGTAGTAACCGGATTAACGTAATAACCATATATCGTATTAAACGGAACTAAATACATAAGACTAGAAATTTGCCGGGAAATGAAATTAGTATCGTAATAGGCAGTATTATCAATATAACCGATATAATGAGACTTTACTGTATTATTATTATTCCAGGGCCGGACCATATGGAGCACAACATGCGTCCGTCCCTGCTTCCTGAAGAAGAGAGGCCATGTCTCCAACCTGAGCTTTGGCCTGGGCATTGGATGCCGGCAGAGCAGAACAGATGGAGGGCAGCAGGTCATGCCGGGATGGTCGCCATAGGCCACCGTGCCGATCGCTCTCGACTGTTGAGTCAACGTAGCCGAGCTCAATCGAACCAAAATGGGTTCACTCCCTCCATGCGACGGCATATTGCCATTTTCATGTTTATTATGTTTGTTAAAGTCCTTACAAGTGCCTTGCACGCTGGGTCCGAGAGGACAGTAATTTCATCTGTGCTGTATGTCATGCATATTAGCATATTTGACAATAAAGCTGACTGACTTTTTTTCAAACCTGGAGCCCCGTCCAACATTTGACGAACAGCTTGTGGAGGCGGCGGTGGGGCTTACCTGGGAGGGGGGTCCCGGAGTCTCGGGCGAAGTCATGCTGGCCTGGCTCGTAACACTCATCTCCAAGGTATCGACTTTTTCATACGTCCTCTTCTGCCTAGCCGTGATCTCGAAGGGGCTGGCGGGCGCGTCGGCCACCCCGGTCAGGTCCTCTGGGGATGAGCCCCCCCTGGCGTACCACCTCCGCGGATCTGCGGGGGAGCGCGGCTGGCCCGGTTCCGGTACCACTGCGGCTCTCACCTCCCTCATGGTGTTGGAGCGACTAACAACTTCCCTCATTTCAGCCATCAGCCTGTCGTTGAGTGCGCACAGCTCTCCGCCGCTGCCCACCGAGCCGGGCCTGGCTCCAGCGGCTCCCGTCCGTCGCCGACTCTTCCGTCTCAAACTCGGAGATGGCCCGGTGGAATAGCCCGAGTCCTGATAGTTTGTCATCGCCGCCTGCGGCGTGGAGGAGATCAAGTCCTGTGACGCCTGGCTGCTTTGCCTGCTGTGGCGCGCCTCCATAGCGCGCTGGACCGTGGCCTCCAGGACTCGCCAGGTCTGCTTCTTATCCAGGGTGCTCGGGCCGGGCGCTCCCGCATCCCTGTCCCGCGACGGGCCTCGGACTTGGGGCAAAGAGTGCGCCTGCAACTGAACTGGGTGTGGCGTAAGGCCCCGAGGCGGTGAAGGGGTGCGAGTGGGCAAGGGGGAACCGGACGGGAGCTGCCTGGGGTCCACATTGATCATGTGTTTGATGCACTCCAGGCCTGCCGGGCTGTAGTCGGATGAGGAAGGGCCCCTCCCGATCCGGGAACCGGGAAGAGAAGCGGCGGGATGCTGCAGGAGTCTGGCTTTCTGGAGAAGGTGGGAGGGATTGGGGCGGGAGGGCCGTTGCCCGTTGAAAAGGTGCGCCCCCTCCACCTCCATGTCGACGGGGGGCTCGTCGTATATGGGGCAGTCCGTCACCGGTTCATCATAGATTGGGGCGCTGCAGGCGTACTGCGGAGAGACCGGGCGGGGGGTTCCGCTGCGCGAGCGCTGGAGGAACGGACTGCGTTGCCCCCCGTCCGACGTCGCCACGCTAACGCTACCGTTGCTGGCTTTTCTTTGGTGGTGGGGCTGGCGCGGGTCGGATGCCGTCTTCCCACAGGGGGCCGTTTTATACCCTTGGGTGGCGCCTAAACACCCTGCCAGGACCCTGGCGCCGGACGGCGGTTGGGCGAAGGTGTTGCCTTTGACGGGTGCGCCGGGCTGGGGTGGTTGCCGCTGCGAAGGCGGGCTTGGCTGGTTCCGACTCATGCTGCTCACTTTTACCAACATTGCTGCCTTAGAGCCGGGTGCGGGCTGCCATCTTTGCGACGTGTTCCTGAGAGGAAGACGGGCAACATATCAATCAAAACATCACACAAAGCTGATATTGATTACTTTTACTGATTACTTCTATTGTCCTGCCTTGGTATGGAGTCTACGACTGGCCCAATTGCCCCACTTCATCTGGTATCACCCCATCAGCATAACTAAGCCTATGTTGCCTAAGAAGTCAGTTGTAGGAACGATCCCCACCATGGTGATTCAGTGAAGGGTTTTGCTGTTTTATCAAAGAAGTACAGATGACGGCTGAAGAAACCTTCTCATCGATGGACCACTCCTGTACGACTGAGCTCTTACACAGACGTATCACACAAAGCTGTAGATTCTGGTGAGCAATATTGTTGCTGCTATTAGGTCGGGAATTAACAATTTCAAACAAAAATTGATTCAAATGAAATGTACGGTGGCAAACAACAGCGGCCCTTTCGGATAGGACAGCTCCAAGAGGTTCCTGTTTGTCAAGTCCCGCTACGTTTCAGAGCCAAACTAACATATATCCATCTATTTACGTATGTATTAATGTGTTGTGTATGTGTTGATCATTTATTGATGTATTTATTTGTTTATTCATTTATTTGTGTGTTTGGTTATTTGTGTATTTATTTTCTAATTATTTATTTCACGATACCTAAATCTATTCATTTATTTATTTATGTTTATTTGTTTTTAATTAATTTATTTATTTGTTATGTATTTAATCATTTATAAATGCAGTTTATTCAACCAATTATTTTTTGTTTACCATTCCTCTTCCTTTCCTAACTTTGCTGCTGTGTTACTTCCGGGTAGAGGCTGGCGCGAATGGCTGCCGCTGCTCACCCGCACAAAAAAAATATGTGACTGTAAAGTGTCCTTGAGAGTTTTGAAAGGCGCTTATAAATGAAATGTATTATTATTATTATTATTATTTGGAAAAAAACAAAATGGTGGCTTTCCAAGAAATCTGAATTGTAGCACCTGGACTCTGGGCCAAATGTTAATTCTTCTCATTTTGGTTGCACGGTTGGGCTAACTCCGAGCAATCTGCCACCAATCTGGTCGCTTGTTTGGCCTGTCAGACGTGACCCTAAAATTCGGATTTAAGGGTCAACACGCTTGCATCTCCTCAGTTCCGTTGAAAGTGGCTCCCTCCGTTTCAAGAATGCCGGTCAGATGTCGGAAATAAAGGTGGCACAGCATATGTACTGGAAACCTGGTAAAGGTAGGAAGAGGGACAGATGCGTACTTACCTTAATACTCTTTGCTCAACACTGACCCGATTAATGAGACCGAAGGGTGATCACCGCCTTCCATGTTTAGCGCAAGCTAAATAATTACAGTTACAGAATCGCGGCCAGCTCGAGTCTCACGCTTCTCCTTTTACCAAGAACGCCAAGAAAGAATCAGAGTGGGGGCCATAGGAGGTGTCGTCACGGCAGGAAGAGGTCGCAAAGGGGAGGAGGGAATAAGCCAAATTGCCCCCTCCCCCTCTGGAACAATGCTGAAACAATTCCCTCGAGGTCCAAAGTGCAACGGCAAACTTCCACAAAGCCCTGCCACCTGAAAAGGACCTCCTCTCAGGCGCCCGAGCGCTTCTGCAGCCTTCCAATAACTCACAAATGGAAATGAGGCGGACCAACAGCTGGGGCCACGCCGCCTAGCACCTCACCAACGGCAATCAAGTCGGTTGACCGCCAAATGCACAACAGGACGCCGACGCGCGCGAAGACTCAAAGATCTAACGGAGTTGGCTCCAAACCGCCACCGTTTGTTTGTTTATCACATGTACGTGTGACACCGCATGATAACGCAGTGCCTCAGGGAGCGTGTTAGGGCCCAGGCGTGACATTGACGAGCCACTGTTTGCACGCTTTGAAGTGCGCTCGGTTTCGGCACCGTGGTCACATCAGGTGGCGACATAAACGTGACAGAATTGTTCCCGCCTCTGGATCAAAAGCTTAGGTGTCATCCTTGACAGCACACTATTTTTCCACTCCCATATAAATAACTTAATCCCGTCCGCGTACTTCCACCAACGCAATATCAATCGTCTTCGCCCGTCTCTCACTCCTCACACAATTGCTATCCTTGTTCGTAGTCTTGTCACCTCCCGGATGAACTATTGCAACTCACTTCTCCTTGGTGTCCCTCAGAAACTCCTCCACAAACTTCAACTAGTCCAGAATTCATCAGCCCGGGTCATCACCAGAAAGAATCTCATCCTTTCACCACATCACCCCCGTCCTCCAAGAGCTCCACTGGCTCCCGGTCAAATATAGAATCAACTTTAAAATTCTTCTTAATACATTCAAAGCTATCCAAAACCTTGCCACCCCCCTTACCTATCTGACCTTCTTCAAAATTCTATTCCCTCAGATCCTCTTCCTCCCCCCACCTTTGTATGCCCCCCTGGCCGTCTCAGCACGATGGGGGACAGGGCTTTCAGCTGCTCTGCCCCCAAACTCTGGAACTCACTTCCTCCCAACATTCGTAACATCGATTCTCTTCCCACTTTCAAATCCCATCTCAAAACCCAAATATTTTCTGTGTAGCTCTTTCTTGTGTTTCTATTTATAACTGTATTTTATTTATTGTATTCTATTTGTGATTGTATTTTATTTATTATAGTACCTATGCTTGTCTGTGACTGTAAAGTGTCCTTGAGAGCTTTGAAAGGCGCTTAAAATGAAATGTATTATTATTACTGTGGACACACACACACACACACAAAGTGTTGTGCCTATGATTGGAGTAGACGTAGGGCTGTCATTCAGAAATCTTTGTAGAATTGATTATTCTATCGATTATTATTATTAACACGCCACTGACGCCTTGGCGTCGGTTTGCCAGACCAGAGCGACTTATCAAGGTTGCACTTCGCTCTCTCAACTTGCAAACAAATCAGCTTTGTGTCTTCCTGCCGGGCCCCATGCGAATCTCCCAGCCGGGAACCCGAGAGACAAGAGAGGACAGCGGGGCTGTGCGCTATTGAGAAGGTCTGGGGATTAGTCGTGGGAGAGCTCAGCAAAGGAATGAGAGAGGAGGAGGCGAGCATTCCACAGAGCTCTTTCAAAGCGGATCCTATGCCTGCGTGGGGAGTCTCACACAATGTGCGGCTGCGCCATCGTCATGGAGATGGCAACGACAAGGGCGCAAAGGTGGGGGGGGGGAGTCGTGTCGAGAATCTTCTCGACAAAACTCTTAAATGGATATAAAAACTCATTCGTACCGCAGGCTATCATCTTAATCAATAACAACAATTGGGATACAGTGATACCTTGGCTTACGAACTTAATTGGCTCCCAGAAAGTGTGTATAAGGCAAAAAGTTTGTATTCCAAACATTAATTTTCCATTGGAAACCATTAAAATGAGAATAACCCGTTCTCAGGTCCCCATAAAAATAATTTTCAACCAAATAAAACTTAAAAACAATAACAACTACACAGAATATAACTTATTTTACATATAATAAATGTGCCATGGTATTGTAATTAAAGAAATAAACTGTTCTGTATAATAAACTCGTTTTATTTACCTTTGTGATGCTCGTGGATGGCTTAATGGAATGGATAGCTTTTGCATAGTGTCCCAAGAAGCTCTGGGTTGTAAATCATGGAAGTTGATATTGCCTGATTGATGGGAATTTTAACCTTGCAGTCTACACTCTGCCTTTGAACTATCAATAAAGTTGAAACGAGTCCAAATTCCCTTGTGTTTTCTATCCATTTTCTTACTCTCTGTCGTCTGCCTTTCCTGTTTTCATATACATCTATGTGTTTCTCTATACCCCCCAATGTTGCGTGTGTCCTGCTGCGAGTGTCCCCTCCCTCCTCTACCATGGTTCTTGACTAATCACGTGTGGCTTTAACCGAAGACACGGGGCCGGGAAAAGAGGACAAAAAAAAGTAGGCTGCCATTTCTAGCTCCTTGTTAGGAGTTCACTTCAGAGATCCAGCTCCAAGAACCGGCTTGTTCGCCAACGACACATCACTCATTGTGGCGCTCCGTGTGTTTGCCAAAATTATATTCTCACAAATTTAACGTTTGTAAGGCGAAAAGTTTGTTAGCTAGAGCGTTCGTAAACCGAGGTATCACTGTATTTGGAAAACTTTATTCATTTATTGGGGGTGCGCCTTACAGTCCTTGTTCACCGAAAAATATGGTACCCAAATTGGACAAAAGCTGATTTCCGTACGGAACAAAAAGCCTGAATATTTTCAACCAATGTGCATCAGCTATGCGACTCCTTCACAATTTTGGTCAATAGGATCCAGAGTCTCATTGTCCCACAAAGAAAGTGGACAAGACAAAAGCGTTTGGGTTAGGACAAGGGAGTAGTAGCAGAGTAAAATGTCTGTGTAAGCTCTCAGTCGTACAGGAGGGGTCCATCGATGAGAAGGTTTTTTCAGCCGTCATCTGTACTTCTTTCAAAGTGTCGGACGTTTCACTTCTTATCCAAGAGGCTTCGTCAGCTAACTAAAATCTTGTTGCTGGTAGTTTTGACCCTATATATATCCCTACTGTCCAGACGTGGCGGTGTCAGACTCTGTTATGATTGGTCCCTGCTCTCAGGTTGGGGGGAGCAAAGGACTACTCCCTGCGGCTACACTGATTACTTCTATTGTCCTGCCTGAGTATGGTGTCTACGACTGGCCTGATTGCCCCATTTGATCAGGTATCACCTCATCAGCATAACTAAGCCTATGTTGCGTCAGTAGTCGGTTGTAGGAACGATCCAAATTGAACCTCACCCCACCATGGCGATTTAGTGAAGGGTTTTTGCTGTTTTATGAAAATAACTTATTTTACTCCCCTCGAAAACCATTTATTTTCTTTCGCTAAGATTTTAACCTCATTGTCGTCAAATGAGTGATTGCTAGCTTTTAGGTGCATATGTGCTGCCGATTGAGGCCCACTAGTATTATCCCTGCGATGTTGATAGTCTTTTTTTTGAGAATTTGTTTAGTTTCCCCAATGTATTGATTTTTACAATTTTCATTTTTACAATGTATTGAATAAACTACATTACTTTGTTTTTCATTTGGCAGCCTATCTTTTGGATACCTGAGAGCAGGGACCAATCATAGCAGAGTCTGTCACCGCCACGTCTGGACAGTAGGGATATATATATATAGGGCCAAAACTACCAGCAAAAGATTTTAGTTTGCTGACGAAGCCTCTTGGATAAGAAGCGAAACGTCCGGCAGCTTCAAAGAAGTACACATGACGGCTGAAGAAACCTTCTCATCGGTAGCAGAGTAAAGCATTTCTGAAAGGCTTTTTTTTCTTTTCCAACCATCTTGCGAGAAACACCTGTCGCACAACAGCTGAAGCGACACACCTCCGCCCGAGCCAAGATGTCTCGCGGCTGTGCGTGACTTTGGCCCGGAATTCACCATGTTGGGAACATTGGATTTTTCCGGCGGGGGTGCCCAAGCATCCAGTGGTGTGTAACCGCAAAAAGATGCAGCAAAGTCATCACTAAGAACGTTTCATTCTGAAGGTGTGACTCAGCAAACGCTTCACACAGTCCGAAAAAATGGGGCCACGGAGACCCCGAGTCTGAAAAAGGAAAAGTCGCCACGGCGCAAGGTGTCTTGTTGGGAGGCGGCTGGAATGTTGTGAGTAATCACGGGCAACGCTCTCGTGGAACTGCACACAAGCGCATACTTAGGAGGCCAAACAGTCTTTGCCGGGATTTGTTGTCGAAAAAAAAAATCTAATGGCAGAGGCGGCTCAGGGTCAGCACACAGAAAGACACAGAGTCGCGGTGGCCGTTTGCTAGACCAAACAGACACGGCATGCGTGGAATCTAAAGGGTGGAGATCAGCGGTTCGGACCAGGCCTCAAGGCCAAGCGTACGACGGGATCTCCTCTTTGGGGCCTTTTTGCGTCAGCGGAGGGGCAGGGGGGCGAATTTGGCAGTGGAAAAGAAAATGCGGAAATGTGGAAGCGCTCGATAAGCGAGGGGGAAAATGGAAAGACAGTTTGAGAATGACCCAGAGAGTGGTCCAATGAGAGTGGTCCAATGTCAAAATGGTGATTTGGGAAAGATATTGTGACAACCCGCGCCACTTCGCCATCTCTCCTGGCAACCGCCGCTGACGAAGCGCAAATCCCACCCGGCGACCATGGCATTACAGTGATACCTTGGTTTACGAACGCTTTAGCTCACGAACCTTTCGCCTTACGAACATTGAATTGTGCTTTTTTGCGCCTGTAATGGGCAGCATCTTCACAGCCCCGCTTTGTTCAGCGGAAAGGCCGGTGCTGTTGGAAAGTCTGCGGCTGGATGGATGCATGGCTTGTGAATCCCGCGAAAAGAAGAAAGGAGCGTCAGCGCAGAGCGCCGAAGCGTATGTGGAACTGTCGCGGCTTGGAATTGAAGCGCAGAAAAATTATCCTGTGACTGTAAAGTGTTCTTGAGAGTTTTGAAAGGTGCTTACAAATGAAATGTATTATTATTGAGTGGAGTACTTTTGCTATTATGGGACCGAAAAAAGACCCCACCGCAGGCTAGTGTTAAGCCAAAGAGGACACAAAACAAAATTACGGTTGAGCAGAAGAAGGAGATCATCAAGAAGCACGAACGAGGTGTGCGTTTGTGTGACTTAGCATCCCAGTACTAGGATGCTAAGTCGACCATTGCTACGTGTGGCTAAGGGTGTTTCTGTATTGTCTAAGCAACGGTCTCAGGCAACAGAAGAGGTTGAAAAGCTTTTGTTGATTTGGATCAACGAAAAGCAGCTAACAGGGGACAGTGTGTGAGGGTATTATCGCAGAGAAAGCACAGCAACTTCACTTGGACATCATCAAGTGGCAACTACATATCTAATGTTAAGCAGATTCCTTACTTACAGACAGTGTATTGTAGGTGTTCAAATACCTGACATGTTTCGGCGACTACTTCCGCCTTCGTCAGAGTGTCGGACACTCTGACGAAGGCGTAAGGAATCTGCTTAACATTAGTTATCAAGTAGACAGGATGAATTTAGTACAACAACTACATATCTACCTATCTGACCTTCTTCAAATTTATATTCCCTCTCGTTCCCTCAGATCCTCTTCCTCCCTCCACCTCTGTGTGCCTCCCTGCCCGTCTCAGCACGATGGGTGACAGAGCTTTCAGCTGCTCTGCCCCCAAACTTTGAAACTCACTTCCTTCCAACATTCGTAACATCGATTCTCTTCCCACCTTCAAGTCCCATCTCAAAAGCCACCTATTGCATTTTCTGTGTAGCTCTCTCTCTCTCTCTCTCTCTCTCTCTCTCTCTCTCTCTCTCTCTCTCTCTCTCTCTCTCTCTCTCTCTCTCTCTCTCTCTCTCTCTCTCTCTCTCTCTCTCTCACTCTCTTCTATTTATAATTGTCTTTTATTCATTGCATTGTATTTGAGATTGTATTTTATTTATTATAGTACCTATGCTTGTCTGTGACTGTAAACTGCTTAAAATGTAATGTATTATTTATTATTATTATATCAATGACCATTACAAAGGCAAATAAAACGATTTTATTACACAGTAGTTTGTTTCTTTAATTACAATACAATAGTACATTTATTATACATAAAATAAGGTATATTTTGTGTAGTTTTAAGGCTTATTTAGGCGAAAATTATGTTTTATGGGGACCTTGAAACGGATTATTGTCATTTTTAATGGTTTTCTATGGGAAATTAATGTTTGGAAGACGAACTTTTTGCCTTACACGCACTTTCTGGGAACCAATTAAGTTCATAAGCTGATGTATCACTGTATTGGTGGGGGGGGCTCACCTCTGCGGTTCTCCGAGCTCATCGCCATGTCCGTTGGCCGGCGATCTGACATCCGCCGCCGGCTCTGCGTTGGCAGCCATTTCCGGGCCATTTCCGCCTCGCTCCGGCGGAAGTGGGCCCTGGGTCCCCACATCGCCGAGACTCCCGGAGGTGCCCTGCGGGTGCCTCTCGTCGCTCGCTGCCGTTCGCTCGGCCTCGCCGCAGCGCTTCATGGCCTGCAGCTGGGACAGGGGCACGATATCTGCCCCTTGCGGCCGATGCCAGACGGTACGGCGCCCCGCCGAGTTGTAGTAGTAGAAACGGCCGCTTTGGGGGTCAAAGAGCTCCCACCACTGGTTGCCATCCGCCTGGCGAACCGCAGAGCCCACAGGAGGATTCCAGCCACATTCACCGGTGGCCAAGTTCACGTACATGCGCTCGCCGGAGCGCGGCTCCAAAATCTCCACCCAATCAGAGCTGCTTCCAAGCAAGCACCATAAAAGAAAAAGAAAACAACAAAAAATGGCGTTTGTCAAGGAATATCGTTGATTTACAGCACAGAAGTTTTTTTTTGCCACGAACCACATTGTAGTGTGGTTGATCATCTCATGGGCTGTAATAATAACAATAACAATAATAACAACAACAACAATAATAATAAAAATAATAATAATAAAAACAATAAATATTATTATTTGTATTATTTTTATTATTGTTATTACTAATATAATTTCTAATTATTATTATTATTATTATTAACAATAATAATAATAATAATAATAATAGTAATAATAATACTAATAATACTAATAATACGACTACTACTAATATTTACAGATTATACAGATTTTTTTTCCTTCCTCAAAACCAATCAAAAAAACATCAATTAAGAAACAAAAACAAAAAACACCTCAATAATAAACCCAAAAAAATACCCCCCCCCCCAAAAAAAAAAAAAAAAAAAAAAAAAATATATATATATTATGATGATGATTATTATTATTATTATTATTATTATTATTATTATTATTAGTGTAGGTGCTCTTGGGCAAATGTCAATGTAATAGTTTGCCAACGGAAAAACAAATGTGTTTTTTGTAAAAACTTGTTCAGCAACAACTAACCACAACCATGGTCCAGGTTTTTGGGGTGGGGCGGGGGCAAAGGGCTATTGCTGTGCCTATTTTTTTTCCTTTCCCAAAACCATTACAGAGCGCTGTGGTTCAAAAACCTATGTAGGATGGATGCACTAGATTAAATAAAAAACATGCAAGCGCCACATGCACATGCTTCAAATCATTTTACTTGTAAGGTAAACGGCAACAGCGCGGTGACGCCGGTTGTATGTTACTCGCAAAAAAGATGACAGGTGGACGCCACAGCCGGTGAGCCGCCAGGTATCGATCGCATCAGCAGGGCACAAAGACCAACGCAGGCAATGCCACGAAGGCAAAAAAACCACAGCGCTCGACTACAATCACAGAGGAAGGGCGGCTGACTCAGCAGAATAGATGGAGGCAACGAAAAAAAAAAAAAAAAAAAAAAAAAAACAGTTAACCGAGTGAACATAGGGAAGGGGCCAACTCGCTTTCTAGAAGAGTACAAAGGGCACAGATAAGCCACACACAAAAATCCAACTCAATTTCAAAACACTATCAACTCAAACAGCGACGAGAACTGGCGAGACCGACATAACATAACATAACATAACATAACTTTACGTGCCAGATATTGATTTAAAAAACGAACAACTAATTTTCAAATTTGAAGTAAAAAATAATAACTGTTATCAGTGTCTGAAACTCAGGACAAAAAGTTAGCGGACACCAGGGCAGACAACTCTCAAAAGTTGCCTGCCCCATTTTTCGCAACTTGAAACACAATAAGACGACTAATCACAAAAAAAACCATTGTTGCAAAGTATGAAGGATTTTTTTAATTAAGGATGTACCTACCACAAAAGCTCCCTTGCTTAAATTATGGTAAATATCACTTGGTGATGATTGGATTGGATTGGATATGCCTTTATTAGTCTCACAGAGGAGAAATTTACATTTCACAGCAGCTCCAGTTGTCGTTTGTCCATACACTGTTCGTCATGTTGCACAATGCAATGCTAGCGTCGTCAGCTACAACCCTTCTTTCCACTATGCTTTTAATAATAATACATTTAATTTCTAAGCGCCTCTCAAAACTCTCAAGGACACTTTACAGTCACGGGATAATGTACGTTCACGTTTTGTAGCGTCAAAAATTTTAGCTTCTTTTGAATCTTCTGGGGCTGAGGTTCTGTGCATCTACTTTGAAAAATGATATGCAAATGCACGACCTTATAATGCTCGGGAAAGTCCGAAGCAGGTTTCTGATTGGCTGCAGGTTTCTGATTGGCTGAGTATGCAAATTGCCAAACGCATTGAAATTCCCAAACCAAACAAAGATTTTAAAATCGGAATAATGTTTTGATTTCAAAGTCTTTTTTTTTTTCAAAAAATCATTTTTTTTCAAAAAAGTTGTCGGCCACCTGGCCGGAAACGTTTTGTAAGTTGTACGCCCGACGTAAATGTTGCACGCCCCGGGTGTCCGGGCTGACGTTGTTTTAGGCACTGTTGTTATCGTGGTTTACATAGGACAATTTGAAAGTTTGGTTCATACTTTAGCAAGCATCATGAAATTTAACAAGTTTGATTTGCTCTTGCGGGCCGAATAAAATTATGTGGCGGGCCAGATTTGGCCCCCGGGCCTTGACTTTGACACCTGTGCTGAAAAAGATTCAATCAGCTCACGAGTAAGACAGATGTCTGAAGGAAATACCGTCGAAGCTCGTTACAACCGACCTCGAGGGACAGTATGTATCTGCTTGTCTCGAAATCTGCTCTAATTTTGCTGTCACTGCATCCTTGACACCCCACTATCTTTCACTCCCATATAAACAACGTAACCAGATCTGCGTACTTACCTACGCAATATCAATTGCCTTCGCCCGTCTCTCACTCCTGACACCACTGCTATCCGCGTTCATAGTCTTGTCACCTCTCGGATTGACTATTGCAATTCACTTCTCTTTGGTGTCCCTCAGAAAATTCTCCTCAAACTTCAACTCATCCAGAATTCTTCAGCCCGGATCATCACTAGAACCTCATCCTTTCACCACATCACCCCCGTCCGTCCTACAAGAGCTCCACTGGCTCCCGGTCAAATATAGAATCAACTTTAAAATTCTTCTTTACACATTTAAAGCTATCCATAACCTTGCACCCCCATACCAATCTGACCTTCTTCAAATTTCTATTGCCTCTCGTTTCCTCAGATCCTCTTCCTCCCTCCACCTCTGTGTGCCCCCCCCAGCACGATGGGGGACAGAGCTTTCAGCTGCTGTGCCCCCAAACTCTGGAACTCACTTCCTCCCAACATTCGTAACATCGATTCTCTTCCCACCTTCAAGTCCCATCTTAAAACCCACCTATTTAAAATTGGATTTTCTGTGTAGCTCTCTCTCTTGTTTCTATGTATAACCGTATTTTATTTATTGCATTGTGATAATATTTTATTTATTATAGTATCTATGCTTGTCTGTGACTGTAAAGAGCTTTGAAAGGCGCTTAAAATGTAATGTATTATTACTGTGGACACACAAAGTGATGTTCCCATGACTGGAGTAGCTGTAGGGCTGTCATTCACAAATCTTTGGAGAATTGATTATCCTATCGATTATTCCATCCATTACGGGAGCAATTGCCCTTCTCCCATGTGACAATTTCATTTAGAACTACCGTGTGGAAATGTTCTCACTGAGCTACCGCGGAAGTAATGACATGGAACTTGATTTTGTTCTTCGTTTTTCAACCTCAAACATTCGGTGAACTTTGCTATGCCGACAATCAGAGAGCCGTCTCGTGGCCAATGCTTTTATTTTCCTTTGAAAGCACGACGGAGCTACTTGACAGTCCCTTTACCCTTGTGAAGCCATGAAACAAAATTTCGGTCTGCAACGACGATCAGACCACCAGAGAAGAGGAAGTAGCAGTGTCGCTACTATGTAGTGTCGACACTATGCGTCCGTGTGTCTCCGCTGGGAGGCCATCTGGCCCGATCCGCCGCAGCAAGAGAAGGGTCCTGACCTTATGCGCATCGAGTATGCATGGGTCTTTCCCAACTGCTCTTTCACTCTGGAATTTGAGAAAACGCGCTGTCCTCGAATTTCTACACTGAAGGAGGGAGGGGGAGATAAACTCATCCAAACAAGGAGTTTTATAAATGTGGATTAAGAAAAAAATAAATTTCAAGCATTCTTGTGTAAACAATCTCAAAACCTGATTTTATGTGCAATGCTTGGCACAGGAAGCAACCCCCCCCCCCTAACCCCCCGTGCACTTAACACAGCCTCCAAAAGAACCGTTTGCATGCGAGGAATCCGACGGAACTTTACATCAGGGTCCCGCCCACGTGTGGTTTAAAAAAAAGAATCGATGTTTGTTCCCATGTCCACAAAAGAGACTTGCACGTATCTCCAAATCACTTGGATGCAATGATACCGAGAAAGTGACAGAAAATTCAACATCCCTGACAGGACTGTTTCCTTCGCTCGCTTGTTGCTTTCACAAACAGCATTTTCAGCCCGTGGTGAAGTTGCCGGGCTTTGTTCACAGAACCCGAGAAGCAGGAAGACGCTCCGATTCAGATCCAAAAATTCCTTAAACGTCAGCCAGGGGAGCATTCGACATCAAGAGAAAATCCAGGAGTTGGGTTATAAAAACAACTTCAGCCGTCATCTGTACTTCTTTGAAGGTGTCGGACGTTTCACTTCTTATCCAAGAGGCTTCGTCAGCGAACCAAAATATTTTGCTGGTAGTTTATATAGATCCCTACTTTCCAGACGTGGCGGTGCCAGACTCTGCTATGATAGGTCCCTGCTCTCAGGTTGGGGGGAGCAGAGGAATATTCCCTGAGGCTACACTGATTACCTCTATTGTCCTGACTGATTACTTCTATTGTCATGCCTGACAAAGGGTCTACGACTGGCCTGATTGCCCCATTTGCTCTGGTATCACCTCATCGGTATAACTAAGCCTATGTTGCCTAAGAAGTCTGTTGTAGGAACGATCCAAATTGCCCCTCACCCCACCATGGCAATTTAGTGAAGGATTTTGCTGTTTTATGAAAATCGCATCTTTTACTCCCCTTTCAAACCATCTATTTTCTTTCGCTAACATTTTAAACTCATTGTCGTCAAAAAAATGAGTGGTTACTAGCTTTTAGGTGCATATGTACTGCCGATTGAGGGCCAATAGTATTATCCCTGCGATGTTGATAGTCTTTTTTTGAGAATTTGTTTTGTCTCCCCAATGTATTGCTCTTTACAATTTTCATTTTTACAATGTATTGAATAAACTACATTACTTTGTTTTTCATTTGGCAGCCTATCTTTTGCATGCACTAATTTCAAGTGTTTATCGGTTTGAAACAAGTAGGAATTTTGTGTTGCCAAAGGACTCATTGTAGTTTTTCAGAAACACCTGCAATGTAAAGTACTGCTACTCCTCTCCTTTTATTATCTTCAGAATTTTGCGTTTCATTCCCTATTCTTTTCTTTTGACATTTGTTAATAGACCACTGAGGGTAACCACAGTTTGTGAGTGCTCTCCTGACATGTTTTGACTCCTTTTCTCTACCTTCGACTCTTGTAGGTATTAGTTTAGCCCTAGGATTCAGGGTCCTGATAACTCCCCTTTGTGTTGTAGAGGGTGGTTAGATTCAAAAAGTCAGTATTGGTCAGTGTGCGTGGCCTTCCTACGACTGAGAGCTTACACAGACAAACTGCTCAAATTAAGGATTCCTGAAAGGGGGGAGCAGAGCAAAACTCATTATTATTCATTTGTGTATTTATACTTGCTAAGTGGCTTGAGTTAATCATTTGAAAGTGAAAAGGCAGAAAACCGCTGAAAACAAAAGCCCACCGAAGCGCCTCGGCCAGCCTTCTCCCAAAAATGTTCATAAATGGTTTGGAATGCAGCTTGCACCACCTCAGCCAATCTCAGATGGATTTTGTTTTTTCATTTGATAGAAAATAAACCTCATCGAGCACACTTATAGGACTGAAAGACAGAAACCTGTTTCAAAACCAATTTGTTTGAAAACCGAACCGTTTCCCATTATAATCAATGGAATAAATGTCTGCTTTTTTTAATCGATATTGAACAATACAAACACGGCAACTTACAGTGTAACGCTAGACGAGAATAATGTCCGATTTGCGAAGATCTCAGCCAAACACGTCTGCTTTTTAATAAAAACTTGATTCAACAACACTAATGCACTAATATTTCATCCGCCCCATTTCATACAGAACGCCCAACAAATTAATGAATAACTAGTTTTCAAATTTGAAGGAAAAACTCATAACTGTTATCAGTGTCTGAAACCCATGAGAAAAAGTTAGTGGACACCAGGGCAGACAACTCTGAAAAGTTGCCTGTCCAGCCATAAAGATGCCTGCCCCATTTTTCACAACTTCCATCCATCCATTTTCCGTACCGCTTATTCCTCATTAGGGTCGCGGGGGTTGCTGGATCTCAGCTGTCTTCGGCACGAGGCGGGGGACACCCTGAATTGGTTGCCAGCCAATCGCAGGGCCCACAAAGACGTACAACAGTCACTCTCACACTCACACCTAGGGACAATTTGGAGTGGTCAATCTGCCTGCCATGCAAGTTTTTGAAGTGTGGGAGGAAACCGGAGGACCCGGAGAAAACCCACGCAGGTCCGGGAAGAATGTGCAAACTCCACACAGGGAGGCTGGACCGGGACGCAAACCGGCGACCTCTGCACTGTGAAGCCGGTGTGCTAACCACTCGACTATCGGGCCGCTTTTTCACAACTTAAAACACAATAATAATACATTTCATTTCTAAGCGCCTTTCAAAACTCTCAAGTTCACTTTACAGTAACAGGATAAGTTTTTTTCTGTGAGTGAGCAGCAGCAGCCACACGCGCCAGAGTTCACTCAACCCAAAAGTAACTCAAATAGATAGCAAATTAGTGAATACCTAGCGAATAGATACGTCTGTGTAAGCTCTCAGTCATACAGGAGTGGTCCATCGATTTCTTCAGCCGTCATCTGTACTCCATTGAAGGTCTCGGACGTTTCGCTTCTTATCCAAGAAACTTCGTCAGCAAACTAAAGTCTTACTGGTAGTTTAGGCCCCATATATATATATCCCCACTGTCCAGACATGGCGGTGCCGGACTCTGCTATGATAGGTCCCTGCTCTCAGGTTGGGGGGACCAGAGGACTACTCCCTGCAGCTCCACTGATAGTTCCTATCGTTCCGACTAACCACTGGCCTGATTACCCCACTTCGACCGGTATCACCTCATCAGTATTACTAATCCTGTGTTGCCTAAGCAGGCTATTGTATGAACGATCCAAATTGAACCTTACCCCACCAAAGTGGAGTAAAAGAAGCGATTTTCATAAAACAACTAAATCCCTCATTAAACCCGTTTTGTGAAGTGAGGTTCAATTTGGATCGTATATATATATATATATTTTTTTTTTTTTCGGGAGACGGAAAAAATATCGATATAACCAGACTATCGATATATCCGATCCTGCGGCATGTAAATTTTCTCCTTGCATATATATATATATATATATATATATATATATATATATATATACGTTAATAACCATGAACGCGAATTGTGCAGTTGAAGACGTCTTGAAAATCTATTAGCTGGCTATCTTGTTATTTAGCTGGCTATCTCTGTATCTATGAGCTATATAGCTAGCTAGCTATTAGCTATCTATTCGCTATGATATTAGCTATCTATTCTCTAGGTATTAGCTATCTATTCGCTAGCAAATAGATATCTATTCACTATCGATGAAAAGGTCTCTTCAGCCGTCATCTGTTCTTCTTTGAAGGTGTCGGACATTTCGCTTCTTAACTTCGTCAGCAAACTAAAGTCTTACTGGTAGTTTAGGCCCTATATATATATATATATATATATATATATATATATATATATATATATATATATATATATATATATATATATATATATATATATATATATAAAAGAAACCTTTTCATCGATAGTGAATAGATAGCTAATACCTAGAGAATAGATAGCTAATATCATAGCAAATAGATAGCTAATATGATAGCAAATAGATAGCTAATAGCTAGCTAGCTATATAGCTAATAGATACAGAGATAGCCAGCTAAATAACAAGATAGCCAGCTAATAGATTTTCAAGACGTCTTCAACTGCACAATTCGCGTTCATGGTTACAAAAAACACAACCGCATAGAGACGCTCGGAAAAGCGCCCGTTCCCAACCGCCTCGTTCTTTCAAAATCAAAACGGGCCACGGAGAAATAAAGCGATCCTCCACAAGCGATAGTCAGCTCCCAAAATAATATGAGCGCGTCTATTCATACCACCACCCCCCCCCCCCTCCCGCAGAAGGGAAACGGCAGCATACGACTCATGGAATCTGCCCCATTGTTCCACATCCGTGCCAAAATGGAACTGGCACGTTTCCCGGCAACACTGAAAACGGGACTGGACAAACACACTCGCTTGAAAGCAGTTAACTTAAAGGACAACAGACACCATTTTTTTTAACTGACATCAGAAAAACGTTTTATAGCATCTAAAATACCCAAAACACGCAAGCCGATATTTTTTGTCAAATCCAGAACACCAATAAAAATGACTTCAAGGTTCCTAAAACTGCCACAAAATGAGCTTGGAACTGGGCAGATTCAGAAAGTCCCGCCACCTTGTTCGTGATGTCACTCTTGGTCTTACTCATCCAGTTATGAATAAAATTTAAATAGTTCTGAAGAGGAAAGCAGAAATGTTTGCAATCGATTAAAGAATTCCTTCCGTATCAATTCGAGCCGTCTGGACTCCAATGTAGCGCCCAGAAAATGCACAAGATGGCGCACAAGCTCTGTTGGAAATGGGCTGATTTGTCTGCTGGGAATTTGTGTCAGTGAGTATCAAATAGTAGTCTTGATGCAACACACAACGATTCACCCTCGCGTTATTTATGTAGTTTTCCTTCTAATTTCGCGATCAACACGGTGTTTTCAGATGAAAAAAGTACCCAAAATGCATTGTGTGTCACAGGCGTTCCTTCCGCGACGTCACCTAGGGCATCGTCATCAACTCGAAAACAAGACTTCATGAATATTCAGCGCAAGTCTTAAAACGTAAAATATAGCAATATGCGGTGAAATCTTTGTAAAATGCGCTCAGTATAAGTCATTTGAAGGGATTTTACAAATTATGGACGCAACTTGTCCAGGGGTGTCGGATGTCCTTTAAGATTGAACTTCTTCTTCTATTTCACACAAACAGTACGCAATTTTTTAGTTTGAAATATTTAAGTTTTTTGGGGGAGTTGGGGAACAATGTGCACAAACCTCGCTGGTGTGCAAAAGCTTTCGCAAGCCCTTCTCTGCATTCAGGCATCCAGAACAGTCAAAAAGAGCGATGGGGAGTGGGGGGGTGCACATGGTTCAGATGACAGAAAGAAAGTGGTGCACCTGTTCAACTCAAATTCATTATCTCTCCTGTTCCACACCTCCCACTTCTGCTGCATCGCCAGGCTCAAAGGTTAGCCTGGCGCAGAACGCAGCTTGATTGCTCCATGTGTGACATCCGTGATTACACAGGTGTCAAAGTCAAGGCTCAGGAGGTCAAATATGGGACGCCACATCATTTTATTCGGACTGCAAAAGCAAATCAAACTTGTGAAATTTCATGATGCTCGCAAAAGTCCAAACCAAAATTTCAAACTGTCCCATATAGACCACAAAAATAGTCATTATTCTTGACTTCAAATGAGAACTAAAGAAAACTATTATATACTACTATACCAGGGGTGTCCAAAGTCGGTCCTCGAGCGCCTGTTTTCCAGCTCTCCCAGGAGCAACACACCTGATTCAAATGATCAGCTCATCAGCCAGCTCTGAAGCAGCATCAAAATGGTCCTGATGATTTGAATCAGGTGCGTTGCTTCTGGGAGAGCTGGAAAACAGGCAGGACGGCGGCCCTCAAGGACCGACTTTGGACACCCCTATACTATACTATTATTATTATTATTATTACAGGGATGAGAATGACAAATAAGAAAAAAGTCTGGACAAAAATGTGATTTCAACAAAATGGCAGAATGAATTATTTAAAATAACTTTGTGATAATACTCACCATTAATATAAATGGTTTTCTGTTCCTCATGATTGGTAAAAATCCAGCCAAACCATCGGAATAAAACTTGCCGGGTACATACGCAAGGTTACTGCTAGCTAGCCTGCACACTGCTCATTAGCATGCATGCTTGCTTTCTGCTGCCTCTCACAGAAGTATAGTGATGCTAACGTTAGCATGGGGCTTGTGATAGTGCCACAGACATTCAACTGTTTCATCGATGGTATTGTTTCATTGCAAATTAGAATCTATCAAATTAGAACCTGTTCTCTCCACAAAGCCAAATCCTTGGGTCCATTCAAGCTGATTTTTTTTACACATCTACTTATTCCAAAGGGGGCGTTTACCTGTTTTGACATCAACGGCACCTAAATCAAAATCATCCGATCAAAATGCCGCTTTCCACCAACCGGGTGTTAGTATCATCCAATGAAAATGGGGCTTTCCGCCAACACAAGCCGAAACAGGGAATGAACAGCGAAAAAGCGAGAATACATATTTAGTTTTATCTTGTCATTTTGGTCTGAAAAAGTCGGAAATCCTCCGATCGGCAGAAAATTCTCATCCCTGTTATTATTGTTATTATGTTATGTTATGTTATGTTATTTTTTTAGTCCAGTCGGGGGCTGCTGAAAATGGCTGGTGGCCCGCCAAGGGCCCCCAGGCTGGCGTTTGGACACCATCAGTCTAATCATTGCATCAGAGGGTAAGCACTAAAAGGTCACAAATGCATGACGACGACAGGCAAACTAATCATTGCTCAAACCACAAGGCCGCATTGCCACTAGGAAATCACTCATGTGACAAAACCCCCCCCCCGAAATGAAAGCGGTTTAGGGTGGAGTCTTCAAATTACCCCATTGCATTTGACCTTTGCTTCGTTGTATGAAGACAAACAAATCCAGAAGGCCGCTAATTTTAAAAGTGGCCTGGCACGGCAAAAATGTCTCAGCAGAACATGAAACCGAGCGATGACGGCTAATAAGAGAGGGTAGCGCCAAGGAATTCTGGACTCCCCACCCCCACCCCTCACTAAGTACAGACAGGTAAAACAGGTCAGGCGGGAACTCTTGGGCATCTGAACAGTCCCATCCATCCGTATCAGAGTGGCTGGAAAGTCATCCAAATAATTAACCACAATTACCACATTTAGCGACGATTAACCACAAGACTTTTTCAATGCCAAGTGCGATCACTTGATGATTGGGGCGGGTGCGAGTTAGCCCCATGGCCTGAAACGGTAAGAACTCGACGGTCCGGTTTTGGATAAATTTCAACCGGCACGGCCTTGGCAAAATGTCAACGCGTGTGGTCCGCTCTCAAATGATTCAGCGCCTGGAAAAGAAAAGCATCTCGAGTCGTCCTGGAGAGGAGAAGGTGAACGCCTGGTGTGAAACTACTGGAATTTTTCTCACAACTTTTTAAACGTTCCGACGAACAAGCGGGATCATCCCGTTTTGTCCTTGGCGCTAATTATTGGCTTCTTTAAAGGACAACCGACACCTCCGGACAAGTTGCATCCATAATTTGTAAAATCACTTCAAATGACTTCTACTGAGAACATTTTACAAATACAGTAAAGTCTCGTTATATCGATATCGGTTATATCGATAGTACTGCTTATTACGATACTATTTCTATGAACGCAAGGAGAAAATTTACATGCCGCAAGATCGGGTATATCGATAGTCCGGTTATATCGATATTTTTTCCGACTCCCGAGAATATCGAGATAACGAGACTTTACTGTATTCACCCGCATATAGCTATATTTTCCCTTTTAAGACTTGCGCTGAATATTCAGGAAGTCTTGTTTTCGAGTTGATGGCGATGCCTGACGTGACGTCACGCAGGGAATGCCCCTGACCGAGGAAGCGACACACAATGCATTTTGGGTACTTTTTTTCATCTGAAAACACAGTGTTGATTGTGGAATTAGAAGGAAAACTACATAAATAACGCAGTGGTGAATCGTTGTGTGTTGCAGCCAATTGCGGTAACACGCATAAAGAAGGTGTAAGTTGACACAAATTCGCAGTGGACAAATCAGCCCATTTCCAACGGAGCTTGTGCGCCACCTTGTGCATATTCTGGGCGCTACATTGGAGTCCAGACGGCTCGAATTGATACGGAAGGAATTCTTTAATCGATTGCAAACATTTCTGCTTTCCTCTTCAGAACTATTTGAATCATATTCATAACTGGATGAGTAACAAGAAAGCATCTTCTCCAAATCTGAACTCTCTGAAGCCATTGTTTTGATTCTGGAGCAAGGCAGTTTGTGAAGGAATATCCTGGCGTGACGTCACGAACAAGGGGGCGGGACTTTCTGAATCCGACCAGTTCCGAGCTCATTTTGTGGCAGTTTTGGGACACTTTCAGTCATTTTTATTGGTGTTTTGCATTTGATTAAAAATATCAGCCGGCGTGTTTTGGGTATTTTAGATGCTATAAAGCATTTTTCTCATGTCATTTAGGAAACAAAAAAATGGTGCTGGTTGTCCTTTAATAACCAATTGAAAATCACTTGCATTTTTTGTTTGGACAGAAAAAGAGGGAGCTGTGGGCAAATATTACATTTCCTCCCACTCTTCGTTTTTAACAAATCTCCAAATGACTTTTTATTGTACAATCTAACCTGGGCTTTCGAACGTCTCAGTTCCTGACCAATTCAGTTTTTGACCAAAAACTAACCTTTTTATGCCTCGGTTCACAACCAAAAATAGGTTTTCGGCGAAACTGAGCACACCTGAATGCACCACTGGACTCCCCTCCGCTTCCTTATATGTCACTTCCTCGTGTCGCGTCTCATTGTGACGACACATAATCCTCGTGTAGCGTTCCATTGTGAGCAGGCGTGTTTGTATTGTTTGATCATGATTACAAAAAAAGCAGATAATGATTGCATTGATTTCAATGGAAAATGTTTTGGTTTTCAAATAAAATCGGTTTTCGAACAGCTTTCTGGAACGGACTATGGTCAATATGTTTCGCATGTCGCATGTTTATGCAGTCAAAGGTTGGTACCTTTGACTGCATAAACATGCGACCCAAATTTTTTTTCTTATCCGAGCATCCACACAGGTTGAGTCTGGGGTCTTGCTTGGATTCAAAATGGTTCCCCAAGTTGCACAAATGTCCCGTAATGACTCGCGGTAGTAAGCATGACAAAAGCCCCTGAAACGCAGCCTCGTCGAACCAAAGTTCGCCACGCCGCGGAACAACGGTGACTATTGTCGGAGCGACAACTTAATTCAGCACAGAGCTCGCTAACGTTGCTTCGACGCGGGGCATTCCAACTCTGTTGTGAGGGACGCACTTCAACAGCTGCCCTCAACCAAAACGAGCCAGGATTTCCCTTGGCTAACAGGACAGGATTCCACAAAGGGCAACCGGTCAGCGGCCATTTTTCTTCCCAAATTGCGTTGATTCACTCCCTCGCCTCGTCTACGTGCTCGACATCTCCTCGTTCGCCTCGCTCAGTGTCATGACTAAACTTTCCTCTCGGAAAACGTGTGCAGGTTTCGACACCTGCGTGTGTTTAAAAGGTACTTTCTGTTCAAAGGCCTTTTTGTTCAGCTCACCAGCTTTCAGAGCAACAACAATGGGGCCAATTGTCCAAACAAGGGAAGATAAGTCAACCTGTGAGGAGGTTGCGCTTTTTAAACACGCCACGTTGCATCGCAGGGACATTGCTAGCAAGAACGGCAAACTTCACCAACGTCACATCTGCAAGCTAGCCAAACAAGGTTTCCGCGCATGTCTGCCTCCAGTAGCGATCTGCAACTTCTTCTCGAGGCCCCCCCCCTCCCCCCGACGACATGACAAATGAGGCTGCGTCTAATCCCAGAGTAGAGTTACAGGGTGAGCGGGGGGTCAGCGAGTGACCGCATGAGAAACAAACACACCAATTGTCCTCGAGTGGAAGTAAAGGTGCAGGGTGTGTTTAACCCAGTTAAAGAGACACGTCCACCCGCAGATGAGACCACAAACATACAGTACAGTGATACCTTGGCTTACAAACTTAATTGGTTCCCAGACCGAGTGTGTAAGGCGAAAAGTGCGTATCCCAAAAATTAATTTACCATAGGAAACCATCAGAATGAGAATAATGTGTTCCCAGGTCCCCATAAAACATAATATAACTTTTTAATGTCCTAGGTCTTAAAAATACAGAAAATATACCTTATTTTATGTATAATAAATATGGCATGGTATTAGAATTAAAGAAATAAACTGTACAGTATAATAAAGTCGTTTTATTTACCTTTGTGATGGTCGTTGATGGCTTGATGGAATGGATAGCTTTTTGCATTAAGTGTCTCAAGGAGCTCTGGGTTGTACATCTTGGAAGTTGTGATATTGCAACAGATACAGATGCAAGCAGGCACACTAGAAATATCATTAATAGCTGGTTCCCTTGCTTGTCTTTTCATTCCAAATTGAACTGATGGCTAGTGCGGGCTATTTGTGGAGCCTGATTGATGGGAATTTTAACCTTGCAGTCTACACTCTGCCTTTGAACTATCAAAGTTGAAACTAATCGAAATTTTACTGTTTTCTATCCATTTTGTCACTCTCTCTGTATCGTCTGCCTGTCTCTTTCATGTTTAAACCACCTCCCCTCACTGCTGCGTTCTTGACCAATCACGTGGCTTTAACCGAAGACTGGGGCGGGGAACAGATGACAAAAAAAATGTCGGCAGCCATTTTCTTTTTTGGAGAATGGCTTCCCTCTCTGTCTGTAAACGCCCCCCTCACTGCTGTGTTCTTGACCAATCACGTGACTTTAACCGACGACTGGGGGCGGGGACAAGAGGACCAAAACAAGCCGGCTGCCATTTTGTTGTTAGAAGAACGGGCTCGTTCGCGAACGACACATCACTCATTGTGGCAGCTACGTGTGCCCCCTGAAAAATTGTTTGTATGCCAAGGTAAAATTTTCCCAAATTTAACTTTAGTAAACCAAAAGGTTAATGTGCCAAGGGGTTCGTAAACCGAGGTATCACTGTATATGCACTGCAGGCATTTGTCGGAAAAATATCATTAACCCTGATCATGGCATGTGGCTATCAAATCAAATTGGAATGAGTTAATAAAAACTAATAATCAATCTCCATTCATGCTAACATACAGCTAGCTGTGTGTATTGATTCCGAGGAAAGGAAAATCAAAAAACAGATCAGTCAAAAAACAAATGCAAAAGGCTCCATGGTTCAATCACAGCTATTTGCTTCAGATAAACGTCAAATAATGAAAATGTCCTTTCCAAAATGGTGGACACAATGTGTACACTTTCAAAAGTTTGTATTTGAACAAAAAAATATGAACCGAGTCGATGTTGACCAACATTTACTGCCGGTAGTTTTTGCACACAAATGACACACTGTTGAAGCAGATCTTAATCCTTTCATTCGCAAAGCTTCAGAACCTGATCGACAGATTGACGTGTGCGGGCAAATCACCTTAACCTCATTACGGCGCCAATATGGCAGCCTTTGGATATATGAAACCTGGTGGCCCGCTAATCTATATTGATTGGATCAACAAGACACCTAAGTAGAAAAAAAGACAAGGAGACGTCAACAGACAGATGTTGTCATGGAAGCTTGAGAATCACTTCCTCTCAATTCTATTTTGACAAAAAAGAATGGACATCCACCTGGGGTGTCCAGGGCAAGGGTCGGGAAGCTTTTTGACTAAGAGAGCCATAACAGCCAAATATTTAGAAATGTTTTTCAGTGAGAGCCACATGCGCACACACACAATACACTGTATAGAAAGTACAGTGATTTCAACAAAATGTCAGAACGTATCATTACAAATAATTTTGTGATAATCATCACCATTAATATGAATGGTTTTCCGTTCCTCATGATTGGTAAAAATCCAGCCAAACCATCGGAATGAAAGTCAACTTGCTGGGTTCATACACAAGGTTACTGCTAGCTAGCCTGCATCCTGCTCATTAGCTTGCACGCTTGCTTTCTGCTGTCTCTTACAGAAGTTTATTGATGCTAACGTAGCTTTGTCAAAGTGCCACTGACATTCAACTGTTTTATCAATGATATTGTTAGAATGACGGCAGAACTTGGTTTCTCCACAAAGGCAAATCCTTCGGTCCATTCAACATGAAATGGACAATACTAGCCCTCTTTTTTTACTTGTCAGGCTTATCCAAAAGGGTGTGCTTACCTGTTTCGACTGAACGGTACCTAGGTCAGTATCATCCAATCAAAATTGCACATTCAGCCAACTGCAGCCCAAACAGGAAATGAACAGCGAAAATACGTATTTATTTTTATCTGCGAGCCAGATGCAATCATCAAAAGAGCCATAAATGGCTCGCGAGCCATAGGTTCCCGGCCCCTGATCTAGGGGTGTCGGGGGACATTTTGGCCAAGTGGTGCGGGCCGTGTCAAATATTATTTTTAGTATCTTGTACGGCAGGGGTGTCAAACTCATTTTTATTTTTTTTGCCGCGGGCCACATAGTAGTTACTGTTTCCTCTCAAGGGCCGTTATGAATTTAGGGAAACCAGTAGAATGTTTCATCTCCTCCACATATATCTACAGCGCACAACAAATTAATCAATAACTAGTTTTCTAATTTGAAGTAAAAAATGATGACTTATTGTAATAATAATAATAATAATAATAATAATAAATTTCATTTACAAGCGCCTTTCAAAGCGCTCAAGGTCACTTTACAGTCACAGGATATTTTTTTCTGCGGGTGAGCAGCGGCAGCCACACACGCCAGCGTTCACTCAACTCGGAAGTAACAACTCATTCACTGTCAGACACGTGCAAAAATGTGTCAACTCCAAGTGCCAGGGTTTTTGTCATTGTCACTTGAATTCCAGGACCCACGGAATATTGGTTTAAGGACTACATAAACATTCAATATAGCAGTAGAAACTTCAAATTCTCCTATTCCTAAATTATATGGGTCTGGAGTTATATGAGCTTGAAATGAGGACAGCTGGCAAAGTACAATGCAATACATACATATTGGTTCATATAGCGATTGAACAGCAGCTATTGTGTCTGTGTAAACTCTCAGTCATACAGGAGTGGTCCATCGATGAAAACGTCGACAAGGTGTCGGACGTTTCGCTTCTTATCCAAGAAACTTCGTCAGCAAACTAAAGTCTTACTGGCAGTTTAGGCCCCATAGTTATGTCCCTACTGTACAGATATGGCGGTGCCGGACTCTGCTATGATAGGTCCCTGCACTCAGGTTGGGGGGAGCAGAGGACTACTCCCTTCAGCTGCTCCACTGATAGTTCCTATCGTTCTGACTAACGACTGGCCTGATTGCCCCACTTCGACCGGTATCACCTCATCAGTATTACTAATCCTATGTTGCCTAAGCAGGCTATTGTATGAACGATCCGAATTGAACCTCACCCCACCAAACCGGTTTCATGAAGGATTTAGTTGTTTTATGAAAATCGCTTCTTTTACTCCCCTTTCAAACCACCTATGTCTATATCCTTCATTAAACCGGTTTGGTGGGGTGAGGCTCAATTTGGATCGTTCATACAATAGCCTGCAAGACAATGGAAGTAATCAGTCAGGACAGTAGAAGTAATCAGTGTAGCCGCAGGGAGTAGTCCTCTGCTCCCGCCAACCTAAGAGCAGGGGTCAATCATAGCAGAGTCTTGCACCAACACGTCTGGACAGTAGGGATATATATATATATATAGGGCCGAAACTACCAGCTAAAATCTTTAGTTTGCTGACGAAGCCTCTTGGATAAGAAGCGAAACGTCCGACACCTTCAAAGAGGTACAGATGGCGGCTGAAGAAACCTTTTCATCAACAGCTATTGTGGTTTATATGGGACAGTTTGAAATTTTGGTCAGGAGTTTAGCAAGCATCATGGCACGGGTTGAATAAAATGATGGGGGGGGGGCAGATTTGGCCCCCGGGCCTTGGCTTTGACACCGGTGTTGTACGATATAAAGGGTGGACAGCCCTGCTCTAAATTCGCCTGAGTTTTGAACGTTCTCGTGGGGGCCAGAACGATAGAAAATGGACGGGCAGCACCGACATCACAATATCAGAAATGCATTCAGTCAGAGAACAACCGCATGGTTGCATTTTATCACTACGGTAGCTTTAGCTTTCAGTAAAACATGTGAATTAAAACACAGAATATTCATCACAACCTGAGATTGAAGGCAACCCGGGTGCGTGAGGAAAGCGCCATGTGGGGGAACTTCAAATCGGGAAATCGAGCCAATCCCGTTTACGATGTCGCACTTGGAATTGCGTTCGGAGTAGCAAATTGCTGGCGAACATTAGCCTTCCGTTTTGGTTGCGGCTCTTAAAACCACACCAAAAAAGTTACGTGGCCAAACGGCGCGGCGTCCAGGAAAAGTCTTCAAAGGTCATGAGGTTGCGGGGAAAAAAACTTCTCTCGTTTTACCGATTCTTATAATAGAAGCAAAAGTGCATGTGGCGCTACACGTTTAAAGCACAAGCAACGTCACAATTAAAGAGGTGACATAGACAAACGAAAAAATAACCCCAACACCCAAACTTTGTGTGGTTCAATTAGTGGATAGACACATCGTGAAAATAGCGGCGAAGCATCGTAACTCGCAAGTATCCGTTGTGGTTTGCTGTAGGCGGTAAGAGAAGTTTACCCAGCTCACGTTCCAGTCACTTAGCGGTGCACAGCGCAATTTAACTTCGATAAATACACAAAACTTCAACCTACCTGGTCCCGGCCATTTTTTCACATTGTAAAAAGCGTAGCAAACACAAGTTAAAACGAGGTTTGTGCTCGAGTCGCGGTGAACACCAGTCAACCACCGTCGAACTGGACCGTCCTCCTCCACTGGAGAATCCGAAAACGAATCTCCGCCCCAGCACGTGAGTCGAGAGGAGGAGGACTTCATTCCGCTCCAGGAACAGCCGATGGGACCCCCGCCATGGAGCACGGAGGCTGTTTTGCTCATTTGCTCAACGAGAACAGTCAACTGCAGGATTTTCGCAAGCATTTAGCGCAGTAGTCCCCAACGCCCCGGACCGCGGACCGGCACCGGTTAATTGGTACCGGGCGACACAGGAAAAAAAAGAATTACTGTACATTACTGACTGCCGGTTTATGTTTTGGATGTTTTATTTTGAAAAACGGCAGGATCCTCTACATCACAGGTGTCAAAGTCAAGGCCCGCGGGCCAAATCCGGCCCGCCACATCATTTTTTTCAGCCCGCGAAAGCAAATCAAATTTGTTAAATTCCATGGTGATTGCTAAAATCTGAGCCAAAATTTCATATTTTTGGATGTCAACCACAATAAAAGTCATTATTCTTGACTTCAGATTTGAAAATGAGTCATTCATTAATTTGCTGTGTGCTCTATATGTAATATTTGAAGGGATTTAAACATTCTAATGGGTTCCCCAAATTCATAACGGCCCTCGAGAGGAAAACATAACTACAATGTGGCCCGCGGCAAAAAATAACTGACACCCCTGCTCTACATGATAGCGGCATTGTTTTTCGGCACAGTGATTGCCGTGGCACACGTGTGTGCTGTGAGAAACTATCCAATGCTCCTTAAAAAATGTTTAATTTTAAATTAAATTAAAATTTAACAAACATTTATTAGGTAATCGTTTTTCTACCAATATAATGTAAATCCGGTGTCCGTGCTGAAAAGACTGGGAGGGTAATTTAATATTCGTCCGTGTGGCAACACGTCACTGATTGCCTCTTTCCTGCGAGATGGTTAGTGGTGTGCCTAAAAAAATCCAATGTAAATAAAACGTGCCCTGGTTCAAAAAAGGTTGAAAAACACTGCTCTTTAACGTCCATGTAAAATATGTCAATTTCTGTTCCAAAATAACTTAACTTAAAGGGGCTAACCCAAGATATCAAGACCACCTGTATCGTCAAGAAGAAAGCAGAGTACGAATTACCTTCTTTGTGGACTTGAGTAGATTTTTCTCTTGACGTTTGATATCAGAAAGCAGATACATTTGGATATCTGCTCCCAAAGCTGGCAAAAGTAGTCACTGCTTGTGCTTGAGTCGATGTACAGGCTGGAGAAAAACGACTACAATTAAAAACGAACAGGCTCTGAAACAAGTTTTTGTTCAGACTTTCGGCTTGGTGTCTTCTTCGGGCGTAACCAGAGCGTGTCACGCACTTTGTTTGCCGTTTTTGCCAGTTTCCACGAGAGCAACCCACCCATTTTTTTCTTGTTTTGATTTGGCCCTGTGACAGGATTATGGATTTGCATCAATCACCAGCATATACCACAATACTGCAGTATTGTCAGGTGCTTAACAACAAAATTAATATATATTTTTTTTACTGTTATGCACATAATTTGATAACTTGGGGCAACAACAAAACCTACTCACAGTTTCTTTCTTTTAGTCATACGTCTGTGTAAGCTCTCAGTCGTACAGGAGTGGTCCATCGATGAAAAGGTTTCTTCAGCCGTCATCTGTACTTCTTTGAAGGTGTCGTACGTTTCGCTTCTTATCCAAGAGGCTTCGTCAGTGAACTAAAGTCTTTTGCTGGTAGTTTTGGCCCTATATATACCAGTTTCACCCATGGTGGCTAATCTGTACATGGAAGAGATGGAGAAACAGGCCCTCACACCCTTCCCGGGGACAAAATCTCAGCACTGGACTTTCGTCATAATTAAAAAACAAGAAATTCTTCACAGATCACCTCAACTCGGTAGACATCAATATTAAATTTACTTGTGAGGACATTAAAGAGAACCAACGAGCCTTTTTGGATTGTAAAGTAATTATAAAAGAGGACAGAGCGCTAGAAACAGAAGTCTTTAGGAAGGCCACGCACACTGACAAATACTTTTTCAATTCTAACCACCCTCTACAACACAAACCAGGAGTTATCAGAACCCTCCAGCATAGGTAGAGAAAATGAGTCAAAACATATCAGGAGAGCATTCACAAACTGTGGTTCAGTGGTCTTTTAACAAATGCCAAAAAGAAAGAATAGGGAATAAAACCAAAACTTCTGAATATACTAAAAGGAGAGGAGTAGCAGTATCTTACATTGCAGGAGTTTCTGAACAACTACAGAGTCCTTTGGCAACACAAAATTCCTACTTATTTCAAACCGATAAACACTTGAAGGCAAAAATTACTGCATCCAAAAGATTGGATTTGCCTTTATTAGGCTGCCAAATGAAAAACAACGTCATGTAGTTCATTCAATACATTGTAAAAATGAAAATTGTAAAGAGCAATACATTGGGGAGACTAAACAAATTCTCAAAAAAAGACTATCAACATCGCAGGGATAATACAAGTGGGCCTCAATCGGCAGTACATATGCACCTCAAAGCTAGCAACCACAAATTTTTTTTGACGACAATGAGGTTAAACTCTTAGCGAAAGAAAATAGATGGTTTGAAAGGGGAGTAAAAGAAGCTATTTTCATAAAACAGCAAAATCCTTCACTAAATCGCCATGGTGGGATGAGGTTCAATTTGGATTGTTCGTACAACAGACTTCTTAGGCAACATGGGCTTAGTTATGCTGATGAGGTGATACCAGAGCAAATGGGGCAATCAGGCCAGCCATGGACCTCATACTCAGGCAGGACAATAGAAGGAATCAGTGTAGCCAAAGGGAGTAGTCCTCTGGTCCCCCCAACCTGAGAGCAGGGATCAATCATAGTAGAGTCTGGCACCGCCACGTCTGGACAGTAGGGATATATATACGGCCAAAACTACCAGCTAAAGACTTTCGTTCGCTGACGAAGCCTCTTGGATAAGCGAAACGTCCGACACCTTCAAAGAGGTACAGATGACGACTGAAGAAACCTTTTCATCTCTTTTAGTCACTTTTTTCAAGACAATTTTCTTTAATAAAACCGTTTGGTAGTTGGTGACTATCTTCTAAATCAAATTCGTCGTCATTCAAGCGCTGATTATCGTCCATTTACGTCGAAGTTCAACCAATAGCCCCCTTCTGTAATCGCCCGTCTTTTTTTAACATCTATCAGTGTGATGACTTCAGTTGCCTCGAGAAATTCACTCGGGTTTGACGAGCTCGTTAGATGCTCAACTCAACCCAATCGTATTTCTAGAGCAAAAAATAATACATTAAAAACGAAGACCTTACAAAGCACAAAAACTGCCGAAGTGCCATCAATTCTCGCACTGAGTCAAAAGCCAATGAATAAAATGATTTTCAAACAAACAACACAGTAGATAGATTGATATTTGAATTTCAAATAATCAGAATCTGGGATATATTCCCTATTCCAAATAATGTAGTTTAGTCGGCACGGTTTTTGGCCTCCAGAGTCAAGCGGGCCGACGGCGACCCCTGCAGGGCACAAAAGGTGACGTCAGTTTTTTGGTCAAAACAACACTTTATTCACATTTACGGTCAGCACTCAAGTCTACGCCCCGGTAAAAGAAAAGAAAATTGAAGAAACGTATTTAAAAATACAGTCAGACTGCCAAATTTACGCAAAAAATGAACATAACACTGTCGTGTACTTTCTCTGGCACATAATAAATGTTCTAGGTTAATGTCTTCACAGTGAATTCTTTTTAAGTGCTTTTTTCTCACGTAAATAAGCAATGGACAACCTACATTCCTCTTTATAGTAGTCCACTTGTTCCAACTCACGCGAATCAGGTCCGCCCCTTGGGTAATTACAAAAATATTGTAAACATTGATATCCATTGCACGACATACATTCAATTTCAAACTGTACAAAGAGTTGACTTTTGTATGCTTATCCTGTCGCACCAAGTATACAAGCAAGCTATATGGAGACATTTACTGTGTGGCGTCGGGAGAAGAAAAATGGCATTCATGAGATACATTCTGCCGATGATTAAATATGTTGTGAATGGACAGACGGAATCATGGATGGACTTATTCAGACCTTTCTCGTGCTGAGACGTGCTTGCGGTGAAGCGAACACTGACAGAGGGGGCGACTGACGGAAAGTTCTCACTCGAGTGTACAAAAGCATCGGTGTAGGTCAGAGGTGGGCAAACTACAGCCCGCGGGCCAGATCCGGCCCATTGGTCTTTTAAATCCGGCCCGCCACAGGATGGTACACAACTGAGGTTTGATATGATTGATTACATTCATTTCATTTGGACTTGTAATGACAGGCATTTAAATGTCAGGTGTTACTTCAAGTTGAGAGAGAGAGAGAGAGAGAGAGAGAGAGAGAGAGAGAGAGAGAGAGAGAGAGAGAGAGAGAGAGAGAGAGAGAGAGAGAGAGAGAGAGAGAGAGAGAGAGAGAGAGAGAGAGAGAGAGAGAGAGAGAGAGAGAGAGAGAGAGGAAGAAAACTTATTTCCCACTTGTGGACCCCTGACAAACAGGAATTTCCAAACTAGGTTTAAAAAATATATATGCATTAAAACGGTGGCATGCAGGGACTCTTAATTGTAGAGAGTTTTACTGGAATTGCGAAGGTTTTTAATTTACATTGACATCATGTCATGTTTGTGCATGACATTAGCTGAGCAATACTGTCATGTGTGGTGATCGCAGGGCTCTATAGTTGGGCATGGAAAGAAAACCACCAGATCTCTTACTCATTTCGTTTCGTAGCAATTACTCCCAATGATGTTATACAGTGGGACCTCGGTTTACAAACACCTTGCCTTACGAATTTTTCGGTTTACGAACGTTTATTAAAATTAAACCTTGGCATACGCACTACTTTTCGGGATATACATGGAGCGCTGCCCCACCATGGCTGGCAGTGTAATCTTCGGCGGAAGAACACCAAACCACACGACCAAACAGCGTCACAGCCGGCCTCCCTTTCCACACCCCCTTTCTCTGAGTGCACACGTCGTTCGTCTTCAAGGATTTATCACGGATACTTTTGCTGTTATGGGACCGAAAAAGACACCACCATAGGCTCGTGTTCAGCCGAAGAAGACACAAAGCAAAATTACAGTCGAGGAGAAGACTTCACAGCCCAGTAGCAATATGCTAAGTCCACCATTGCTACCATCCTTCGCAACAAAGAAGCCATTAAAGGCGCGTGTGTTGCTAAAGGTGTTTCCGTGTTGTCAAAGCAACGGTCTCGGGCAATAGAAGAGGTTGAAAAACGTCTGTTAATTTGGATTAACGAAAAGCAGCCAGCCGGCGACAGCGTGAATAAAGCAATTATATCCGAGAAAGCACGGCAAATTCACGCTGATATCGTCATGCGGCAACCTGGAAGTTCACCGTTTAGTGATGATTTTAAAGCTAGCAACGGATGGTTCGAGAACTTTAAGGGATTCACTGTGTTACTCGTCATGGTGAGACAGCCAGTTCTGACAGTAAAGCTGCCGAAGCCTACGAGGGTCATTCCTCGAAATGGTGAAAGAAGAAGGCTACGTTCCTCAGCAAGTATTTAATGCCTTTTTTGGAAAAAGATGCCTAACCGGACTTTTATAACACAGGAAGAGAAGTCTGAACCCCATTCCATCAAGCCATCAACAACCATCACAAAGGTAAATAAAACAACTTTATTATACAGTGCAGTGTATTTCTTTCATTACAATACAAAGCACATTTGTTATACATAGAATAGGTATATTGTTTGTAGTTTTAAGGCTTATTTAGTTGAAAATTATATTTTATGAAGACCTGGGAACGGATTATTCTCATTTTAATGGTTTCCTATGGGAAATTAATTTTTGGGATACACACTTTTCGCCTTACACACTCTGTCTGGGAACCAATTAAGTGCGTAAGCCAAGGTCTCACTGTATTCTGTATAAATATTTTGTATAGATTTTTATAAACGTGGACTGCACGCTGCAGTTTTTGGGCAATATAACATTTTGTTGCTTGTGTTTTTGACACTTGTATGTCATGAATATAATTGGACGCTCATACCGGACATATACTGTACCGTTGTTGTTTCACTGTTCTCATTAATAAAGGTATGTTAATACCCAAATGTTTTTTTCTGATGATGTTTTATTTGAACTGAAAAACATATGCAGTTTTTTTTAGATGTACCGTATCTTGGGCTGACCCAGCCCACCTGTTGAATTTTTGGAATGAATGTGGCCCCAAGAAAAAAACAAGTTGAGGGCTCGGTCCATTCGAGTCCAAGGTGAAAACGGAATAACGGCAAGACGTATCTACAAGCAGTAAAACCGAGTGGCTTGTGCTAATACACGGGGTCACCCTTTGAATCACGCTATCCAGTTGGTCGCGACGGCAGAATGAAATGTGGGGTGATGAGCAACTGATAATCTACAGACTTGATGAGCGCACTCTTGTCAGTTTCGTCATGCCTCCCGGCTGCGTCAGCGGCTCTGCAATCACGTCCTCGGAGCGTGGCAAGACCGCCTCTTGAGGTTGGTTAAGGCGAGCGGGCGCTTAGCCTACCCAGCCGTCCCAAATCTGCCCCCTGTCAAGAGAACAGAGCACGCAAATCTGTGATTTGAGTTATTTACGGGGCTGTGGGTGTGGTCGCTTCCTGCTCAGAAGGCGAAGGAATAAAAAAGTGACCATTGGTAAGTACGCAACATGACATTGGAACACAAATGGTGCAGCATCACATGCAGATAGATACTCCGAGGCACCCATTCTTAATCTTCTCCCCAAAAAAAATCAATGGGTATCACAGCAGTAAACCGAGTCACTGGAAGTGGACGTGATGTTAAAGGACAACCAACACCATTTTTTTGTTTCCTAACTGACATCAGAAAAACGTTTTATAGTATCTAAAATACCCAAAACATGCAGGCTGATATTTTTTGTCAAATGCAAAACACCAATAACATGACTTAAAGTGTCCCAAAACTGCCACAAAATGAGCTTGGAAGTGGGCAGATTAAGAAAGTCCCGTCCTCTTGCTCAGAGTTCAAATTTGGAGAAGATGCTTTCTTGTTACTCAACCAGTTATGAATATGATTCAAAGAGTTCTGAAGAGGAAAGCATAAATATTTGCAATTGATTAAAGAAGTCCTTCCGTATCAATTTGAGGCATCTGGACTCCAATGTAGCGCCCAGAAATTGCACAAGATGGCGCACAAGCTCCGCTGGAAATGGGCTGATTTGTCCACTGCGAATTTGTGTCAACTTACACCTTCTTTATGCGTGTTACCGCCATTGACTGCGACACACAACGATTTACCATCGCATTATTTATGTAGTTTTCCTTCTAATTTTGCGATCAACATGGTGTTTTCAGATGAAAAAAAATACCCAAAATGCAATGTGTGTGCCTTTCTCGGTCAGGGGCGTTCCTTTAGTGACGTCACGTACGGACTCGTCATCAACTCAAAAACAAGACTTCATGAATATTCAGCGCAAGTTTTAAAACATAAAATATAGCTATATGCGATGGAATCTTTGTAAAATGCGCTCAGTAGAAGTCATTTGAAGTGATTTTACAAATTATGGACGCAACTTGTTCGGAGGTATCGGTTGTCCTTTAACTTGCTCTTAATGTTAACGAGTAAAATTTTATCACGACGCTTGTAGGACACGGTTGTCAACTAATGCGATTGTGTCTCTGTAGTAACATGTTATTGTTTTACTAGTGCTCCAAAATGTCACATTGTGGAGGCGACATCATGACCAAGACAGTTGTTGGACGTGTGTGTGTGTGTGTGTGTGTGTGTGTGTGTGTATATATATATATATATATGTGTGTGTGTGTGTGTGTGTGTGTGTGTGTGTGTGTCTCGTTATATCGATATCAAGGGAGTCCGAAAAAATATATATACTATATATATATATATATATATATATATATATATATATATATATATATATATATATATATATATATATATATATATATATATAAATAGGATATGTGAAAAGAAGACAGATTGGCTTATGACAAACTCACAGCGATTTGGAGGACGGTTTCTTCACTTTTGGTCTCTTTCGACGATAAACCGGCCTGAAGCATGCATGGCATGACAATGTGCAGAGCAAACATAGGTCGACAAACACACAGGTATAAAGACACACACACACACACACACATCAGAAATTAGACTTCATTACAAAAGGAGCAAAGTATGAATGTTGCATTTTTATGCCTGTACAGTGATACCTCGGCTTACGAACGCTTTAGCTAACAAACTTTTTGCCTTACGAATGTTAAACTCGCGAGAATATAACCTTGGCATACAAACTATTTTCCGGGAAACACGGAGTGCCACAATGAGTGATGTGTCGTTCGCGAACGAGCCGGTTCTTGGAGCTCCTGAAATGGCAGCCGGCTTTTTTCCCCCTCTCATCCCCGCCCCCAGTCTTCGGTTAAAGCCGCACATGATTGGTCAAGATCCATGGTCGAGGAGAGAGGGGACACACGCAGCAGGACACACACACAGCAGTGAGTGGGTGAGGGGTTACAGGAACAGAAAAACACACACACACACACACACACACACACACACACACACACACACACACACACACACACACACACACACGAAAGGGAGACGACACAAAAAAAACAAAAGTGAAGAAAAAACTCCTTGAGAGCTGCTTGAGACACTTGATGCAAAAAGCTATCCATTCCATCAAGCCATCAATGACCATCACAAAGGTAAATAAAACGACTATTATACAGTACATCGATGAAAAGGTTTCCTCAGCCGTCATCTGTACTTCTTTGAAGGTGTCGGACGTTTCGCTTCCTATCCAAGAGGCTTCGTCAGCAAACTAAAGATTTTAGCTGGTAGTTTCGGCCCTATATATATATATCCCTAATGTCCGGACGTGTTGGTGCAAGACTCTGCTATGATTGACCCCTGCTCTCAGGTTGGCGGGAGCAGAGGACTACTCCCTGCGGCTACACTGATTACTTCTACTGTCCTGACTGATTACTTCCATTGTCCTGCCTGAGTATGGGGTCTACGACTGGCCTGATTGCGCCATTTGCTCTAGTATCACCTCATCAGCATAACTAAGCCTATGTTGACTAAGAAGTCTGTTGTACGAACGATCCAAATTGAACCTCACCCCACCATGGCGATTTAGTGAAGGATTTTGCTGTTTTATAAGAATCGCTTCTTTTACCCCCCTTTGAAACCATCTATTTTCTTTCGCTAAGATTTTAACCTCATTGTCATCAAATGAGTGGTTCCTAGCTTTTAGGTGCACATGTACTGCCGATTGAGGCCCACTTGTATTATCCCTGTGATGTTGATAAAGTCTTTTTTTGAGAATTTGTTTAGTCCCCCCAACGTACTGCTCTTTACAATTTTCATTTTTACAATGTATTGAATAAACTACAGTAAAGTCTCGTTATATCGATAGTCAAGGGAGTCCGAAAAAATATCGATATAACCGGGACTATCGATATATCCGATATCGATATAACGAGACTTTACTGTACATGACTTTGTTTTTCATTTGGCAGCCTATCTTTTGGATGCACTAATTTTTTTGTTGTGTTTATCGGTTTGAAATAAGTAGGAATTTTGTGTTGCCAAAGGACTCTGTAATTTTTCAGAAACTCCTGCAATGTAAGGTACTGCTACTCCTCTCCTTTTTTCCCTTTTGCTCCTCCACCATGGCGATTTAGTGAAGGATTTTGCTGTTTTATGAAAATAGCTTCTTTTACTCCCCTTTTAAACCATCTATTTTCTTTTGCTAAGATTTTAACCTCAAAATCTTACTCAGACGTATTATACAGCACAGTTTATTTCTTTAATTACAATACCAGCACATTTATTATACATAAAATAAGGTTTATTGTGCGTATAGTTTTAAGGTTTATTTAGTTGTAATTATGTTTCATGGGGCACTGGGATTATTCTCATTTTAATGGTTTCCTATGGGAAATTAATGTTTGGAATACACACTTTTCGCCTTACACACACTTCCTGGGAACCAATTCAGTTCGTAAGCCAAGGTATCACTGTACATGGTTCGTATTCTGAGGAGGAAAACAAGCAAAGACACATCAGGGAAGCCAAAACCTCTGCCTGTTCTTATGGTAACCGGAATTCCATCTGCGGCATTTGCAAAAGCAATCAGAAGGAAAGTGGGAGGAAAAAAAAACAAAACAAACCTACCGGTATTCACTAAAGTAGTTTCGCACTTTGCCTCCTGAAAAGAAACGGGAGTAACATCAATCTCAGGCTGACGCGAGCGAAGGCGCTTACGATCCATCAAGCGTGCCCTCGGGGCCTCGTACGCCGGCGCTGCCTCACCCTTTTCGGGGTTGCACTGCTTGTGTCCTTTGCAGGCCCGTAATTCCATCAACTGCCGATGCATCGAATTCAAAGCGTCGCGGTCCAGGGTGCTGACGCCGTTCATCAGCTGACAACACACAAACTCAGCTCAACTTGATTCAGGAACACAGAAACCAAACGGTTCTGGTGTCCTCGGACCGGGCGAGTGAGTCATACCTGGTACGGGTCAGTGTTGAGGTCAAAATACTCCAGGAAACCGGTGGCAAACTCACAGAACAGGAAGTTGTGTGTGTCGTTGATGGTCCTCAGGCACCAGTAGGTATTGTTGTTGGCGCTGGTGCAAGCGCAGAATGGCCCCACTGAGACGGGGGGAGGGCGTGGGGGGAGATGGAAAAATGGAAATCATCACAATTGTTTGGGAATCTGCCGTCGCTGAACACGAGCCAACTTTCCAACAAACAGAAAATATGTGCTCATTTGTTTTCTAAAGAGGAAACCGAATGGCTGGCGACAGGAATTCCGCCCCACCACAAAACGTCCGTCAAGATCATCAAATGGTTTCAAAATTGCCAGAAGATGGCGGCAGAGCTTTGTGTTGTTTCTTGATTTTTTTTTCCTTGTGATGAAACGCCACAGAGACCACTGCTGAAAAGGACAGTGATCCTGTCCTCTTTCATCTAGAACTGCTTCATGTCACAAAGAGAGGACAACAAGTGCTGAAGAATGAATGACTCTATGTGTCTTTGTGTTGTCATATTATTTGTTATTTAGTTTTTTTGTTCTTTTGACTTTTGTTTATGTAGACCAGTGGTGTCAAACATATGGCCCGCGGGCCGGAACCGGCCCCCAAGGAGGGTTGATCAAAAGTGGTAAAAATGCACAAACGACATGGAATTAATATTCCTAATGACGTGTAATTCAATAATTGTCCACGAGGGGTCAGAGTGTTGCTGTTTCGATCAACGTAGTAGAAAACAGCAGTGGTTTTTTTTTCAACCGTGGTCTTTCTTTCAACCGCGGTTTCAACACCCTCATTAGCCAAAATGTCATTATCCAAATGGCGAAAAGTAGATAAGGAGTGTGGAATTTTCAATGAATAATGGACCACGTCATATTTTTTACAGAGATGCTTGGGAAACATTTGTACTAGTTGTGTTTTCAACAAGTTTCGATATTGAAGGAATATAATCCAGTATTCGACGCCAGTACGAGACTCATCGCAGCGAAAAATATGACGTCTTGCAAGGACAACTGAGAAGAGACAAGGTTGACGAATTGCTGGTGGGTCTGAGGACACAGCAGTCAACTTTCACCCAGATCCGATAAGTCAGTAAAGCAGCAGTAAAAGCCAGCTATCTAATTGCTAGCAAAATAGCATTAGCATCAAAGCCCTATTCCGACGGTGACTTTGTTAAAGGATGCATGTTGAAGGCTGCTGAACTTGTATGTCCCGACAAGCGACACGCTTTTGCCAAAGTTCATGTGCTTCTTTACACCAAAACTAATAAAAGACATGATATTTTGGTTATTTATAGCATGTATGGTATCATTTTAATGGTCCGGCCCACTTGACATCTACTGAGGCCATATGTGGCCCACCATGTGAATTTCAATCAGTTTGACACCCCTGATGTAGACATTAGTAAGAAATACGTATTGTGCTAAGTCTATTCTCTTGGTCTTTTCTGTAATACTGTACAATCGCTAACTGGCTGGCTGGCTAGCTATCTAGCTGGCTAACTATTAGCTATCTATTGGCTTTCTAGCTAGCATTCTAGCTATTTGTCTTACTATTCTATTTGAGTTAATCCTGGGTTGAGTGAATGCTGGCGCGTGTGGCTGCCGCTGCTCACCCACAGAAAAATGTGTGCTGTGACTGTAAAATGGCCTTGAGAATTTTGAAAGGCGCATATAAATGAAATGTATTATTATTATTAGAGTTCAAGTCCCTGTCCACCCTCCCTGTATGGAGTTTGCATGTTCTTCCCGGCCTGCGTGGGTTTTCTCCGGGTCCTCCGGTTTCCTCCCACATTCCAAAAACATGCATGGCTGATTGAACACTAAATTGTCGCGCGGTGTGAGTGTGAGCGCGAATGGTTGTTTGTCTTTGTGTGCCCTGCGATTGGCTGGCAACCAATTCAGGGTGTCCCCCCTCAAAGATGGCTGGGAAAGGCTACAGCACCCCCCGCGACCCTCGTGAGGATTAAGCAGGAAAAGGGATGGAAACTCCTCAGTTCACTTCAACACAGCACCCAATTGCTCCAAAATGGCAACAAAGCAGTGTTTCTATTAAGCTGAAACTGTCCAACCCACTTTAACATAGCTTCCTGATGCAAGTGGTTTTGCTTTATGACAGAAATGTGTTATTAGCTATCTAGCTAGCTATTAGCTATCTATCTGGGTGGCTATCTAGCTGGCTAGCTATTAACTATATTAATATTACTATTAATATATTATATTAGCTATATATTAGCTAGTTTTCTGAGTTACTTTTGTTTTACTTTGTTACTTCCGGGTTGACTGAACGCTGGCGCGTGTAGCTGCCGCTGCTCACCCATAGAAAAACTTCATCCTGTGACTGTAAAGTGACCGTATTATTATTATCGTTCGCCTATTATGACATCAGGAAAGATTTCTGCCATCATCGAGAGAGTCCAAAAAAAACAGTCGAAGTGGTGGAAAATGCATTGTGGGAATTGTGTTCTTTGGGTACAACAGTTGAAAATGACATGCAATATCGTACTTGTCCAGTAGGGGGCAGTCTGCCAGTGGTGATTGTCGTGGGTGAAGCAGGTGAGGCCTGGCATGCTGCAGGTATCATTATTCCGGAGCCTTTTCAGAAATTTCCGGAGTTTCTTCCTGCGTTTCTGTTCCTTCTGCAGCCAGCGTGTCTTCTGCTTTGGCATCCTGATGAGAGGAGAGAAAAAAAAATGTGAAAAGACCAATGAGACTGGTTAGCTCCTTCAGCCAGAGACTATTACACCCATGCTGCAAGAAGGAGAGGTACCGCCGCTCGTTCCTAAGATGCTGTCAGGCTTCTCAATTCTCAATAATCACACGTGAAAAAAAAAACTGAACACTTGTACTGTAAATATGGGTTGATGCAATACAGCTACATATATCAATAAGCCTTTGTTTTTTTTGCAAATTACCCCATTGTGGGACGAATAAAGGTTTTCTGATTCTGGATACTTGCACTATGCACAGTTTTTGATGAAACGGTTTTGCACATTTACAGTGCCGTACACACTTCAGTCTGCTGACATTTTTATTTTACTATGCTTAGCCTTCGAATATCTTGTTTTTCTATCCTTTAAACTCTACCCCACCCCATGCTGTGGACTGCAAATTCCCCCATTGTGGGACAAATTAACGTTTTCTGATTCTGAGGCCCACAGTCTATGATTGTATGCCCACTCAAAGCCTGTCATACCTGAGTGAATGCCCACGTCCGCTGCCCAGCAAAAAGCTGCCTTCATTCTTGAGCAGGTAGCTGTAAAGGCAAGGCTGTAAATTCTCAGCACAAACATTTGGACAAAGCGGCGCGCTCGTTCAAGATGTGGAGTGGTGGCCCTTTGCCAATCTCCAGTCCTTACCCCAGAGCTGTCAAAGTCATTTTTTTTGCCTCACTGTAGTTATGGTTTCCTCCCGGCGGCCATTTTGAATTGGGGGAAGCCATTAGAATGTTTCATCCTCTCCACATATTTCATACAGAACGTCCAACAGATTAATGAATGACTAGTTTTCAAATTTGAAGTAAAAACCAGTGTTTTAAATAGCGTCTGCCCGGTGGCCCGGGGCATACAACTTTTACATCGGGCAACAACTTCTTCAAGTAAAGACAGAGCATTTTTTTCAAATCAAATGTTTGTTTCATTCAATCAAGCTACAAGGACTCCTCTTTCTTAGCGGCTTGCATAACTCTCATTTATCGGCCTGTGGAAACGGGCTGATACATTCCTCACGGGAGCTGGTCGGCATTTTTGGGTGCGACATTCCCCCCCGCCCGTTTGCCCCAAAATGACACGGAAAAAAAATCTTCAATCCATTGCAAACTTGTATGTTTTCCTCTTCAGAACTATTTGAATCATATTCACAACTGGATGTGTAACAAGAAAGCATATTCTCTGAATCTGAAGCCATTGTTTTGATTTTTCAGCAATGCAAGACGTCTTGGCGTGACGTCACGAACTGGGGGCGGGACTTTCTGAAAATGCCCAATTCGCAGCTCAATTCTTTGCAGATTTTGGACACTTTAAGTAATTTTTATTGGTGTTCTGCATTTGAATAAAAATATCATACTGCATGTTTTGAGTATTTTAGATGCTATAAAACGTTTTTCTGATGTCAGTTAAGAAACAAAAAAGTGACGTCGGTTGTCCTTTAAAATGAAGTAATTGATGTACCTACCACAAATGCTTCCTTGCTTAATTTATGGTCAATATCCCATGCTGATGATTTTGCTCCAGTTGTTGTTTGTCCATACACTGTTGGGCATGTTGCACAATGCAATGTTTGTGTTGCATCGTCTGCTACAAGCCACGTGAACTCCTCTTTCCACGATGCTTTTAAAGTACGTTTACGTTTTGTAGCGTCATAAATTTTGTTAGCTTCTTTTGAATCTTTCTTCTGGGGCTATGACGCTCGGGAAAGTCCCGAAGCACGAAATTAATTCGATGCAGGCTTCTGATTGGCTGCAGAGTATGCAAATTACCGAAAGAAAATATTTAGTTGTTTTTGTTTTTCCTTGAAAAAGTTGTCGGCCACCCGGGCGTAGAAGTTTTGTAAGTTGTACGCCCAACGTAAAAGTTGCACGCCCCGGGCGTCCGGGCGGATGTTGTTTCAGACACTGCTGTTATTGTGGTTTACATGGGGCAATTGGAAATTTTGATTCGGACTTCAGCAAGCATTATGGCACTTGACATGCTTGATTTGCTTTCGCAGGCCAGATTTGGGCCCAGAGCCTTGACTCTGACACCTGTGACATAAGGGATTAGCCAGGTAGCTGAATAGAAAGAGAGCTAACCTCGCTCACTTACTAGCTAGCTCAATCAATAGCTAGCTCGATCGCTAGATCGCCGGATCTCTAGCTCGCTCATTCGCTAGTTAGATTGACCGCTAGCTATTGACCGCTAGCTAGCTTGATAGATCAGCATGGAATTTCACACGTTTGATTTGCTTTTGCGGGCCGAATAAAATGATGTGGCGGGCCACATTTGGCCCCCGGGCCTTGACTTTGACACTTGTACCTTCACCCGATTGAGAGAAAATCTCCGGAGGAAATTGAGGCTTTGACTTTCCCCAGCGGCAGCCAGGAAACATGGAAGATTTAGAGAGTTTCGGAGCTGAATGCACAATGTTTTTTTTTGTATTTCCCTGACTGGGCCCAACACAGGAAAGGAAGGCTCACCTGGGAGTGTTACACTGACATTCCTCCGGTCGCACCTGTTTGAGATGCCCTTTGACCTCACGCAGATTTTTTATCTTGGTCTGTAAGGTTTCAATCTAAAGAGCCCAAGAACACATGTGGAGCCAAGTCAGGTCGGATCAAGCGTCTTTTGTCTTTGCACGTAAGATGACAAAAACGATGCCCGCCGTACCTCATGCTCGATGTGCATTTTATGGTCTTTCCAAGCTTGGAGGGACTTGTACAGCCCACCGTCACACTTGACAGTATCATTCATTAGGATGGAGCATCTGTCGAGAAGAAAACTCAAAGGTGTCTAAACGGAGGCCAACGAGGACTTCCCGACACCCCGACATCAAGATACAGTGATACCTGGATTTACGAACCCCTTGGCTTACGAAATTTTCGCTTTACGAACGTTAAATTTATGAAAATTTAACCTTGGCATACAAACTATTTTATGGGATACACACAGGAGCACCACAATGAGTGATGTGTCGTTCACGCGAACGAGCCCGTTCTGCTAACAAGGAAATGGGAGCGGACTTTTTTTTTGTCCTCTATTCCCCCAGTCTTAAGGCCGCATGTGATTGTTCAAGAACGCAGCAGTGACGGGATGTAGTTTAAACATTGACAGTGAGAGATTGAGAAAATGGATAGAAAACAGTGAAATTTGGACTCGTTTCAACGTTGATAGTTCAAAGGCCGAGTGTAGACTGCAAGATTAAAATTCCCATCAATCAGGCTGCACAAATAACCCACACAAGCCATCTATACACTTAATGCAAAAAGCTATCAACCCAGCTAAACAGAACACAGTTGATGAGGAACTAGGTAAAATTATCGCAGAGAAAGAACCTACATAGGATCATTCCTCAAGATGATGAAAGAAGGCAAATCCATCCATCCATCAAGCCAGAAACGACCATCACAAAGGTAAATAAAACAACATTATTATACAGTACAGTTTATTTCTTTAATTATGATACCCTAGCACATTTCTTATACTAAACTAAGGTAGATTTTGTGTGACGTTAAGGTTTAGAATATTAGAAAGTAGAAAAATTATGTTTTATGAGGACCTGGGAACAGATTATTCTCATTTTAATGGTTTCCTATGGGAATTTTATTTTTGGGATACACACTTTTGATCTTACACACTCTGTCTGGGAACCAATTAAGTTTGTAAGCCAAGGTGTCACTCTAATGCGACGCGTGTATGCGCATGCGACGAACCTGTACGTGACCTTGAGAGCGGCAGGCGGAGGCGCGTCGCTGTCAGCGGTGGGCCTGCCACTGAACTCGTCGTCATGCTCCTCATACGCCGCTTCTCTGCTTCTGCTCAAAGTCCACGTGCTGTTCTGGGAGGACTCGCCCAGGTCCACGGCGTACATATCTCCATCCATCTCAAAGGATACCGAACGGGCCCAACGCCTCCTGGAGGCAGACTTGCTGGATTTGATCTCTGGAAAGACGAAACCAACATTTATTGGTTTCGTTTATTATTAGAATGAAGAAAAAAATAAAAGAGAGAAAGAGAGTGACTTCTTTTTCTTATTAAACGTGTCAAATAAAACAGGGCAAAAAGATTAAGTATGTGCTAAATGGATTGGTTAATATATACATGTAACATCCGACTTACGACCGAGTTACGTTACGACCAAACGGTCGTAAGTCGAAATGGTCGTAAGTCGAAATCCATTCAAAATATTGACTAGAGACTCGGAGGCTAAATGACTAAACTCCCCCCTCTAGTGCGATCACATGGTCTATTGCTGTGCGAGAGTGAGATGCTGGCTGGCTGGCCACAATTGTTGTACACGTTGCCGGCCTGCTAGCGCGTTGCGGTGCCAGGCGTAGAATCAAATTTTTTAAAATAGGGTTTGGATGTTGTGGTCGTAAGTACGGGTGGTTGTAAGTCGAGCTGGTCGTAAGTGGGGTGTTACCTGTATTTCATAAATGCAGTGATACCTTGGCTTACAAACTTAATTGAGTCCCAGACAGAGTGTGTAAGGCGAAAAGTGTGTATCTCATAAATGAATTTCCCGATAGGAAACCATTAAAATGACAATAATCAGTTCCCAAGTAGGTTCCCATAAAACATAATTTTCTATTTTCTACGCCTTAAAACTACACAAAATATACATAATTTTATGTATAACAAATGTGATCTGGTATTATAATTGATGAAATAAACTACAGTATAATAAAGTTGTTTTATTTACCTTTGCGATGGTCATTGATGGCTTGATGGAATGGAGTGGCTGGTTTCCTCAGCATTAAACACTTGATGAGGAACGTAGCATTCTTCTTTCACCATCTTGAGGAATGATCCCTTGTAGCTTTCTCTGTGATCATTTTATCTAGTTCCTCATCAATTGTTTTCTGTTAGCTGGGTTGATAGCTTTTTGCATCAAGTGTACAGATGGCCTGTGCAGGTTATTTGTGGAGCCTGATTGATGGGATATTTTAACCTTGCAGTCTACACTGCCTTTGGACTATCAAAGTTGAAACTCTCTCACTGTCGTTTGCCTGTCTCTTTAATGTTTAACCCCCCCCTCACTGCTGTGTTCTTGACCAATCACGTGTCTTTAACCAAAGACTGGGGGCGGGGAATAGAGGACAAAAACAGTCGGCTGCCATTTTGTTGTTAGAAGAACGGGCTCGTTTGCGAACGACACATCACTCATTGAGGCAGCTCCGTGTACAAAAAAAAGTTTGTATGCCAAGGTAAAGTTCATATGACAAGGTAACATTTTCATAAATGTAACGTTCGTAAACCGAAAAGTTTATAAGCCAAGGGGTTCGTATATCGAGGTATCATTGTAGAGCGCAGAACAAATTAATGAACGAGTTTTCAAATTTACAGTACAAAATAATGAGTGTTATTGTGGTTTACATGGGACAATTTGAAATGTTGGTTCAAACTTTAGCCAGCATCATGAAATTTCACAAGTTTGATTTGCTTTCGCGGACCGAATAAAATGATGACTTGACTTTGACACCTGTGATATACACAGAATATCTGAAGAAAAGAGAGTTCAGATGAACCAAAAACAAACATAAAACAGAATCTTACTCTCCTTGGTGAGCGGTTTCTTTGGCCTCGGGACGGCTGTTTGGAAGGCGACGTTGGCGCAGGCGCAGCCGTCAGGAACGGAAGAAAGCGACAGCCCGGGACCACGGCCATCCATCTGAGCCCGCGTCAGTGGAGCGTACAGACTGGCCATGCCCTTGCACTTGTACAGCCTCAGCTTGCCCGAAGGGTCCTCCACACACTGCCACTTCTGCATGCAAGTGGCGGAAAAGGTCACGCTAACAAAATCATTTTAAGATGACAAAACCCGATACAGTTCTCGTATTAAAGCAAATCGACAAAAAGCCCGTGTTCACACCAAGGCTTTCGGCCTTCAATTTAAGCAGCGCAACGACTCCCGGCCGTACATTATTATTATTATTATTATTATTATTATTATTATTATTATTATTATTATTATTATTATTATACATTTGATTTCTAAGCACCTTTCAAGACTCTCAAGGTCACTTTACAGCCAAAGGCTAAGTTTTTCTGCGGGTGAGCAACAGCAGCTACATGCGCCAGTGTTCACTCAACCCGGAAGTAACTCAAATAGATTGAAAGCTAGTAGATAGCTAGCTAGCCAGCTAACAGATAGCGCATACTGTGATGTCACGAGAGGCTGGGTCCTGGAGGGCAAATACATTCCCCTAAGATGGCTTCACCCAGAGAGAGTTTTGGCCCCATCTGGTGGAAGGCAGCAATTCAAACCCCACACCTTCATTGGCAAGCAAGGCTTTTAAGGCAGAGAGCCTCTGAGTGTGGAGGCCGGGCGAGAAAAGCGCCATTGCTGTGCGCTGTGGAGAAACTGATTGCTGCATGGAACTCATTGCCAGTTGGGACTATACGGCAGAACACTGGATTTGGACCGTTGCGGTCCAAATCCAAAAGGTGGCTTGGCTACCTGAGAAGGACATCAAGAGGGGTGAGGCCTAGAAACACATGGAAAAGAACTCTGTCTTCAGTTTCACCTCAGAAGAGACTTTATTATGATTTAAGTATTGGAAGAGACACTATTCTTGCCTTTGTTGCTTGTGAATTCCACCTGAAACCCTCTATTAAAACCTTTGTTTGCATTCAAACCTGTCGCCCATTGCGCTCCGTGTCCTGTCCCGCTGAGAGCTAGCCTCTAATGACATTACAATACGTAGATAGCTAAAACCGAAGAGAGTGAGCTCGCTAGATAGATATATAGCAAATAGATAGCTAGCTAGGTAGCCAGCTAGCTGGTTAGATAACGAATAGACAGTCACAGGAAATGTGTTTTTTTTTTCTGTGGGTGAGCAGCGGCAGCCACACACGCCAGCGTTCACTCAACCCAGAAGTAACTCAAATAGATTGAAAGCTATTTTAAAACGCATTATTTTCTTACAGACTGTGTGTTGTAAGTGTTCAAATACCTGACATATTTGGGCGTATACTTCCGCCTTCGTCAAAGTGTAACTCAAATAGATTGAAAGCTAGCTAGCATGCCAATACATAGCTAATAGCTAGCCAGCTAGATAGCTAGCCAGCCAGCCAGATAGCTATTGTACGGTATTACAGAAAAGACAAAGAGAATAGGCTTAGTACAATATTTCTAATAATAATACATTTCATTAAGTGGACTGTATTCGGGAGACACGAATACATGTGCCTTGGGCTACCTGTCCCGGCTGCTGACAGGAAGTCTGGTACTCTGCTTTCTGGCACAGCTCCTTGACTCGCTGGTATTTGGGCAGGAAGTTCTCCTCTTGGGCCATTTCCTTGCCGTCGGCCCTCTTGTGGAGAGGCTTTCTGCCAGAACGGGGGAGGAAAGGGAGCAGGAAGTCGGGTCACTGTGGTCGTGTGCTGGAAAAGTCCATAAAGGCCGTAAGACGTACCCTCTCTCCACAAGGAAGGAATCCCTCCACATTTTACCTTTCCTGTTTAAATGGAACCTATGAAGACAGAGGACAAATGGATTAACTATTGTCCTGCGCTATGATCTTTCTTGATCTGTATTGGGGCATTTGGAAACACATTTCTGGTCGTATAACATTAAACATCTGTGTGTTTGTATGACTGGTCTTGTGAGTACCGTTAACATTTTATACCATACGTAGTCAGGACCTTTTTGACAACCTTTTGGCCGGTCCTCACAAGTTTTTCATTCTAAAGGCTTTTAGAGGGTCTATATAGGCACCTGTTAAAGTTTCAGAGAGGTCCTCACAAATTCACCCAAAATGATTTTTAGTGTGTATTTTCATTTCACTTGGATACACACACTTTTTACTCACTGTGTGTTTTTATCTGTGTGTGTGTTCGTCGTGGTTAATGAGAAGAAAAAATAAAACGATATTTTAACCAAATTCACTACAGGGGTGAGGACTACCCATTCAGAAACCTCACTCCTGCTGTTATTTCAGTTTCAATTCCACTTATTTCTTTGTTTGGAGTGGGAAATGAGGTTCATTTAGTTTTCAAATGTAACACTAGTTCTTCTCTAACTTATCAGCAACAGTGGTCCTCACTCCTTATCTGGAGTTATCCGGACCTCAAAAAAACATTGAAACAGGAATGTGTGTGTGTGTGTTTGTCATTGCAATCACCTGTTCACCGGTTTGTCAGCGTCAAGCAGCTTCAGGATGGACTTTCCATCCATTTCTGCAGGGATCTCAAGCCCGGCCATGTCCAGTAGAGTCGGCGCCAGGTCGATATTCAGGACCATGTGTGGCTTCCTGCGCGGCAAGGAAGGCAAAGGCTCAGCTTGCATTTGGGCTCCCTCAACATCAAGCGCCACTCAATCTGACGGATCCACTCACGTGGCCCCTTGCTCCACATTGGGCCCCCGCACGTAGAATGGAACGCGGATATCAAACTCGTACGGCATGGATTTTCCCTTCACCAGCCCAAACTGGCCGATGTGGTAGCCATGATCGGACGTGTAGATGATGTAGGTGTTGTCTAGCTCGCCCGTCTCCACCAGCATGTTGTGCATCTAAGGCAGACGCGTCAAAGTCAAGGCCCGGGGGCCAAATTTGGTCCATCACATCATTTTATTTGTCCCGCCAAAGCAAATTAAACTTGTGAAATTTCGTGCTCATCTATTGAGCTAGCTAGCTATTGAGCTAGCTAGGTATTGAGCTATCTAGCTAGCTATTGGTGGAGCTAGCGATCGAGCTAGCTAGCTAGCAAGCTATCTATTGAGCAAACTAGCTAGCAATTAAGCTAGCTAGCGAACTAGCTAGCTTTCTATTCAGACATGTGGCTAATCCCTTACATTACAGGTGTCAAAGTCAAGGTGCAGGGGCTGAATCTGGACTGCCACATTATCTTATTCAGCCCGCGAAAGCAAATTAAACTTTCATGCTCATCTATTGAGCTAGCTAGATATTGAGCTAGCTAGTTATTAAACTAGATATTGGTCAATCTAGCGATCGAGCTAGCCAGCTAGCTAGCTCACTTTCTATTCAACCATCTGGCTAATCCCTTACATCACACGTGTCAAAATCAAGGCATGGGGGGCCGGCCACATTATTTTATTCGGCCCACGAAAGCAAATTAAACTGGTGAAATTTCATACTCATCTATTGAGGTAGCTAGCTATTGAGCTATCTAGCTCTCAATCTAGCTATTGGTCGAGCTAGTGATCGAGCTAGCTATCAAGTGAACCAGGTAGTGGTTGAGCTAGCTCGCGAACTATCTAGCGATTGAGCTAGCTAGCAAAGTAGCTAGCTCACTTTCTATTCAGCCATCTGGCTAATCCCTTACATACACGTGTCAAAGTCAAGGCGTGGGGGCCGAATCTGTTCTGCCACATTATTTTATTCGGCCCGCCAAAGCAAATCAAACTTGTGAAATTTGATGATGCTTGCTAAAGTCTGAATCAAAATTTCAAATTGTCCCATGTACACCACAATAACAGTTATTATTTTTTTGTTCACATTTGGAGACTAGTTATACATTTATTTGTTGTGCGCTTCATATGTAATATGTAGAGGGGATGAAACATTTTAATAGCTTCCCCATATTCATTCAGGAAATCGTGAGGAAACTGTGAGTACAATGTGGGTGGCCAAAAAAAAAAAACGACTGACACTGATAGAGATTAGATAGAATAAGAAGTTATATGTATTTAAAAGTTTCATGCTTAGCTGGCCAACCAAACAAATGGCGCAGATGGCCTGAGGGCAATCTAAGTTTAACAGACATGGCAAGTTAAAGTGTCATCTTCATCTCGGAGATCTGGCCTTGGACAGAATTTAGGACTTGGGAAACTCCTTTATCACCGGAGTAATTTAAGTCTTGCAACTACTTCACAGGTAAAGCTCATTAGCCAGGTTACACATTCATCAGTTCATGGAAAAGACAATGTTTTATAGCTTACAGCTGTTCGTGCTTATAACTCAAGAGGTGTGGTATTCTAATCAAGAAAACGATGTATCACTTAAAGGACAACCGACGCCTCCGGACAAGTTGTGTCCATAATTTGTAAAATGACTTCAAATGACTTCTACTGGGCGTATTTTAATAAGATTCCACCGCATAGAGCTCTATTTTACGTTTTAAGACTCGCGCTGAATATTCTGGAAGTCTTGTGTTCGAGTTGATGACGATGCCCTAAGTGACGTCACGTTTGGAACGCCTGTGACCGAGAAAGCGACACACAATGCATTTTGGGTACTTTTTTTGGTCTGAACACTTCGTGCTGCTCCGTGTTGATGGCGAAATTAGAAGGAAAACACATAATGCGATGGAGAATCATGTGTTGCACCAAGACTACGATTTGATACTAGTTGACACAAATTCCCAGCTGACAAATCAGCCCATTTTCAACGGAGCTTGGGCGCCATCTTGTGCATTTTCTGGGCGCTACATTGGAGTCCAGACGCCTTAAAATGAGACGGAATAACTTCTTTAATCGATTGCAAATATTCATGCTTTCCTCTTCAGAACTATTTGAATCATATTCATAACTGGATGAGTAACAAGAAAGCATATTCTTCGAATCTGAAGCCATATTTTTGATTCTTGAGCAAGGCAAGACGTCCTGGCGTTACGTCACAAACAAGGGGGCGGGACCTTTTGAAACTGAAACTTTCTGAGGTCAATTTGAAGTAGTTTTGGGACACTTTAACTCATTTTTATTGGTGCTTAGTATTTGACTAAAAACAGCCTGCGTGTTTTGGGTATTGTAGATGCTATCAAACATTTTTCTGATGTCAGTTAGGAAACAAAAAAAGGGTGTCGGTTGTCCTTTAAATTTGCAGATACTCTCAATAAATAGCTTGGCAGAGGGTTGCAGAATTCAGACGTCTGTCATGAATGGCTACGTCTCCTGCCGACAGTAAAAGACAATCTCTGTGGGTTCGAGCCTTTGTCCACAGTTTCCGATCGAACATCTCTGACAGACACCATTGATCTAAGGGAAGCGGAAGAGCCAATGGAGCACTGGAAAATGGTTTTCCATTTCGACTCAAGAGGGGAAAAGTGAATGCAGCGGTGGTGGGCGGAATATATGGAGGTGGGGGTCCCCGTTGGCACCAAGCACAGCTCGCGACTGGGGGACTGGCGTGCGTTCGTTCTCCTCCTATGCACCCGAATTGACGTGCGATTTGCTCACCCACCTTCTCCATGCTGTCATCCACAGACAGCAGCGTCTGCATCCTCCTGCGTTGCAGCATGTTGGTGAACTGCATGTGCACCGGCCTCATGGGCCCCGTGTAGCGCAGGATCCAGTGTTTGTCTGGGTTTGGAGCGTAGTTGTAGCTTGGAGTTCTGCAAGGAAAATAGACGGGAATGTTTTACTAAAAAGAAAGTAATGTAGTTTATTCAATACATTGTAAGAATGAAAATTGCAAAGAGCAATACATTGGGGAGACTAAACAAATTCTCAAAAAAAGACTATCAACATCGCAGGGATAATACTAGTGGGCCTAAATCGGCATATACATATGCAGCTAAAAGCTAGCAACCAGTCATTTGACGACAATGAGTAGCAAAAGAAAATACATGGTTTGAATGGGGAGTAAAAGAAGCCATTTTCATAAAACAGCAAAACCCTTCACTAAATCACCATGGTGGGGTGGGGTTCAATTTGGATCGTTCCTACGACCGACTTCTTAGGCAGCATTGGCTTAGTTGTGCTGATGAGGTCATTCCAGAGCAAATGGGGCAATCGGGCCAGTCGTAGACCTCATACTAAGGCAGGACTTTAGAAGTAATCGGTCAGGACAATAGAAGTAATCAATCTAGCCGCAGGGAGTAGTCCTCTGTTTCCCCCAACCTGAGAGGAGGGACCAATCATAGCAGAGTCCGGCACCGTCACGTCTGGACAGTAGGGGTATAGTACAGTAGGGGCCGAAACTACCAGCAAAAGAGTTTGCGGACGAAGCCTCTTGGATAAGAAGCGAAACGTCCAACACCTTCAAAGGAGTACAGATGACGGCTGAAGAAACATTTTCATCGAGAAACGTTAATCGAATCAAATCTGATTTTTAATTATTATTTTTTTTTCTGGAGGAAAAGTATAGCTGGTGTAGCATGGAAAGCCTATCTGGTGAAGAAAAAATATCCTGCCATTGGTGGATGCCGACGCTACCATGACAACAGCAACATGCAATGTCCGGGTGCAATATTGGCTTCACGCTGCTAAACCTTTGTCTCCAAATCATCATCGCTAACTGGTCTTCAGGAATACCCCCTTCTCCACTTCCCTTAAAGGACAACCGACGTCTCCGGACAAGTTGTGTCCATAATTTGTAAAATGGCTTTAAATGACTTCTACTGGGCGTATTTTAATAAGATTCCACCGCATATAGCTATATTTTACGTTTTAAGACTAGCGCTGAACATTCAGGAACGAAGGCTCGCGGCTAGCCCCCACCGGCCGTCCATTCCTACCATCACGCTGGCTAACGTGCGCTCGCTGGACAATAAAATGGACTACATCAGACTTCTCCGCTCAACTTCCAAGACCGTGGGTGAGTGTTGTGCCCTTGTGTTTGTGGAAACATGGCTGACCGACAGCATACCGGACAGTGCCATCCAGCTACTCCAGCTAACTAGCTTCCGGGAAGACAGAGCGCTCGTCGAGGGGGGGAAGACTCGCGGCGGGGGATTCTGTGTTTACATCAGTGATGCATGGTGCCACAACGCTGTTGTGGTATGCAAACACTGTTCACCACTGATGGAGCTTATGGTCATAAAATGTCGGCCATTCGACCTGCCCAGGGAATTTAGTGCCATACTGCTGGTAGCAGTTTACATCCCCCCGAGCTCAATTAACAACAGGAGTGCGGCATTGAATGAACTCTACCAGCACATCAGCGAGCAACAGACAGCCCACCCAGATGCTTTCCTTATCCTGGCTGGCGATTTCAACCATGCCAACCCGAAAAGCGTTTTTCCACAAGTCCATGGACACATTAACTTTCCGACTAGAGGTAACAACATTCTGGACAATGTCTTCACCACACACAAAGGAGCCTACAAAGCCTACCCCCTCCCCCACCTAGGAGCTTCGGACCACTCCACTATCATGTTAATGCTCGCATACAGGCCACTTGTCAAAGTCGTCAAACCAGTCAAGAAGCAGATAAGGGTGTGGCCTGATGGGTCGTCAGAGGCACTCAAAGACTGTTTCTCCAACACTGACTGGAACATGTTCAGACAAGCGGCCACCTACAACAACACCACCGACCTCCAAGAGCACACAGACTGTTAGTAGAGCTCACCGACAAACTGAGCAAACTGGGGATCAGCACCTCCCTGTGCAACTGGCTGCTGGACTTCCTGACGGGGAGACCACAAGCAGTCAGAGTTGGAGACAACACTTCCAGCACCATCATGCTGAACACAGGGGTGTGTGCTGAGCCCCCTCCTCTTCACTCTGCTCACGCACGACTGCTCACCATCATCACCCAGCTCCAACCTCTTCATAAAGTTTGCGGATGACACGACTGTGGTGGGCCTCATCAACAACGATGAGGAGACAGCCTACAGGGACGAGGTCAGCCGCCTGGCCACGTAGTGCAAGGACAACAATCTCCGTCTGAATGTGGAGAAGACGAAGGAGATGGTTGTGGACTTCAGGAGAGTGCGCCCCCAGCATGCTCCACTAACCATCGACGGTGCTGCAGTGGATAGAGTGAGCAGCACCAAGTTCCTGGGAGTGCACATATCCGAAGACCTGTCCTGGAGCCACAACACGGCATCAATGGCCAAGATATCCCACCAGCGCCTGTACTTCCTCCGCAAGCTCAAAAGAGTTGGAGCCCCGACCCCCATCACGACCTCCTTCTACCGCGGCACCATCGAGAGCATCCTGACCAGCTGTATCACCGTGTGGTACGGCGCCTGCACCGTGTCCTGCCGTAAGACTCTGCAGCGCATCGTGAGGACAGCTGAGAAGATCATCGGTGTCTCTTTCCCCCCCCTTCAGGACATCTACAACACCTGCCTCACCTGCAGAGCCATCAGGATTGCTGGCGATCTCACACACCCCTCCCACAGCCTCTTCAGCTTGCTGCCATCGGGTAGGAGACTGCAGCGTCTCCGAGCCAAGAACAGCAGGCTCAAGGACAGTTTCTGCCACCAGGCAGTCCGGAGACTCAACTCCCTCCTAGCCCTGCCCACCCTGCCCCTTCCCACTGCCACACTCACCGCACCTGAGGACACGCTACATGCTGTACTATCATCCTGAACTCTATTTTTTTGTTGTTTCTCATTTTTTCTGCAAGACCTCACTTCAACCCTTTCTTGTTGTTCGTTTTTGCATTACTACATTACGTCACTTTACATACGTCACTGCCTCACTTTCCAGACGACACTACCTCACTTTACATACAGAAATTACATGTATTGTCTGTTGTCAATTGTATGTCTTTTTAGCCACGTTATAAGTGCCTTGCATGTCTTGCACGCTGGGTCCGCGAGGACATTAATTTAATCTGTGCTGTATGTCATGCATATTAGCATATTTGACAATAAAGCTGACTTTGACTTTTGTTTTTATTCTCCAGCAATGCAAGATGTCTTGCCGTGACGTCACGAACCGGGGGCGGGACTTTTTGAAAATGCCCAATTCACAGCTCAATTTTTTGCAGATTTTGGACACTTTATGTCAGTGACGTGCGGTGATGTTCATGGCTGGTGAGGCACTGACGTCATCAATGACGTCACCGCTCGTCTCTACTTAGTATTTGAACGATAAATTCAGCGATTTTGAAAAAAATCCTAAAACGGTGAAGTTAAATGGACAGGAACTTTAAAGTACAAATCACTAAATACATCTAACTGTTTAATTTATTTTTTCATTTGATATTTCCATGACAGCTTTCCATGATGACAGGTGACGCACTGCCTCACCTGCCTCCACTGACTGCACGTCACTGCTTTATGTCATTTTTATTGGTGTTTTGCATTTGACTAAAAATATCATACTGCGTGTTTTGGGTATTTTAGATGCTATAAAACGTTTTTCCAGCCCGCCGCATCATTTTTTTTCAGCCAGCGAAATCAAATTCCACAATGCTTGCTAAAGTTCAAACCTAAATTTCAAATTGTCCCATGTAAACCACAATAACAGTTATGATTTTTGGCTTCAGATTTGAAAATTAGTTATTCATTAATTTGTTGTGCGCTCTAGATGTAATAACTGGTGGGGATTAAACATTCTCATGGTTGCCCCAAATTCATAGTGGCCGCCGAGAGGTAACCGTAACGAAAATGTGGCCTGTGGAATAAAAATATTTGGACATGTAGACCTTTTTGACACCTCATTCCCGCCTCTCCCTGATAATTTTTTACCAAAGGCAACAAATTAGCATCGCTCATAACAGCGGCGGAGGTAGTGGGCCGCGGCCAACATCCGGCGAGTGAGGGAAGATAACATCCGCCGCATATGATGATTGAATTTGCTCTTGAATTAGCGATGAAATGAAATGAAGCTCCAACACAAAGATGAACGAGCGTTCTTACATGTGCTGCGACGCGTTGGGGAAAGCCGCGCTGAATTGCGGGGCCGAGTCCTCCGGGCCGTGCGGGGCGACGTGACTCAGAACCATCATGATGGGCCGCTTGGGGTACATCCGCTTGGACAAGCGGAAGAAGTTGATGCTGTCGTTGGTGATGACGTCCGTCAGGTAATCCTGCCGAGACAAAAAACATCAAGTTTTTCCCCCGATTCACCAAGCCATTGACCTCATCGTTGTTCGCCGCTCGCCTGTCGCAATAATCCGCATACCTGTCAATTTATACATTTTCCTCCTTACGAACTTAATTAGTTCTCAGACAGAGTGTGTGAGGCGAAAAGTGTGTATCCCAAAAATAATTTCCCATAGGAAACCATTAAAATGAGAATAATCCGTTCCCAGGTACCCATAAAAGAATGTTCTACTTTCTAATTTTCTAAGCCTTAAAACAACACAAAATACATCTTATTTTATGTATAATAAATGTGCTATGGTATTATAATTAAAGAAATAAACTGCACAGTATAGTAAAGTCATTTTATTTACTTTTGTGATGCTCGTTGATGGGTTGATGGAATGGAGTGGCCAGTTTCATCAGCCATCATCATTCCTCATCACACTTGATGAGGAACGTAACCTTCTTTCACCATCCTGCGGAATGATCCCTTGTAGGTGCTTTCCCTGCGAAAATTTTACCTAGTTCCTCATCAATTGTGTTCTATTTAGCTGGGTTGATAGCTTTTTATATCAAGTGTACAGATGGCTTGTGCGGGTTATTTGTGGAGCCTGATTCATGGGATATTTATTTTAACCTTCCAGTCTACACTCTGCTTTAGAACTATCAAAGTTGAAACGAGTCCAAATTTCACTGTTTTCTATCCATTTTCACTTTAGGTTTTTTTTTCACTTTTGTTTTTTTGTTTCCAGCTCTGTCGTTTCCCTTTCGTGTGTGTGTGTTCTCTCACTCTCTCTCTGGCGTCTGCCTGTCTCTTTAATGTTTAACCGCCACCCCTCACTGCTGCGTTCGTGACCAATCACGTGGCTTTAACCGAAGACTGGGGGCGGGGAATGGAGGACAAAACAGTCTGCCACCATTTTCTTGTTAGGAGAACGGGTTCGTTTGCGAATCACTCACACATCATTGATGGGAATTTTAACCTTGCGGTTGAAACGAGTCTCTTTTTTTGGTCTTTTTTTTCTTTTTTCTCTTCCGCGGGCAATAGAGGACAAAAAAAATGTCGGCAGCCATTTTCTTTTCGGAGAACGGGCTCGTTCGCGAAAGACACATCACTCATTGAGGCAGCTCCGTGTTTATCCCAAAAAATAGTTTGTATGCCAATGTAAAGTTTTCATAAATTTAACCTTTCATAAACGGAAAAGTTCGTAAACCAAGGGGTTCATAAACCGAGGTATCACTGTAATTGGTGCATACCTTGGAATAGTCGCTGCCGTGTTTCTCTCGAATTCCGTTGCGGCAGAGGGTGTAGTTGTAGAAGCGCGAGTTCTTCACCAGGGCGACCCACTCCCTCCAGCCGGGGGGCACGTAGGACCCGTTATATTCGTTGAGATACTTTCCAAAGAAAGCTGAAGCAATAAAGGCAGAAATAAAGCGCACGGGATTGGTGGCAAGCGACGCAGCGTTTGGAATTCGCCGCCTTTACCCGTCCTGTAGCCCGAGTTGTTGAGGTGTACGGCGAAGGTGTGCGGCTCGTGGTGGGCCTGCCACGATGGCGACGAGCAGTTCTCATTGTTGGTGTATGTGTGATGGTTGTGGACGTACTTCCCGGTCAAGAGGGACGAGCGGGACGGGCAGCACATGGGCGTGGTTGAAAAGGCATTGGAGAAATGCGTCCCTCCCTTCTCCATGATGCCACGGGTTTTGTTCATGGACTGCATTGAGCCTGCGAGGAAAAACGGCATGGGAGTGGGGTAGAAAGCAAAAGTGAAGGCCTAGCTAGCTATCAGTTAGCTATCTATTAGCTAGGTTTTTATCCGTGTTAATTATTTATAGAATTAGCTGTCTATTAGCTAGCTAGCTTTCTATCTGAGTTACTTCCGTGTTGACTGCAGTCCTAGCTAGCTATCTATTAGCTAGCTTTCTATCCAAGTTACTTAGTTATCAAATTAGCTGTCTATTAGCTAGCTAGCTTTCTATCTGAGTTACTTCCGAGTTGAGTGAAGGCCTAGCTAGCTATCTGTTAGCTATCTATAAGCTGGCTTTCTATCCAAATTACTTAGTTATCGAATTAGCTGTCTATTACGTCTGTGTAAGCTCTCAGTCATACAGGAGTGGTCCATCAATGAAAAGGTTTCTTCAGCAGTCATCTGTACTTCTTTGAAGGTGTCGGACGTCTATTAACTAAAGTCTTACTGGTAGTTTCGGCCCTATATTTATCCCTACTGTCCAGACATGGCGGTGCCGGACTCTGCTATGATAGGTCCCTGCTCTCAGGTTGGGGGGAGCAGAGGACTACTTCCTGCGGCTCCACAGATTGTACATATATGATACATATGCACCTAAAAGCTAGCAACCACTCATTTGACGACAATAAGGTTAAAATCTTAGCGAAAGAACATAGATGGTTTGAAAGGGGAGTAAAAGAAGCGATTTTCATCTTCTTCTTTTCGTTTCGGCTTTTCCCTTCAAGGGGTCGCCACAGCAAATCGGTGTCCTCCATCTTTAGAGGTTTGATCAGATAAATCCTTCACTAAACCGATATGTTGGGGTGAGGTTCAATTTGGATCGTTCGTACAACAGCATAGGATTAGTAATACTGATGAGGTGATACCGGAGGAAGTGGGGCAATCAGACCAGTCGTTAGTCAGAACAATAGGAACAATCAGTGGAGCTGCAGGGAGTAGTCCTCTGCTCCCCCCAACCTGAGAGTAGGGACCTATCATAGCAGAGTCCGGCACCGCCATGTCTGGACAGTAGGGATATATATAGGGCCTAAACTACCAGTAAGACTTTAGTTTGCTGACGAAGTTTCTTGGATAAGAAGCGAAACATCCGACATCGTCAAAGAAGTACAGATGACGACTGAAGAAACATTTCCATCGATAGCTGTCTATTAGCTACCTAGAGTTCTATCTGAGCTACTTTCGGGTTGAGTGAAGGCCTAGCTAGCTGTTTGTTAGCTATCCATTAACTATCTTTCTATCCAAGTTACTTAGTTATCGAATTAGCTAGCTAGCTTTCTATCTGAGTTACTTCCGGGTTGAGTGAAGGCCTAGCTAGCTATCTGTTAGCTATCTATTAGCTAGCTTTCTCATCTCTCATCTCATTTTCCGTACCGCTTATTCCTCATTAGGGTCGCGGGGGTTGCTGGAGCCTATCTCAGCTGTCTTCGGGCACGAGGCGGGGGACACCCTGAATTGGTTGCCAGCCAATCGCAGGGCACACAAAGACATACAACAGTCACTCTCACACTCACACCGAGGGACAATTTGGAGTGGTCAATCTCCCTGCCATGCATGTTTTTTAGGAGTGTGGGAGGAAACCGGAGGACCCGGAGAAAACCCACGCGGGTCCGGGGAGAACATGCAAACTCCACACAGGGAGGCCGGACCGGGACGCGAACCGGCGACCTCTGCACTGTGAAGCCGGTGTGCTAACCACTCGACTACCGGGCCGCCCTCTAGCTAGCTTTCTATCCGAGTTATTTATTTATCGAATTAGCTGTCTATTAGCTAGCTAGCTTTCTACCTGAGTTACTTCCGGGTTGAGAGCAGGCCTAGCTATCTATCTGTTAGCTAACTATTAGCTAGCTTTCTATCCGAGTTACTTAGTTATCGAATTAGCTGTCTATTGGCTAGCCAGCGTTCTATCTGAGCTACTTTCGGGTTGAGTGAAGGCCAAGCTAGCCATCTACCAACTAGCTTTCTGTCCGAGTTACTTGTTTATCGAATTAGCTGTCTATTAGCTAGCTAGCTTTCTGAGTTACTTCCGGGTTGAGTGAAGGCCTAGCTAGCTATCTGTTAGCTATCTATTAGCTAGCTTTCTATCCGAGTTACTTATTTATCGAATTATCTGTCTATTAGCTAGCTACCTTTCTATCTGAGTTACTTCTGGGTTGAGTGAAGGCCTAGCTAGCTATCTGTTAGCTATCTATTAGCTAGCTTTCTATCTGAGTTACTTCCGGGTTGAGTGAAGGCTTGGCTAGCTATCTATTAGCAAGCTAGCTTTCTACCTGAGTTACTTCCGGGTTGAGTGAACGCTGGCGCGTGTGGCTGCCGCTGCTTACCCACAGAAAAACTTATCCTGTGACTGTAAAGTGACCTTGAGAGTTTTGAAAGGTGCTTAGAAATGAAATGTATTATTATTATTATTCTTCTTCTTCTTCTTCTTATTATTATTATTATTATTATTATTATTATTAAAGAAGTGATGCGGCTCGATTTTACGATGCAATGCTGCGGGCCGGATGAAAATTGACCATGGGCCGCATTTGGCCCCCGGACCGCAGTTTGGCATGGGGAGGGAGCTAGGTGAGCGCAGCGCGTGACTTCGACTAAGCGGATTGGCCAACTGTTCTCGTTGCGGACGGAGGAATCATGTGCATGGGAAATGGATGACGGGTACAGAATTAGAACAAAATTCTTACCCAGCTCCATATCCTGGTCATCCGTGAGGATGAGAATGATATTGGGCCGAATGTTGCGGATTTGCCGGTCGCGCTGGAGGCGAGACCTGCTGTGATATCCGGACAGATAAGCAGAGCCCTCCGCCGCCGGGAGAATGAGCGCGAGGAGGACGAGGACAAGCGGAAGACGGGCGGAGAGCCTCAGGCCTGCCATCGTTCCGGCCACCATGGTCCCTTCCGCCTCGGTGCCTCGTTGCGCTCGCTGACCTTCACGGAACTGTAAGACAAGGCCCGGATTGAGAACTCACGGTCACAGACTCCCACACGCAGGAGCAAGCCATGTGGCGACCATTCCAGGCTCGTTTTCCATCCAAACACACTCGTAGAAGCTGAGCTGGGCTAATTCAGTCAGAATGAATGATGCATTAAAGGACAAGCGATACCATTTTTTGGTTTCCTAAATGACATCAGAAAAACGTTTGCTCGCCTCTATAAACCTTTGTATATTTATATACTATATTTGGAAAACTTTTCTATATTTATGGATTATATTTGGACTACTTTAATATGTTTGTAGATGCTTTTTGGAGAACATTATTTAAACTCAAGGCTGGACGAGTGGTTAGCACGCAGGCTTCACAGTGCAGAGGTCATGAGTTCGAGTCCAGCTCCGGCCTCCCTGTGTGGAGATTGCATATTCTTCCCGGGCCCGCGTGGGTTTTCTCCGGTTCCCTCCCCCCATTCCAAAAACATGCCTTGCAGGCTAATTAAACACTCCAAATTGTCCCTAGGTATGAGTGGGCAAGCGAATTGTTGTTTGTCTCTGTGTACCCTGAGATTGGCTGTCAAACAATTCAGGGTGTCCCCCGCCTAGTGCCATTTGAGTTACTTCCGAGTTGAGTGAATGCTGGCGCGTGTGGCTGCCGCTGCTCACCCACAGAAAAACGTATCCTGTGACAGTAAAGTGACCTTGAGAGTTTTGAAAGGCGCTTATAAATGAAATGTATTATTATTATCATCTATCTCGCTAGCTACCTAGCTACCTATTTGCTATCTAGCTGCTGAAAATGATGCTTTGATCCTCTCCTCTTTCATCTAGAACTGCTTCATGTCACAAAGAGGGTACAGAAAGTGCTGAAGAATGAATGACTCTCCATGTCGTTGTGTTGTCATATTATTTGTTACTTAGTTTTTTTTTGTTTTGTTTTTTTTTTTACTTTATGTTACTTCCGGGTTGAGTGAACGCTGGCGCGTATGGCTGCCGCTGCTCACCTACAGAAAAAATATCCTGTAACTGTAAAGTGTCCTAGAGAGTTTTGAAAGGCGCTTATAAATGAAATGCATTATTATTATTATTATTATTATTATTATTATAAGACAGCTGGGATAGGTTCCAGCACCCCCTGTGACTCTACTGCAGATAAAGTGAAAATGGATGGATGGATTTTTTTAATTCATTGAAGGTTCGCCTTATACAAGGAAAATATTTGAAAATACACCTTTCACTGGGAGTGCGCCTTATACTCTGATGCGCCTTTTACACCGGGATATAGTTTATTTATTTCCAAAACACATGACACGACATCCCAATGTCCAATTTGCGGGAGCATCGGTTGCAGCCATTCCTCTATAAAGCCTATAAAAAACCATTACTCTGTTGAACACCGAACAGAAAAAACATCATCCTTAAATAACACGACTCCTGCGATCGGATGCGGAAACCCCAAAGACCAAACGCAGCAAAAAAATCAAAGGCAACAGCCAAGACCGTCAACGGAGCTGGCGAGCAGAACTAACACACTGATACGAAGTGTTTATCTAATGAACAAAATCAAAGCAGGTAGAAGGATCCTCAACAGTTTGCAGGCAGCTGAAGCATGTCCGCCGAGAAATGCTCGGCATGCGTTCGTGCATGTGTAACTGCCTGAGTATGAGGTCTATGACTGGCCTGAATGCCCCATTTGCTCTGGTATCACCTCATCAGCATAACTAAGCCTATGTTGCCTAAGCAGTCTATTGTACGAACGATCCAAATTGAACCTCACCCCACCATGGTGGTTTAGTGAAGGATTTTGCTGTTTTATGAAATTTGATTTTTTTTTTTATTCCCCTTTCAAACCATCTACAGTGAGACCTCAATTTACGAACTTAATTGGTTCCCAGACAGAGTGTGTAAGGCGAAAAGTGTGTATCTAAAAAAAAAATCCCATTGGAAACCATTAAAATGGGAATAATCCGTTCCCGGGTTTCCATAAAACATACTTTTCAACTAAATAAGCCTTAAAACTACACACAACATACCTTAATCTATGTATAATAAATGTGCTATTGTATTGCAATGAAAGAAATACACTGCATTGTATCATAAAGTCACTTTATTTACATTTGTGATGGTCATTTATGGCTTGATGGAATGGCGTTGGAGGTCGAAGGTCAAAGGGAATTGCTGTTTGGAAAGAGAGGCGCATTACATGAAGACTGTAATTAAATAAATAAACTGTGCTGTAAAATTAAGGTTTAAATTACTTTATTGATGGTCGTTGATGGCTTATGGAAGGAGAGTCACCTTCCATAAGGACTGTTGGTGCTGTTCGCTCGTGTGCTTCCGCCGAAGATCACTCCACCAACCGTGGTGGGTGTGTATTATGAAAATAGTGCTTATTATAAGGTTTAATTTTCATAAATGTGACATTTGTAAGACAAAAAGTTTGTAAGTTGAGGTCTCACTGTATATTCTTTTGCTAAGATTTTAACATCATTGTCGTCAAATGAGTGGTTGTTCCCTTTTAGGTGCAAATGTACTGCCGATTGAGGCCCACCAGTATTATCCCTGCAATGTTGATAGTCTTTTTTGGAGAATTTGTTCAGTCTCCCCAACGTATTGCTCTTTACAATTTTTATTTTCACAATGTATTGAATAAACTACATTACTTTGTTTTTCATTTGGCAGCCTATCTTTTGAGTAGAGATAGAGTAACAACTTAGTCTAACTAGACACATACAAATGAGTAGAAAATACGTAACATAGGATGTTTAAGGATGTGCATATGAAATCGTTCTATCATTGTTGCTGTCATGATCTGGTTGGCGACCAACGGGGGGCGCTGTCGGCCCCGCCTGCACCTGCACAGGTGCTGGTCGTCCCGATCAGATTGGCGACCAGCGGGTAGAGACGTCAGCCCTGCCGGCAGCCTCGCAGGTGCTGGTCGTTATAATCAATAACACTTAAAAGGACACCTGGCACGATCATCCGGTGCCGATTCATTGTTTGTTTGCTGCTTAGCTGCAGCATGCATTGTGTACGTGTTTGTTTAACCTTGGCGGACTTTCACTTTTGGTGTTCTTTTGCTACTTTGTATTTTTTCCATTCAGATCATTTTGACGTTTCACATTTTGTTTCTGCTGACTTTATTTTAATACAATTTGTCAAACAACCTCCTGCTCCCTCCTGCCTGCTTTTTGGGATCAGAACCCGCCATCACCACCTCGCAAACCTTGACAGTTGCTTCCATTGGATAAATATTCGGGGCTGTTGTGGGTGGAAAAAGCCTACAAAAACAATGACAAAAAGGTGCTGCCAAGTATAGTCCCACAAAGACATTGAGCTCAACGTTACAGTGTTGTATCAACAAGCAGAGTACATCAATGTTCGAACGATTGGAAATTCCCTGAGATTTCTCCCGAGGGGGAGCCGCTCTCGCCATCTGATACCGGAGGAGTGATTGCATTTTCAGGCTTTCATCAGCTGGAAATGACAAGTATGTTGCTTTCCGTCTGCACAAAAATCAAAGTGTTCCAACAAAGCTGTGGCGCATCCACCATCAACATGGAAGCTGTGTTATTTTGGATTGGATTAGATTGACCTTTATTTGTCTCGCAGTGGAGAAATTTACATTTCACAGCAGCAAAGTTATGAAAGGAAGATGAAAGGAATGAAAGAAGTAGAAAAACAAAATACAGGAGCTGCTGGAAAGGCAGCCACTCTCGCGGCGGCCCTTTGAAGTCAAAAGAACAAAACAAAACTAAACTAAATAAAAAATAATATGACAATACAAAGACAGAGAGTGTCATTCATTCTTAAAGCACTTTCTGTATCCTCTTTGGTACATGAAGCAGTTCTAAATAAAAGATCAAAGCGTCCTTTTCACTCGTGGATCGGGGACGTCATGGTGGAATAATAATAATCATTTCATTTATAAGCCCTTTCAAAACTCTCAAGGTCACTTTATAGTCACAGGATCAGTTTTTTTTTTTGTGGGTGAGCAGCGGTAGCAACACGCGCCAGTGTTCACTCAACCCGGAATAACTCAAATAGATAGAAAACCAGCTAGCTAGCTAATAGACAGCTAATGGATAGCGAGCTAGATAGACGGCTAGATAGCTAATAGATGGCAAATAGCTAGCTAGCTAGGTAACCAGCTAGATAGCAAAATGTCTTCCCACTTGCAAGCGCAAGTTGAGGTCAGAGAGGTCGCGGGCGGTCACGAATTCCGTTTTTCTCAAATTGCTCAGCGCTCCTTGTTTTGGTGACGAAGACGGGAAATGTGCATGTCTACTCCAAGCTAAATTTTGATAGCAAACACAAATCTGGAGCATCCATTGACGAAAAGATATTGTCTCCTGTCCCACGTAAATCCGCTTTGATTCCAAGCCACGACAGTTCCACATATGCATCGGCACTCTGCGCTGATGCTTCTTTCTTCTCATTGCGGGCTCCTCAAGCCATGCACTCATTGGAATTGAAGCGGATTTATGTGGGACAGGAGATGTGTTCGTCAATGGATCCTACAGCTTCGTGTTTGCTTTCAACATTTAGCTTTTAGTCGACGTGCACATTCCACCATGACGTCCCTGATCCACTGCTGAAAAGGATGCTTTGATCCTCTCCTCTTTCATCTAGTACTGCTTCATGTCATCACAAAGAGAGTAAGCAAGTCCTGAAGAATGAATGTCTTCATGTTGTCAGATGATTTGTTATTTTTGTTTTTTTTTCCCCCCAAGATGGCGCCGCATGCTGCGGCTCCCCTCTCTCTCCCGGCAAATTGCTGTTTTCGTGTTTATTATGTTTGTCCTAAAAAGTGCCTTGCACGCTGGGTCCGAGAGGTCAGTAATTTCATCTGTGCTATATGTCATGCATATTAGCATATTTGACAATAAAGCTGACTTTCACCCATGCAGCCGCAGACTATCCAACAGCACCGACATTTCCGCTGAACAAAGCGGGGCTGTGAAAATGCTACCCACTACAGGCGCAAAAAAGCACAATCGCCCCAAAGCTAGTAATTGCCTTTCTGGTTAACGGCCGCCTCGGCCCAAAACAACACATTTGGTTTGCATTCAGACAACAAAAGTGGCTCCGGGCAAGGCTCCCTAAAGTCTTTGCGCTAAGGTCGTATATGATATCATAGGGAAGAAGCTCCTAAAAGCGTGCGCGGGGAATACGGATCACGTCAAGACGATGCTAATGCAAAGTGATCCCACTAAGTTGGTACGTGGATGCAAAAGTTGCGCTCTTGGGTCCCGCGCTCAGAGGCGCTCGGGAGGACGCTGGATCAAAACTTAATGCTGCACATCTTTTATGGATCAAGTTGAATTATAAATGTGGCGAGAACAGCGTCGGCCGTGTCCGCTCAGGGTGGATACGCGCATCGCGTGGGGATGTCGCACTGCCCGATAACACGCACATCTGCACTCTTCAATTTCACAACGCATGTAAGGCGGAGAGCGCTTGATAAATCTTACAAAGACTTTGCCCAGCCGGGCGTTAATGGCCTCATCTCCCCTATCCATAAAACGCACGGGGTGTTGATCCAGGCCGAAAGTCTGCGTCGGTCTATCCTGCAACCTCCTGAGACAGATTGAAAGCTGGAATATGAGAAAACCACAAAGTGGGGAGTGGGTGGGGTGATGGATGCTTATTACAAACTGGAAGAAAAAAGTCTGGGCACAAACACACTTTTCAATCCAATCAGCAGCAGCTGAAACTCATGACAAAAAGTTAGCGGCCACCAGGGCAGACAACTCTGAACAGTTGCCTGCCCCATTTTTCACAACTTGAAACACAATAAGACGACTAGTCGCCAAAAAAAAACCCCATTGTTGCTAAGTAATAAGGATTTTTTTTTAATTTAGGATGTACCTACTACAAATGCTCCCTAGCTTAAATTATGGTAAATATCACTTGGTGATGATGTTTGCTCCAGTTGTCGTTTGTCCATACACTGTTCGTCATGTTGCACAATGCAATGCTAGCGTCGTCAGCTACAACCCTTCTTTCCACTATGCTTTTAATAATAATGTAATCATTTAATTTCTAAGCGCCTTTCAAAACTCTCAAGGACACTTTACAGTCACAGGATAATGTACGTTTACGTTTTGTAGCGTCATAAATTGTTAGCTTCTTTTGATAATAATAATAATAATAATAATCATCATCATCATAGTAATCATAATAATCATAATAATAATAATAATATATTTCATTTATAAGCGCCTTTCAAAACTCTCAAGGAAATTTTACAGTCACAGGATATTTTTTTCTGCGGGTGAGCAGCTCACCCTTGATGGATATCAAGGTAGAAATACTCAATTGCCGATCCATATTTACAGTCCTCAAAAATGGCCCACAAGCCTTATGTTTCTGCTGTCTGCTTATGAGAGTGCTGACAGTACACAAATCCAAATTCTATTATCACATCACCGCATCATGAATTTGATATTAAAAAAATAATAATCTGGAATCATTGAAAGTAGACAACTAACACCAGCCCCCTGTAAACGTTTGCTCCGGGCAAAGTAGCTTACATTTTTTTTAATATTTCTTCTGGGGCTGAGGTTCTGTGCATCTACTTAGGAAAATGATATGCAAATGCATGACCCTATAATGCTCGGGAAAGTCCGGAAGCACGAAGCAGGCTTCTGATTGGCCGCTGTGCCGAGTATGCAAATTGCCAAACGAACCGAAATTCCAAAACTTCCAAACCGAACGAAGGTTTCGAAATCGGAATAATTTATTCAGATTTTGAAATCTTTGTTCAAACATTTGCTTTATTGAATAAAGCAAACGTTGGATTTGAAAAAAAAAAAAAAAATGTTTTGTAAGTTGTATGCCCGACGTAAAAGTTGCACGCCCCGGGCTTCCGGGCAGACGTTATTTCAGACACTGCAATCAGGTTGGTGTGTGACACGGGGATGAGAAAGGCGGGCTCCCTCGCGTTCTCGCAATTACATTTGAAGTGAAGAGACAGAGAGAAAAATAGGTGAAGACGAATGGGAACGAGACTCCAGGTGTCGAGCAGCGAAGGAACAAAGCCTCAATTGCGGATGGATTTCGCTCACAATGTGAACATTCAAGGCTGACGAATTCCTAAATTCAAAGCTTCAAAAACATGAGATGGGCTCTCCTCCTCTGCAGGAGAGCATTGGAGATTTTACTCAGTGTTAGAGATGTTCGATCGGACACTGTGGACAAAGGCTCGAACACAGGAAGATTGTCTTTACTGCCGGCAGGGGACGTAGCCATTCAAGACAGACGCCCAAATTATGCAGCCCTCTGCCAAACTATTTATTGAGAGTATATGCAAATTAAAGTGATACATTAGTAAAACATAGTTTTCTTGATTAGAATACCACGGCCCAGGATGTTCTAAGCACCAACAGCTGTTAGCAATAAAACATAGCCTCTTTAATTGGTTGTCTTTTCCATGAACGGATAGATTTGTAAGCTGGCTAATGGGCTTTTCCTGTGAGGGAGTTTCAAGTCCTAAATTCTGTCTAAGGAAGGAGTTAACCAAGTACTGAATTAGATCCAAGGCTAGATCTCCTAGATCAGGGGTGTCAAAGTCATTTTTTGCCGCGGGCCACATTGTAGTTATGGTTTCCTCTCGAGGGCCGTTATGAATTTGGGGAACCCCTTAGAATGTTTAAATCCCTTCAAATATTACAGCACACAGCAAATTAATGAATAACTCGTTTTGAAATCTGAAGTCAAGAATAATGACTTTTATTGTGGTTGACATCCAAAAACATGAAATTTTGGCTCAGATTTTAGCAATCATCATGGAATTTAACAAGTTTGATTTGCTTTCGCGGGCCGAAAAAAATGATGCGGCGGGCCGGATTTGGCCCGCGGGCCTTGACTTTGACACCTGTGTCCTAGATGAAGATGACAGGTTAACAGTCTGTGTCCGTTCAATTCGGATTGACCCATGGTTTTGGTGCTTTCATTGTGTACTCGAGTCACACATGTTCACAAAGCATATAACATGAAACTTTTACATATGATAACTTTTATTCTGTCTAGTCTCTATCACTCAGATAGAAGTGAAGTTGAAATCACCAGGTAGTGCTTTGGCTGCCGCAGAGCCAACTTTTTTGGTCCTAATTGAGGCCGGCGTAGCTTTGGCTCAAGTGTGACTTTCTTCCCATTGGCAGGCCTCTCCCCGAACAGAATGCGTGAAATCCCCGAGGACCCTTCAATTGACCAACAAAAGTTGCCTTTGAGATGGAAATTCAGCAACGGCATCCGTGGGTGCGAGGGCAGCGTCTGTCAGTTTGGATGCATGCCCGTCGTCTCTTGCTGTGGATCGGCACAGAGGAATGGACTGCGACACGGCCAAACGCTATTCAAAGTTTTTTTCAATACCCTTCTATGTCCAATTCCCATTAAGAAGTCGTGCTAGACTTTTGGTAATATTTGTCTCATGGGGAAAAAAAAACAACAATACAGTGATACCTTGGCGTACGAACTTAATTGGTTCTCATACAGAGTGTGCAAGGAGAAAAGTGTGTATCCCAAAAATTTATTTCCCATAGGAAACCATTAAAATGAGAATAATATGTTCCCAGGTCCACATAAAACATAATTTTCTAAGCCTTAAAACTACACAAAATATACCTTATTTTATGTATAATAAATATGCTATGGTATGATAATTAAAGAAATAAACTGCACAGAATAATAGTCGTTTTATTGACCTTTGTGATGGTCGTTGATGGCTTGATGGAATGGAGTGGCCGCTTTCATCAGCATTAAACACTTGATGAGGAACGTAGCCTTCTTTCACCATCTTGAGGAATGATCTCTTGTATGTGCTTTCTCTGCGATAATTTTACCTTGTTCCTCATCAATTGTGTTCTGTTTAGCATGGCTTGTGCGGGTTATTTGTGGAGCCTGATTGATGGGAATTTTAACCTTGTAGTCTACACTCTGCCTTGAAACTATCAAAGTTGAAACGAGTCTAAATTTCACTGTTTTCTATCCATTTTGTCACTCTCTCTCTGTCGTCTGCCTGTCTCTTTCATGTTTAAACCACCTTCCCTCACTGCTGCGTTCTTGACCAATCACATGGCTTTAACTGACGACTGTGGGCGGGGAATAGAGGACCAAAACAAGCTGGCTACCATTTTCTTGTTCGGAGAACGGGCTCGTTCGCGAACGACACATCACTCATTGTCGCAGCTCCGTGTGTATCCCGAAAAATAGTTTGTATGCCAAGGTAAAATGTTCATAATTTTAACGTTTGTAAACTGAAAAGTTTGTAAGCCAAGGGGTTCGTAAACCGAGGTCAAACCCGGGTTTTCGGCCAAAATTTGTTTCAGAAACCTGTTTGATAACGTATTTTTTCGAAAACCGAAAGAACATTTCCCATTATCATTAATGTAATCCATGTCTGCTTTTTATTTATCATGATTGAACACAATACAAACACACCTGCTCACAACGGAACACAAGACGAGGATAATGTCTGATTTGCGTAGATCTCAGCCAAGCGTCTGCTTTTTAATTAAAAAAAAACTTGATTCAACAACACTAATGCGTCGGTCAGAATGAGACGCGACACAAGGAAGTGACGTACATGGAAGCGGAGGTGAGTCGAAGGGTGTATACAGGTGCGCGGTGCGCTTAGTTTGCAGTTTTAGCTGTTGTTGAAGCACTATATGAATCAATATGTATGTATCGCATTGTATTTTTGACAGACTTGACTTTTGACAGATTAACTCCAGAGCCATATAATTTAGGAATTAACTATATTTTTTTTTCTGATGAAAGAAGAGAGTCTAAGGTTTCTAGCGCTGCATTGAATGTTTATATATTCCTAAAATTCAATATTCTGTGGGTGCTGGAATTTGAGTGAAAATGACAAAAACACTGGCACTGGAGTGGACACATTTTTGCATACCGTTTGGTCGTGAATGAGTTAAGTGTGGCAGTGTGTCCATTAAAAAAAATAGATTCCGGGTTGAGTGAAAGCTGGCGCGTGTGGCTGCCGCTGCTCACCCGCAGAAAAAAATATCAAGTGACTGTAAAGTGTCCTTGAGAGTTTTGAAAGGTGCTTCGAAACGAAATATATTATTATTATTATTATATTATTATTATTATATTATTATTATTATTATTATTATTTTGTTGCAAACTGAGGCATAAAATCCACACAAAATTTTGGGTCAAAAACCGAATTGGTCAAGAACTAAGACGTTCGAAAAGCTTGGTTTGACTAAAGCACCAAACACAGTTGTGCACATGCTGACATGTTTAAAAACGTTCTCAAGCTTGTGTATGTTTTACCATGCCAGTGTCCAATTAAACAATGTGTCTTTTGGAGGTGTTCAAGACAGAAATAGCAGGCGTGACATGTCAACACGGCTCCTAAGTATGGTTGGAAAAAATACAAAAATACAAGTTTGGAGCACGAAATTGGCCCTGGTATTTTTTTTACTTCCTAATGCGTACCTGCAATGTTTGAGAATGACAAGCAAGATATGAAAAGGCTGCGCTCTCCTTCCGCACCAAGATTTCATTTAGATTTCCCTTTGGTTCCGATAAGCTCAGTACTTTTTCAGATGTCAGAACCTGCTTGCCATTATTTTGTCCACCCAGACATAAAAAAGCATCATTTTATTTGGGGGGAAAAATGGTGAAAATCAGACTTGTTCACCCATCCAATGTTTCGGTCGGAGCTGTTTCGTGTTGTGTCCACAATTTATGTGATTGCAGGGTCTTTTTTCTTTCTTTTTTTTTGCCTCATCTTCTCGGGTCCTCAAATCCTCTTCCTCCCTCCACCTCTACATGCCCTCTGCCCGTCTCACAACGATGGGGTGCAGAGCTTTCAGCCGCTCCGCTCCTAAACTCTGGAACTCACTTCCACCCAACATCCGCAACATTGACTCCCTTCCTACTTTCAAATCTCACCTTAAAACCCACCTGTTTAAACTTGCTTTCATGGTCTAATTTATTCTGCTGTTTTATTATTTATTGTTTTATGCATAATTTTACTGTTTTGTGTGTTGTCTTTGTTGTAAAGTGTTCTTGGGTGTTCAGAAAGGCGCTTGTAAATTAAATGTATTATTATTATTATCTCAAAGGACAACCGACACCTCCGGACAAGTTGTGTCCATAATTTGTAAAATCACTTCAAATGACTTCTACTGACTGCATTTTACAAAGATTCCACGGCATATAGCTACATTTTACGTTGTAAGACTTGCGCTGAATATTCAGGAAAGTCTTGTTTTCGAGTTGATGACGATCCCCAAAGTGACGTCCCATTTGGAACGCCCCTGACTGAGAAAGCAACACACAATGCATTTTAGGTAGTTTTTTTTTAAATCTGAAAACACTATGTTGTGCGCAAATGCGAAGGAAAACTGCATAAATAACGCAATGGTGAATCGTTGTGTATCGCAGCCAATTGTGGTACCAAGCATAAAGAACGTGTAAGTTTACAGATTTCCAGCAGACAAATCAGCCCATTTCTGTCACGTTTTGCAAGGTGGTGATGGCGGGTGCGGATCCCAAAAAGCAGGCAGGAGGGAGCAGGATGTTGTTTGACAAATTGTATTAAAATAAAGGTTAGCAGGAACAAAATGTAATATGAACAGAAAAAAATACAAAGTATCAAAAGAAAATCAAGTGTAAAAGTCCGCCAAGGTTAAACAAACACATGCACAGCATACACAATGCATGCAACAAACATACAAAGCATGCAACAAACATGCAGCAAACCATGAACCGACACCGGATGGTCGTGCCGGGTGTCCTTTTAAGTGTCACTGATTAAAACGACCAGCACCTGCTAGGCTGCAGGCAGGGCTGACGTCGCTACCCGTTGGTCGCCAATCCGAACGTGGCAGTCCGCCACTGATCGGGACGACCAGCACCTGTGCAGGTGCAGGCGGGGCCGACAGCGCCCCCCGTTGGTCGCCAACCAGATCATGACAATTTCAAATGGAGCTTATGTGCCATCTTGTGTATTTTTTGGGTGCTACATTGGAGTCCAGACGGCTCGAATAGACACGGAAGGACTTTTTTAATTGATTGCAAACATTTATGCTTTCCTCTTCAGAACTATTTGAATCATATTCATTACTGGATGAGTAACAAGAAAGCATCTTCTCCAAATCTGAACTCTCTGAAGCCATTGTTTTGATTCTGGAGCAAGGCAGCTTGTGAAGGAGTATCTTGGTGTGATGTCACAAACAAGGGGGCTGGCCTTTTCGAATAGCCCGAGTTCCAAGCTCATTTTGTTGCAGTTTTAGCACACTTCAGGTCACTTTTATTGGTGTTTTGCATTTGACTAAAAATATCAGCCTGTGTGTTTTGGGTATTTTAGATGCTATAAAATGTTTTTCTGATGTCAGTTAGGAAACAAAAAAATGATGTCGGTTGTCCTTTGAATGTTTCTCTTCCTGGAATGTGCCATTTGAGCAGCCAGTTAGAGCAAATGAGGTGCTTAACACATCGTTAATCCTGCAGTGAGCCTGATGACTCAACAGCAAAAGTGTAGATGTAGAATGCTGTGGTTGACAGAATTTAATGTAACGTTAAAAAGTCTAACTTTACAAAATCAATCAGGGGTCTAGTGAGCAATTCTGGCGAGTGGTTGGAGAGTCAGCCGGGGCTTTCGAGACAATTCAAGGATGTGGCTACGTTCGACATCAAGATAAAAAAAATATACAAGAAGTTCAAATCGTTTTTGCACATTCAAAACGAGGGTGCTTGACTAAAAGAGAAGTGCAAGGTGCTTATTGCACAATCTTCACTTCATAATGTTCTAAATACATTGACGAGCAACAAATCCCTGCAGATGCACTCGAATAAATTTTCCTGCCAAGAACGCGGAACCTGTTACAACAGAAACTAACGAGCATTGAGTTTGCAGTCAGGGGTGGGCGCTCAAATCTACATCCTCGATTTCCTGAAAGAAATGACATTCGCACATCCATCTAAGACACCGGTGTCAAAGTCAAGGCCCGGGGGCCAAATCTGGCCCGCCAGATTATTTTATTCGTCCCGCGAAAGCAAATCAAGCATGTCAAGTGCCATGATGCTTGCTAAAATCCAAACCAAAATTTCTAATTGTCCCATGTAAACCACAATAATAGTCATCATTTTTGACTTCAGATTTGTAAACTCGTTATTCATTAATTTGTTGTGCTAAGGAAAGTGGCGAAAAGTTCATTAGCTGAAGCGTTCGTAGGCCGACGTAGCACTGTATTTTACTTTTATGGCTCTCTTGGTCAAAAAGGTTCCCGACCCCTGTGCTAAGAGATGAAATACAATACAACACATATTGATTTATATAGTGCTTTAAAGAACAACCGACGCCGACGATTTGTGAAATCACTTCAAATGACTTCTACTGAGCGTATTTTACAAAGATTCCACCGCATATAGCTATATCTTACGTTTTAAGACTCGCGCTGAATATCCAGGAAGTCTTATTTTCGAGTTGATGACGATACCTGACATGATGTCACGTCTGGAACGCCCCTGACCGAATAAGCGACACACAATGCATTTTGGGTACTTTGTTTGGTCTGAAAACTTCGTGTTGATATGTGTTGATGGCAAAATTAGAAGGAAAAAAAACATCAATAACGTGATGGTGAAAAGTGTTGCACCAAGACTACTATTCGATACTAGTTGACACAAATTCCCAGCAGACAAATCAGCCCATTTCCAACAGAGCTTGGGCGCCATCTTGTGCATTTTGTGGGCGCTTCATTGGAGTCCAGACGCCTCAAAATGAGACGGAAGGACTTCTTTAATCGATTGCAAACATTTATGCTTTTCTCTTCAGAACTATTTGAATCATATTCATAACTGGATGAGTAACAAGAAAGCATCTTCTCCGAATCTGAAGCCATTGTTTTGATTCTAGAGCTAGGCGAAGACGTCCTGGCGTGACGTCACGAACAAGGGGGCGGGACCGTCTGAAACTTGAAATTTCCAGGGTAATTTTGAAGTAATTTTAGGACACTTTAACTCATTTTTATTAGTGTTTCGCATTTGACTAAAAATATCAGCCTGCGTGTTTTGGGTATTTTAGATGCGATAAAACGTTTTCCTGATGTCAGTTAGCAAACAAAAAATGGTGTCGGTTGTCCTTTAACAACAGCTGAAGCTGTAACAAAGTGCTTAACATGGACAGATGTCATATACAGGAAATAAAGCAGTCACAAATATAGTAGAAAGCAGCAGGGAGTGAAACCAAGATCAAGTCATGCTGAGTCGAGTGTACAAGTGAGTTTCGAAATGGTAATATAAATATAAAAATACATCAGTGTCATGAAATTTAGGTTCCCTAAACTGGAGATGCTTGGCAACGCTTTCTCTTACTCGTGTAGCATATCAAGGCCAGTAAGACGACTGACTGTTTTCCCAACCACATCGACGCTTTTTACTCGCCAGAAAAAGAAATTGCGGTAAAGTTGACCTCATGGGTAGGCGTCGAGTGCCGCACGGGCTGTTGCGGTCGATACTGCGCAGCCAAGATTGATGGTGATTTTTAAAAATAGAAAGGTTTGATCCAAAAGAATATTTCCCAATATCCTCAGCTGTTCATAATAGCGAGTTGAACGTGTGGATTCCGTTCAGTCGTTTCAACACCAGAAGAGGAGTTGCAAGGCTTTAGCCTTTTGGCTGTAAGTTGGATGGACTGCTGACAACTCAGGAAAAACACTGCTTATCATGCGCAACCCTGTGAGCTACAAGATCCATTATCTCTGAAATGCTTTGAACTCTTTGAGATGGGGATGCGGAGAGAAGAGTTTACCGGTAAATAAAAAGCCCGGGATGAGAGTGAGCGAGCGAGACATCAAGGCGGGACCGGATGCTTGCGTACAAGCAGTGTCTGAAACTCATGACAAAAAGTTACCGGACAATAGGGAAGACAACTCTGAGAAGTTGCGTGCCCGGCCATAAAGTTGCCTGCCCAGTTTTTCACAACTTGAAACACAATAAAACGACTAAAAAACCCAATGTAGCAAAGTATTAAGGATTGTTTTTATTAAGGATGTATCTACCACAAATGCTCCCTTGTTTTATTTATCGTAAATAAAAAATAATTCCACAATGCAATGTTTGTGTTGCGTCGTCTGCTACAATCCACGTGAATTCTTCTTTCCACGATGTTTTTAATGTGCGTTCACTTTCTAAGCGCCTTTCAAAACTCTCAAGTACAGTCACGGGATAATGCACGTTTACGTTTTGTAGCGTCATAAATTTTGTTAGCTTCTTTTGAATTTTTCTTCTGGGGCTGAGGTTCTGTGCAACTACTTTGGAAAATGATATGCAAATGCACGACCTTATAACGCTCTGGAAAGACGGAAGAACGAGGCAGGCTTCTGATTAGCTGCCGCGCCGAGTATGCAAATTGCACAAGGAACCGAAATTCTGAAATTTCCAAACCGAATGAAGATTTCTAATTCAGAATAATTTATTCTGATTTCGAAATCTTCGTTCAAACGTTTGCTTTGAAAAAAAAAAAACTCTTTTTTTCTTGAAGTTGTCGGCCACCCGGGCGGAGACGTTTTGTAAGTTGTACGCCTGGCGGAAAAGTGCACACCCCGGGCAGACGCTATTTTAGACACTGGTATAAGGCCCGGTGCTGTTCTGCTCCCTTGTTCAACAAATAATCAATCACCTCTGCTGACTCGAAATGTTCATCAAACGCGCACGTCAGATGTCAAACTTTCCTTCGACAAGAGGCCAAAACAAGAGTCAGACTATTTCTGTGTGAATGTGCAGGAGATGAACAGTGCGTATTGTTCGGGCTAACGGAGGACCATCAAACACCCGCTGACTGCCTTTTGTGTCTCCTACAGACCTAACGCTCATTTCGCGGGAAGGAATTTGTTCTCTGGGTGCAGCTATTTCCCATTCGGCCTGTTTTATTGATTAATTTACTTATGCATCTGTCAGAGATGTTCAGTCGAACAATGTGGACAGAGACTCAAACCCAGAAAGATTGTCTTTACTGCCGGCATGAAACACAGTCATTCATGACAGACGTCTGAATTCTCCAGCCCATTGTCAAGCTATTTATTGAGAATATATGCAAATTAAAGTGATACATTAGTAAAACATAGTTTTCTTGATTAGAATACCACACCTTTTGAGTTCTAAGCACAAACAGCTGTAAGCAATAAAACATTGTGTTTTCCATGAACTGATAAATTTGTAACCTGGCTAATGAGCTCTTCCTGTGAAAGAGTTTCAAGTCCGAAATTACTCATAAGGAGTTTCCTAAGTCTTAAATTCTGTCCAAGGCCAGATCAGAGGTCTCAAAAATTATGTAAATAATTTACATAATTTCCGTTTTATTTATTATCTGAGTCCGAACTATGTTTTATTTTGAAAAATGAAAAATGTCCAGATTACATCCGTCTATGATTTACTCTTGACGCATGTCAAAACGCTTGTCTAGGTCACGTGATACATACCGCTAAAATTAGTCCACCGTAAGCTAGCAAAATGAGTAAAAAACGTTGCAGAGAAACAAGCTCAGGGTTCCCACTGATTCAGTTGTAGTTAGTTGTATTTTTTATGCGCTTTGTACTTGTTTTTGTGGTGTATCTTATTTTGAAGGCACGTTTAAACCATGGTGACCATAGAGCATGAAAGGGCAACCGACGTTCCTTTTTTGTTTTTTAACTGACATCAGAAAAACGTTTTATAGCATCTAAAATACCCAAAACACGCAGTATGATATTTTTATTCAAATGCAAAACACCAATAAAAATGACTTAAAGTGTCCAAAATCTGCAAAAAAATTGAGCTGCGAATTGGGCATTTTCAGAAAGTCCTGGCCCCAGTTCGTGACATCACGCCAAGACGTCTTGCATTGCTGGAGAATCCAAACAATGGCTTCAGATTCGGAGAATACGCTTTCTTGTTACACATCCAGTTGTGAATATGATTCAAATAGTTCTGAAGAGGAAAGCATACAAGTTTGTCATCGATTAAAAAAGTCCTTCCGTGTCATTTTGAGGCATCTGGACTGCAATGTAACGTCCCACAAAAGAGGCAGAAAAATGGTGACCAGCTCCTGTGAGGAATGAATCAGCCCGTTTCTACAGGCTGATAAATTCCTTCCATGGAGCCTGGACTCCCTCTGCTGGCGGCAGAGGTTTTAAAAAAAAAACAGTACAGCAAAATACATTGACGTGATGGAAAGACGCTACAATGCGTCTTTTTTACGGTCAGGAGGCGGTCCTTTTCTGACGTCATGTACGGACTCGTCACCAACTCAAAAACAAGACTTCCTGAATGTTCAGCACAGTCTTAAAACATAAAATATAGCTATATGCGGTGGAATCTTATTAAAACACACCGAGTAGAAGTCATTTGAAGCCATTTTACAAATTATGGACACAACTTGTCCGGAGACGTCGGTTGTCCTTTAAGGGGCAGAGACGATGTTACATATGTTGTTGTTGGCGGGATGTTACCAGGACTCTGCTAATAAAGTTAAATAAAAATACACAAAAATATTGTCTGACATTAAACCGGTCCGTGGCGCAAAAAAAACTGTCCTAGATGGCAGTTTAACTTGCTGTGTCTGTTGACCTCAGATTGACCCCAGGATGTCTGTGCTTCAATTGTGTATTCGAGTCACACATGTTGACTAAGCATATAACAGCATGAAACTTTTAAATATGATAACTTCTTATTCTCGATCAGCATCCGACGACACAGCTTTAGGACATTGCGACTCGTGCGGCCAGTATCCAGTAGCAACCGAGTGGCGCACGGTGCCAGCTTGGTGGTCCCCATCGAGGTCGCGACATTTACCCCACCCTCCCGTCCAACTCACTGGTATGCTCCAAGAGAGCCCAAAAGAGAAAACACAAACAGACCCTCGATTGTGTCTGACTAGGGGGGTTACCCCCCCGCACCCCTCCACTCAACGGATTTAGAAAGAAGAAAAACAGAGCCAGTCAATGGCGTTTTGTAAATACGTCACCGTTTTCACACCCCCCCCCCCCCCCCCCAGTCGATAGGATATCGGGCTGCTTTGCAGTCCGCTGGTGTCGCCGCCTTTCCTATCCTATTGTGATTTCGATAAGAAGCCGTTTGTGGGAGCTGTGACAGAACAGCCCAATGGCCCTGCTCCTTTGAGACGGGGGTTGACAGCTGAAACAAGCCAGTGCGTCGGTAGGCAGGATAGCCAGTGTGAGTGATGGCTGCCCTCGATTCGCCGCTGACTAACTGGCAAAGCCCCCCACCCCCCTTCCTCCCCACCCAACCGTGAATCACATCTCGCTCAAATAGATTACAGACAAATCAGTCAGTGCACTTTGTTGTCCCTATAACACCCATTTAACAAAATCCTGGCAACAAATGAACATTGGACTTGTGCCTGACTTGAAACCACCAAGAAGCAATTAGACGTGATTATTTGTCGACGCGGAAGCCGAGCTGTGTGAAAAGCAAGTGTGGCTTTCTCGGTGGACTTGTCACATCTCCCGTCGAGAGCTAGCAGGATGAAATCAAGTCGCACGAGCGTCGACTGAGCCCTTCCTGGACCTGTCACCTTATCGCCGTGTGAACTGGGTGACGGCCAATACCAGGGATGAAATGGAGGGACCTTGTCTGGCTGACGGCCTTGGAGGTGGGGCTTTAGTCCTTCAAGAAGTCATTGGAAGAAAACAATAGCTTGGATGACTTCAAGGCCGTAGACCACAGGTGTCAAAGTCAAGGCCCACGGGCCAAATGTGGCCCGCCATATCCTTTTATTCGGCCCGGGAAAGCAAATCAAACTTGTAAAATTTCATGATACAGTAAAGTCTCGTTATATCGATATCGGATATATCGATAGTCCCGGTTATATCCATACTATTTCTATGCACGCACGGAGAAAATTACATGCAAACAGGGTCGGATATATCGATAGTCCCGGTTATATCGATATTTTTTCGGACTCCCTTGAATATCGATATAACGAGACTTTACTGACTTTAAGTCCACACCAAAATGTAAAATTGTCCCATATAAACCACAATAACAGTCATTGTTTTTTTACTTCAAATTTGAAAACTAGTTATTCATTAATTAGTTGCGCGTTCGATCTGTAATATGTGGAGGGGATGAAATATTCTAATGACTTCCCCAAATTCATAACGACCCCCAAGAGGAAAACGTAACTACAATGTGGCCGCAAAAAAATGACTTTGACATCCTTGCCATAGAGCAGGGGTGGGCAAACTTTTTGACTGACGGGCCACAATGGGTTCTAAAATTTGACAGAGGGGCCGGGCCAGGAGCATTTGAAGGGAGTGTTTGGGCCGGATATACTAAAGCATTAAATGTAGTGTGTGCAAACCTCATAGCACAGTAAGAACACTACAACCCAATTCATTAATTGTCTTTCAAATGTGAAAAATAGCCCTTATCAGGTCATAAATTTGTCTCAAGGAATATGCAAGATATGGCATTTACATTTACATTTATTCCTTGTGGGTTCTACATACTTGGCAATAAAGATGATTCTGATTCTGATATACTATTTTGCAGATAGTGGGAGGAGGAAATGGAAATAGATTAAAATAACACGCACTGATTTATCAAGTCTGTTTTGCGTCTGTTTTTAATCAGTTTCAATCAAAGGTGCAAAGTTAAAGAAATCAACATTTATTGAAAAATGGAATCACTTTCAACATTCAAAACATATTATTACACAACGAAATACTCAAACTCAATAATATCTACTTGTGTTAAACTCTGCAAAATCATGGATGGATTGTCAGGACCGCGCGCTCTACAAACTCGCCATGGACGCCCTCGCCTTCACGCGCAAACAGTACACGTGTGTCGTTGCCAAGCACACAGACACGTAGGTTGTATTAAATATCCTACCTGCAGCTGAAATTAGCATACTCGGTACGACAGCCAATACAATGCCTGCTTCTTTTTTCCGGACGTTCGAACGTTATATGGTCGTGCAATTGCATATCATTTTCCAAAGTAGATGCACAGAAACTCAGCCCCAGAAGATTCAACAGAAGCTAACAAAATGTATGACGCTACAAAACATAAACGTACATTATACCGTGACTGTAAAGTGTCCTTGAGAGTTTTGAAAGGCGCTTAGTCGCTTGTAGCAGACAACGCAACGCAAACATTGCATTGCGGACAAACGACAACTGGAGATAAATCTTCAGCAAGGGATATTTACCATAAATTAAGCAAGGTAGCCTTTGTGGTGGTTACAGCCTTAATTAAAAAAAATCATTTATACTTTGCAACTTTTTTTTTGCGATTAGTCGTCTTATTGTGTTTCAAGTTGTGAAAAATGGAGCAGGCAACTTTATGGCCGGGCAGGCAACTTTTCAGAGTTGTCTGCCCTGGTGTCCGCTAGCTTTGTGTCATGAGTTTAAGACACTGTTTGTACTATAATTAGGACAAATTCGGCAGGGCGGATTTAAAAGCCTGCGGGCAGTAGTTTGCCCATGTCTGCCATCGAGTGTCTTGGACCATTTGATGGAGTGATGGCAGTCCGAGTGGGCAATGGGCGTCATCTCATCTAGTCTTAAATGCAGAATTCCTTTGCTTTTGCTCTCTGCCCGTTGGCTGTTTTCAATCTCTGCCTCGCTAGCTGGCTTTCAGTGGGACCCTTTTGTCAAGGGATTAATGGGGTTTGGGACACACACAACATGATCTCTCCCCCTCCTCTGTTGAAACGAACCCCAGTGCGGCATGGAGGGAATGCCGCTAGAGTGGCCTATCTATACTTCAACCTCTTGTGTGCTTTGCTCTGTAATTACCGCAGAGAAAGATTCAAAGTGACTTTCCCAGCTGGAAGCTTAGGGTGTGTCACAACCCCCCTCCCCCCCCAAAAAAATGTAAACAAAGCTGAGGGTATGTAATCGATTGAAACACTTTTTGCAGGTGATGCTCCTTGAAATGACATAAAGAGGCCCCAAGTGTAAAGTTCAGCTTCCGTGTCCAATCACAAAGCAGGCCTGATGCCCAGGAGAGAGCAGGGCTGACGTCCCGACAACTCGGTATCAATCTCACTCTGGTCCAGCAGGAGAGAGCTGCCCAGATGGCCCATCTGTTTGTCATGACCTCTGCTCTGGGACCGCCGGACGGCCTAAGTGGCCCACAAAGGGGGTCCCTGGCATGCTGCCCAAGTGGAAATGAGAGAGGCCGCCAGCCGCTTGCCAAACATCCCCAGTCGGATTGTGGCGCTCCGTTTATTAATGTGCTATCGGGTCGCAGGTGCCTTTTAATGAGCGTTCAGATTGATCAAGTGGTAATCAGGGGTTCATCCTTTATTGCCGTAACGTCTTATTGGGTATTTCTAAAGGATTGCCGACTCCCCGATGCGTACAGGAAAACCAAGAACTCAAAGACCTAACCGGGAAAAAAAAGTTACAAAAAACAAACTTAAAGGTAAACCGACACAACCTTTTTTTGTTTCCGAACTGACATCAGAAAACCGTTTCATAGCATCTAAAATACCCAAAACACGCAGGCTGATATTTTTAGTCAAATACAAAGCACCAATAAAAATGACTTGCCACAAAATGAGCTTGGAACTGGGCTTCCTTGTTCGTGACGTCACAATTGGTCACACACTGCCTTGCTCCAGAATCAAAACAATGGCTTCAGCGACTTCAGATTCGGAGAAGATGCTTTCTTGTTACTCATCCAGTTATGAATATGATTCAAAGAGTTCTGAAGAGGAAAGCATAAATGTTTGCAATCGATTAAAGCAGTCCTTCCGTATCAATTCGAGCCGTCTGGACTCCAATGTAGCGCCCAGAAATTGCACAAGATGGCGCACAAGCTCCGTTGGAAATGGGCTGATTTGTCCGCTGGGAATTTGCGTAAACTTACACCTTCTTTATGTGTGTTACCGCAATTGGCTGTGACACACAAAGATTCACCATTGTGTTATTTAATTAGTTTTCTTTCTAATTTCGCAATCAACACGGTGTTTAAAGACAAAAAAAAACAGTACCCAAAATGCATTGTGTGTCGCTTTCTCGGTCAGGGGCGTTCCCTCCGTGACGTCACTTAGGGGATCGTCACCAACTCAAAAACAAGACTTCCTGAATATTCAGCGTGAGTCTTAAAACGTCAAATATAGCTATATGCGGTGGAATCTTTGTAAAATGCACTCAGTAGAAGTCATTTGAAGTGATTTTACAAATTATGGATGTAACATGTACGCACGTGTCGGTTGTCCTTTAACAATGTCCTGCCGAAAAGAAAAAAAAAATCATAATGTTGCTTAAAAATTTGAAATGGGGGAGCGAGCAATAAATGATAATTTTACTGGTCTCTCAGAGAACAGCACAAGTCAGCAGAGAGCAATTTAACAGAGAGGAAATCCGGGAAGAGGGAAGGCTGATATCAGCCCGTGATTGTGTTCTCACCTTTGTGTTCCCACCACCTCCCCCGCACAGGCTCACAACGAGATCTTTGGGACTCCCATTAGCCTTCCATTAGGCTGCTGTCAGAGGGGAAGCCAAGCGTCACCCCTACTGTGGGTGGCAATCCGGACTCCCCCCTTGCACCCCCAGTAACTCTAGCCCCCGACACCCCAGGATCTATTGCGGAGAAGGAGGCACAAATGAAAACCAAGCCCCATCCGGCTCTCAGGGGAGAGGACATTGTGATTACTTTTTCTGCAGCTTTGAGATCCAAAGCCGCTCCGAGTTTCGCAGCTGGGCTGCAGATTGGTTACACTAAAATGAAACGCTTCAAGTATGACGGTTTGGGGATTATCATGGGTGGAAAACGGCTGAGATACGCTCCGATTTGTACACAGATTATAGACGGACGCACGCTCACAAATGCGCTGCAAGCTAGCAGTGGCTCCTTTTCCCGCCTACAGTGATACCTCGATTTACGGACACTTTGGTTTACAAACTTTTCGGTTTATGAACGTTAAATTTAAGAAAATTTTACCTTGGTATCTGAACGATTTTTCGGGATACACACAGAGCTGCCACAATGAGTGATGTGTCGTTCGCGAACGAGCCAATTCTCCTAAAACAAAATGGCAGCCGGCTTGTTTTGGTCCTTTATTCCCCGCCCCCAGTCATCGGTTAAAGCCACGTGATTAGTCAAAAACGCAGCAGTGAGGGCGTGGGGGTTACAGATGGAGAGAGAGTGAAGCCATTCTCCAAATAAGAAAATGGAGGCCGACATATTTTTGTCCTCTATTCCCCGCCCCGAGTCTTTGTTAAAGCCATGTGATTTGTCAAGAACGCAGCAGTCAGGGGAGGTGGTTTAAACATTAAAGAGACAGGCAGCCAACAGAGAGCGTGACAAAATGGATAGAAAACAGTGAAATGTGGACTTATTTCAACTTTGATAGTTGAAAGGCAGAGTGTAGACTGCAAGGATAAAATTCCCATCAATCAGGCTCCACAAATAACCCGCACAGGCCATCTGTACACTTGATACAAAAAGCTATCAATCCAGCTAAACAGAACACAATTGATGAGGAACAAGGTAAAATTAGAAAGAAAGAAGAAGGCTACGTTCCTCATTAAGTGTTTAATGCTGATGAAACCGGCCACTCCATTCCATCAAGCCATCAACGAGGTAGGTAAGATATATTTTGTGTAGTTTTAAGGCTTAGGAAATTAGAAATTAGAAAATTATGTCTGACTTTTATGGGGACCTGTGAACGGATTATTCTGATTTTAATGGTTTCCTATGGGAAATTATTTTTTGGTATACACACTTTTCGCCTTACACACTCTGTCTGGGAACAAATTAAGTTCGTAAGCCAAGGTATCACTGTATTTTATTTGTTCGCAGTCTTTCCCCATGAAATAGAAAACAGCAGCGGCTGGGGCCAGTTTTGTCACCTCCTGTCTGTGTCATCATTAATGTCAGCATACCTTTGTTTCCAAAATGGCTCGCTGAGCACAGCTCTTCATCTAAGGTCACAGCATTAATAATTTTCTTTGGAAAACGAAGCATTGAATAGAATGGGAGATTTTGCTATGTTTGCCCCCCCCCCCCCCACCCGGAGATGAATAGGCAGCGCTCGCCATTTACTGTAGGTCATGGTGAGCCAGAAGGTCAATCAGATTCATGAGAAGAGGATGGTGGACAAACGCGTGTCCCCAATGCAGCCTCCCATCTGGTCCTTTGCCCACACTCTCCTCCACCAGAAACAGAAGTAAATAAGCATCCCGGTCCGTTCAAGATGCACATAAAATGGCCAATAAATGCCCGCATTGGGCATACATGAGGCAACACCGCCAGCGTTTTGTGGACAGCGATCGTTGGCGGCCTTGTTTGTTTACTTCCTTGTTAAACGTGCATCATTAAAAGCTATTAGCGCAATTATCTTAATGGTGTGCGAACAAAGGAAGGCAGAGGAAGGAATTGCGACAATGTCAGAAAAAAGGCATCTGAAAGCAACAGTCACACATTTTTTTTGCATGATGCGAACGCCCCACCCCGCTCTCTTGCCAAGTGCTTCCTTAATAATAATTATTATAATAATAATAATAAATGTAAATTTCTCCACTGCGAGACTAATAAAGGCAAATCCAATCCAATCCAATAATAATAATAATACATTTCATTTGTAAGCGTCTTTCAAAATTCTCAAGGTCACTTTTCAGTCACATGATCAGTTTTTCTGTGGGTGAGCAGCGGCTGCCACACGCGCCAGCCTTCACTCAACCCAGAAGTAACTCAAATAGATAGAAAGCTTGCTCGCTAGCTAACAGATTGCTAATAGATAGCCAGCTAGACAGTTAGCTAACTAGATAGATAGCCACATTGCTAATAAATAGTCAGTTACATAGCTAGCTCGCCAGATAGATAATAGATAGCAAATGGATAGCAAATAGATAGCTAGCTAGATAGCAAATACATAGCAAATGGATAGCAAATAGTTTTGAAATGTATTATTATTAATAGATAGCAAATAGATAGCAAGCTAGGTAGCTAGATAATAGATAGCAAATAGATAGCAAATGGATAGCTAGCTAGGTAGCTAGCCAGATAGCAAATAGATAGCAAATGGATAGCAAATAGATAGCCAGCTAGTTAGCTAGATAATAGATATCAAATAGATCCTTGCCAGTTATGAGACGACCGGTGACACCGTCGGGGCAGTCGCCCCCCGGGGATCTGCCAAGCAGCCTCTCTGCGTGTGGGGCCACAAAGCGTCGTGGGGGGGTCTTCACCGGAGGCTCAGTGCCGGGCAGCATGCCCAATGTTGACAAAGCCTGGTATCGCCTGCTGTCAGGCCATTATGTGCGCACCACGCGGAAGGAATCAATTAGGCTGAGCGCACAACACAGCACTTTAATATTTGACTCGGAATCAGTGGAGCGCGCAAGCAAGCTGGCACTTCTTGTCTTGCTGATGTAGAAAATAAGGGTCAGTCTCTCCAAAAACGTGTAGCAGCGCGGGAGTAAGTAAGAAACGACCACGCACGACAAGCAGGGAAAAAAAACCTCTTGTCCATCACAGGAAGTGGACATGCAACCAGCCTGGAGCTTACAATCAAGCCGAGCGCAATGAAAGACGAGTCCATGTGACAGAAAAGTGACTTGAGGAGGTTGTGGTGTCACGCAACCCTTTGATGTCTTTCAAGTGAGCCTGACTCATTCCCACGCAGGCCAAGAGTATATAAGTAGCCAGCGTGGGACAGAGAGATTGGGGGAATCACGGGGCAGAATCATTTGGACTCAGACTCAGACACACACGCAACTCGCAGAGACCCGCACTGCGTTGGACGGAGTTTCACAGCACGACTTGCTCGACTCCACGCCACGATCAAGCTCTGGGATACATCGACGTGTCACTACTTACAATTAAAGAGAGACATCAAACTCTTTAAGGTCTACGTTTGCCAGATCAACTGTGAAAAAAGGTTTTTCTTATTTGAGACCTTCTTACTACGCCGCTGGGATATTGAAGACCTCAAACAGAGTAGCTCGCCAAAAGCCTCTTGTCTATTCATGTTGCTGAGACAGATCAGTCAACAAGACAGGCTTATTTTTAGATGCGTGTGGGGGGGGGGCAGCTTTTGCTCATACAGTCAAACCTGGGTTTTCAAAGATCTCATTTCTCGACCAATTTGATTTTGCAGCAAAAATTGGTGTTTTTTTTATGCCTCTGTTTGGATTGGATTTGGATTTTATTAGTCTCGCAGTGGGGACATTTTCCATTTCACAGCAGCAAAGTTATGAAAGGAATCTTCTTCTTTTCCTTTCAACTTTCCCTTGACGGGGTCGCCACAGCAAATCAGTGTCCTCCATCTTTAGAGGTTTGATCTGCATGTTTGTTTTGGCCAAGCTTTTACGTCGGATGCCCTTTCTGACACAACCCTCTGTATTTTTCCGGGCTTGGGACCGGCACAAGAAGACTTATGTCCCTATGTGGCTACAGAACAAGCAACTCGCTCATAATGAAAGTAGAAAAACAAAATACAGGAGCTTCTGGAAAGGCAGCCACTCTCGCAGCGCCGTCTTGAAGTCAAAACAACAACAAAACTAAATAACAAATAACATGACAACACAAAGACACAGAGAGTCATTCATCTTAAGCACTTTCTGTACCCTCTTTGGGACACGAAGCAGTTCCAGATCTCTTCAGCAGTCGATCAGGGACATCACGGTGGAATGTGCATGTCGACTACAAGATAAATGTTGAAAGCATACAAGACGCATCCATTGACGAAAAGAGATTCTCTCACATCTCCTGTCCCACATAAATCCGCTTCGATTCCAAGCCGCAACAGTTACACAGACGCATCGGCGCTCTGCGCTGACGCTCCCTTTCTTCTTATCGCGGGCTCCTCAAGCCATGCATCCATCCAGCCGCAGACTGTCCAACAGCACCAACCTTTCCGCTGAAAAAGCGGGGCTGTGAAGATGCTGCCCATCACAGGCACAACAACGTCACTTCCTCGTGTCACGCGTCATTGTGACTGACGCATTAGTAATGTTGAATCACATTTGTATTAAAAAGTAGACAGGTTAGGCTGATATCTCCGCAAATCGGATTTTATCCTCATGTAGCGTTTAATTGTAGATGTGCACATCCACCATGACGTCCTTGATCCACTGCTGAAAAGGACACGTTGATCCTCTCCTCTTTCATCTGCTTTGTCACAACGAGGGTACAGAAAGTTTGAAGAATGAATGACTCTGTGTATTTGTGCTGTCATATTTGTTATTTAGTTTTTTTTTTGTTTTACTTTGTTACTTCCTGGTTGAGTGAACGCTGGCGCGTGTGTTGCTGCCGCTGCTCACCTGCAAAAAAAATATCCTGTGACTGTAAAGTGTCCTTGAGAGTTTTGAAAAGCGCGTATAAATGAAATGTATTACGGTATTATTATTGTGAGTTGACGTGTTTGTATTGTTCAATCAGACTATCAAGCAGGCATTGATTACATTGATTATAATGGAAAATGTTTCGGTTATCGAACAAATCGGTTTTCGAACAGTGTTTTGGAACAGATTATGGATGAAAACCCAGGTTTGACTGTGTTTTATATTGAAGGCCAGTGATTCATTGTGCTCATTAGAATGTTTGCGATTGAACGTGGCTCCTGAGCTGCGATTGATGCTGAATGACTCCGATCGGTGCGATGCAATTAGTTATTTGATAGGCCATTGAAGGGAAAAAAGTCAACTCAAATTCACATATCAAGTGTGGAACAGGCCTGCCATCCTCGCTTGTTTAGAGATGAAAGTGAGTTTACAGCTGAAAGCCTTGGGAAGTGAAGGCGATTTTTTCCAGCTATTGGTTTAACAATCCTGACCCTTCTTGGCTAGCTCATTAATGCTCTTCTCCCTCCAACCCCACCCCCTGCTCTCTCTCTCTCTCTCTCTCTCTCTCTCTCTCTCTCTCTCTCTCTCTCTCTCTCTCTCTCTCTCTCTCTCTCTCTCTCTCTCTCTCTCTCTCTCTCTCTCTCTCTCTCTCTCTCTCTCTCTCTCTCTCTCTCTCTCTCTCTCTCTCTCTCTCTCTCTCTCTTTCGATCTTTTCATTTCACTCTCTCCTCATCTCCACCTAATTAGCATACAGCCTTGACAACCAGAGCGGGGGAAATGTGCCGCGACCACTTCTGGGCTAAAGAATCCCAGATTCATTCAAAGGAGACCACAATAAGCACACTCTCTGCTTTGTGCTAATCACTGTCAGACGGATGAATCAAGGTGACAAATCGAGGACTCCAAGATGCTTGGGATGTCTCTGAATGTGACAAATTCACAGACAAACGTCAAATTGCGGAGGTGAACACAAGTCTGCTGCAGAGGTATGACAAATAGGGCGAAATGGGAACGCTAATCTGTATTCCTCCTTGAAGAAGGCATTCCAAAAACAATCCATTCAGTACACGTGCAACATTCTCAAGGCATACAGGATACATAAGAAACAAAGAAAACATCACACGTGTCTGACAATGTAAATCTAACCTGATTGGATTGTGCAGGTGGACCATGTGGAACGGTCGCGCCGAGGTGACACAAATGAAGCGGCGACGGGCCGCACTTTGCACAGACCGGATTGCAGATTCGCTTTGGTAACGCACACGTTGCATCATACGAAACAAAAGCAAGTGAAGAAGGCAAAAAAAATATGTTGCTGCCGTTAGGTAGACAATCAACCTTACCTGTCTGGAGAGCAAGCTAAACCAGACGTCCTCTGCGTTAGAAGCCAGTCACTGTGAAACAAACACAAAGTCAAGCCAGGATGCCCATCTCACATGCTTCCCCATTTCCGCCTGACCCCACCCCCCCTCCCCCCGCCCCTCTTCCACTCTACTTACTCCGCATCCTTTTGAATAATGCCGCCCGAGATTTGTGAGGATGTCGTTAATGCTACTAGGTAGAGCAAAGGACCCTCAGCCTTCATTAAAGATAAGCATGGAATAGTTCCTGTACGGCACTCAGAGTAAATCACTTTTCCAGTGGTCAGATTGCAGGGATGCAAGGATTGCAGGGATGAAAGCGATATTTGAACTACTTTGGCATGAATGGCGCGCAAAGGAGATCAAACTATGCACGAGGAAGGAATGACATCAAATGCACACCCGTCAAATTTCTCCACTGTGAGACTAATAAAGGCATATCCAATCCAATCCAATCCAATCCAAAGCTAAGCGAGGAAAGAAGCCAAGGGAAAGAAGCCAGAAGTTTGACTTTTGTTTAGAAGCAGAGTTTATCTGTGAATAGAAGAAACAATGTCTGACTCTAATTCACAGGTGTCAAGGCCAGGGAGCCAAATATGGCCCGCCACATCATTTTATTCGACCTGCGAAAGCAAATCAAGCAGTTCAAGTGCCCACCAAAATTTCAAACTGTCCAACTGTCAGAGGTGTTTGATCGGACACTGTGGACAAAGGCTCAGACACAGAAAGGTTGTCTTTTTACTGCCGGCAGGGAACGCAGTCATTCATGACAGAGGCCCAAATTCTGCAGCCCTCTGCCAAGCTATTTGTTGGGGTAATTCGCCATACAAACATCTCTAAACATTGCTCTGTAATCTTTGTTTAGATTTTGAACTTCCTGATACGTCATATCCTGCTTTCCCTTACATGATGTCGCATTTACATTACGTCACATCCTTTTGCGCCACACACTGTGCGCCGTATAAAATGCTCTCCCTTCTAGTTCTCTCTCTATCGCCATGCTTCCTCCTTAAGCCGACACCGCGATGCCTTCGCTCTCTCCAAGATTAAACCAATTTTCTGTTCTACACCTGGCTCCCTGATGATTTAACCATCCTTTTCCATCAACACCTGTAGAAGTGATGAATCAGGGACGAACGATCAAAATAATCCAACACTATTTATTGAGAGTATATGCAAATTAAAGTGATACATTAATAAAACATAGTTTTCTTGATTAGAATACCACACCCCTGGACGTTCTGAGGACCAACCGCTCTAAGCAATAAAACAGATATTTTTCATTGGTTGTCTTTTACATGAACTGATAAATTTGTAACCTGGCTAATGAGCTCTTCCTGTGAGGGAGTTTCAAGTCCTAAATTACTCCTGTGACGAAGGAGGTAATGAGCTAATGAGCAGTACGCAGGTTAGCGACTTTGTGTATGGACCCGGCAAGTAGACTTTCATTCTGATCGTTTGGTTGGACTTTTACCAATCATGAGGAAAGGAAACCATTCATGTTAACGGTGAGTCCTATCACAAAGTTATATTAAACAATGCCGCGCGTGCGTGCGTGTTTGCAAGGGTGTTTGCCTGCGTGCATGCGTGTGTATGCATGTGTGTGCGTGTGTGTGTGTGTGTGTGTGTGTGTGTGTGTGTGTGTGTGTGTGTGTGTGTGTGTGTGTGTGCGTGCGTGCGTGCGTGTGTGTGTGTGTGTGTGTGTGTGTGTGTGCGTGTGTGTGTGTGTGTGTGTGAGAGAGAGGCTCTCACTGAAAAACATTTCTAAATATTTTACTTTTATGGTTCTCGTAGTCAAAAAGGTTCCCGACCCCTGCGCACTATATAAACCAATATGGATGTAATGCATTGTATTTCGGACAGCCACCCTCATTCCAAGCTCATATAACCCCAGATGCATATAATTTAGGAACTATCTCATTTTTCTGATGAAAGAAGAGAATATAAGGTTTCTTACGCTGCACTGAATGTTTGTTTATGCAGCAAACTCAATATTCTGTGGGACCTGGAATCCTAGTGACAATGCCAAAAACCCTGTCATTGGAGTGGCCACATTTTTGCACGTCTGGCAGTGAATGAGTTAATCTTGATTTCTAATTTGAAAACTAATTATTCATTCATTTATTGTGCGCTCTATATGTAATACATGTGGAGGAGATGAAACATTCTACTGGTTTCCCCAAATTCAGAACAGGCCCCGAGAGGAACTACAATGTGACCTGCGGCCCAAAATGACTTTGACACCCTTGCTCTAATTGACTGAATTGACAGATTCTTTCAATGGGTATCCACCCACGCTGACTTTGAGGATTCCGTCGCAGAGAAACGGCAGTTCAGTTGGAGGTCACTTGTACCCCCGACGCGCAAGGTTTTAAAACTGTCGTCGTACGACTCTGGCGGCATAAGAAAATCCAATTTCAGAGATTTGTAATTCCATAAACCTTATTATTGCAATACAATGGTCGTTGCACCTTAAGGCACAAAAGATGGGCGCACATAGGGAAGGATTGCGTGCGGCAGAGTCGTGGCCGGGATCAACGTGGGGTTACGTGAGGGACACAGAAATGGAAATTGAGCCAGTTGCAGTGAGAAGAATAAGAACACAAGAGAAGCATTGGGCCTTTGACACCAGTGCTCTAGAGCAGGGGTGGGCAAACTTTTAGACTTGCGGGCCACAATGGGTTCTAAAATTTGACAGAGGGGCTGGGCCAGGAACATTTGGAAGGAGTGTTTGTGTGCAAACCTCATAGCACAGTAAGAACACTACAATCCAATTTATTAACTGTCTTTCAAATGTGAAAAATAGCCCTTATGAGTTAATAAATTTGTCTCAAGGAATATGCAAGATATTGCATTTACATTCTATTTCGCAGATACTGGGAGGAGGAAATGGAATTATATTAAAATAACATACGCACTGTGATTTATCAAGATTGCGTCTATTTTTAGTAAGTTTCAATCGAACGTGCAAAGTTAAAGAAATCAACCTTTATTGAAAAATGGAATCACTTTCAACATTCAAAACATATTATTACACAACGCAATACTCAAGCTCAATAATATCTACTTGTGTTAAACTCCGCAAAATCATGGATGGATTGTCAGGACCGCATGCTCCACAAACTCGCCACAGACGCCCTCGCGTTCTCGCGCAAACATTACACGTGTATCGTTGCCAAGCACACAGACAGAGGCTACCTGCAGCTGAAATTTTCATATTCGGCACGACAGCCAATCTGCTTCGTGCTTCGGACTTTCCCGAGCGTTATAAGGTCGTGCATTTGCATATCATTTTCCCAAATAGATGCACAGAACCTCAGCCCAGAAGAAAGATTCAAAAGAAGCTAACAAAATTTGTGACGCTACAAAACGTAAACGTACATTATACCGTGATTGTAAAGTGTACTTGAGAGTTATGAAAGGCGCTCAGTGGATTGTAGCAGACAACGCAACACAAACATTGCATTGTGCACCATGACGACAAACGACAACTGGAGCAAAATCTTCAGCCAGGGATATTTACCGTAAATTACGCAAGGCAGCATTTGTGGTAGGTACATCCGTAATTAAAAAAAAAACATTATACTTTGCAATAATGTTTTTTTGCAATTAGTTGTCAAATTTGTGCTTCAAGTTGTGAAAAATGGGGCAGGCAACTTTATGGCCAGTCAGGCAACTTTTCAGAGTTGTCTGCCCTGTTGTCTGCTAACTTTTTGTCATGAGTTTCAGACACTGTTTTTACCATAATTTGGACAAGTTCGGGGGGCCGGATTAAAAAGCCTGACGGGCCGTATGTGGCCCGCGGACCATAGATTGTTAGCGTCTGCTCTAGAGTGTCTAGTGCCCAACCGCTATATATGAAATTAAGCAAGCCACAGAGTCACCGTAACAGGGGAGTCAAGGCAGGCAATTGCCTCATTGGCCCTCCGTGACACATATGGAAGGATCCGGGTGGGGAACTTTCGGAGCGGTCGCGTTATCCAACATGGCAATCAATGCAAAGTGATTCCATACAAGGCAGGAATTAAATGTCCGCCACAATGGTTTTGGTGGGACTGAGGTGCCAGTTGCAGACACTGGAGGATGCACATTCATTAGATGGGGGCGGGGTCAGACAAGAAGTCTAAAACACTCAAATCGATACATGAAGCTCAAACTTTGGATGAAGCAAGTAAGAATAATGATGGTGGCAATTATGATAATTTGTCTTATCTGAAGTGATCACTGCAGGTTCACTCGCAACCTCCCACTCGTCCGCCGCCTTTAGCGACGGTCGTAAGTTATTCACAACTGCGACAAAACTGCGGCAAAAGGTCAGCGATGACCCGGGGAGCTCAAATTTGATTGCAACAAGGCTCTCTCGTCTCCCTCACACCCGATACAAAATGCAGCATTGTAACAAGAATTTAGTCTTCTCTTAAAGGACAACCGACACCATTTTTTTGTTTCCTAACTGACATCAGAAAAAACGTTTTATAGCATCTAAAATACCCAAAACATGCAGGCTGATATTTTTAATCAAATGCAAAACACCAATTAAAATGACTTAAAGTGTCCCAAAACTGGGACAAAATGAGCTCGGAGCTGGGGAGATTCTGAAAGTACCGCTCCCTTGTTCGTGATGTCACGCCAGAATACTCCTTCACAAACTGCCTTTCTCCAGAATCAAAACAATGGCTTCAGAGGGTTCAGATTCGGAGAAGATGCTTTCTTGTTACTCATCAAGTTATGAATATGATTCAAATAGTTCTGAAAAGGAAAGCATAAATGTTTGCAATCGATTAAAGTCCTTCTGTATCCATGGCGTACAAGCTCCGTTGGAAATGGGCTGATTTGACCGCTGGGAATTTGTGTAAACTTACGCCTTCTTTATGTGTGTTACCGCAATTGCCTGCGACACACAACGATTTACCATCGCGCTATTTATGTAGTTTTTCTTCTAATTTTGCGATCATAACTGTGTTTTGAGACAAAAAAAGTACCCAAAATGCATTGTGTGTCGCTTTCTCCGTCAGGGGCGTTCCCTCCGTGACGTCACTTAGGGCATCGTCATCAACTCAGAAACAAGACTTCCTGAATATTCAGCGCGAGTCTTAACACATAAAATATAGCTATATGTGGTGGAATCTTTGTAAAATGTGCTCAGTAGAAGTCATTTGAAGTGATTTTACAAATTATGGACTTGTCCGGGGTTGTCGGTTATCCTTTAAATAAAGGATGGTGAGTTGTCCCAAGACCAAAAGGGCAGCGAGGCCGTTCTCTGGGTGAGTGGGGGTCTCACTGCGGTAGCTCGGTCGCCACACAAAGGGAAAGCTTTAGGAATCTGATTGGTTCCAACCAAAATGTAGTTGTTTTTTTGTATGCCTCGGTTTACAAGCGAAATTGGGTTCTTGACCAAACTGAGCGCACCTGAATGCACCACTCCATTCCCCTCCCCTTCCTTATGTCACTTCCTCGTGTCTCGTCCCAAAGGGAGCAGGCGTGTTTGTATTGTTTAATCACAATTAAAAAAATGCAGACATTAATTACATTGATTATAATAAGAAATGTTTCAGTTTGTAAACAGGTTTCTGGAACGGATTATGGTCGAAAACCGAGGTTTGACTGTACCTGAAAATACAGGTAACATCCAACTTACAACCGAGTTCTGTTCCGACCAAACGGCCGTAGGTCAAAATGGTCGTAAGTCGAAATCCATTCAAAATGTTGAAGAGAGACTCGGAGGCTAAATGACTCAAAAACTCCACACCTCTGGTGCCATCACATGGTCGATTTGCTGTGCAAGAGTGAGATGCTGGCTGGCCAAAATTGTTGTACACGTTGCTAGCGCGTTGCGGTGCCAAGCGTAGAAGTCAAATTTTAAAAATAGGGTCTGGAGGTCGTCAGTACGGGTGGTCGTAAGTCCAGCTGGTCGTAAGTTGGATGTTACCTGTAGATGCAAACAAGTCACGAAAGATGAGAGGAGCAGAATTGGGTGGTCCCTCCACCTCGGTGGTGATGCCAGTCAAATGGGCCAAAGTCTCTTGTCTTTTTTGGGACCACCCACCCCACCCCAGTGACCATTGTGCTGTGTCACTGACATTCACCGACTGTCACCTTGCGTTCAAAGATGTGGACGCATCCATCCCCAGTGCGTTTATCAATACCGCGTTACCTGTAGATGCAAACCATAATCCGTTCCAGAAACCTGTTTACAAACTGAAACATTTCTTATTATAATCAGTGTAATTAATGTCTGCATTTTTTAAATTGTGATTAAACAATACAAACACGCCTGCTCCCTTTGGGACGAGACACGAGGAAGTGACATAAGGAAGGGGAGGGGAATGGAGTGGTGCATTCAGGTGCGCTCAGTTTGGTCAAGAACCCAATTTCGCTTGTAAACCGAGGCATACAAAAAAACAACTAAATTTTGGTCGGAAACCAAATTGGCCGAGAATCGAGACGTTCAAAAAGCGGGGTTAGACTGTGCCCTTGGCTACAACGACAGCTTGAGTCAACAGCCCCCCAGCATTAGCATGCAATGCATATTCACGGGGGTCACTTGGCGACACATTTCCCAGCCGCTTTAAAAAGCAACGCGTCAAGCGTCTTCCAAATCCCGCATGGCCACTTGCGCATTCACAGCACGGCGGCTGCAAACAATGTCAACGGGTCTCAAGGTCGCCGCTCCGGAGTTTGCGAACGGTTTTGCCCACGCATCAGTGTGTGTGCATGGGCATTTGTACCAAGGGGGACCAGTGGACAGGTGGACTTGGCGGAAGCACCGCCCTCGAATTGAGTCCGCTGGCGTTCGGTGAGAAAAGAGGCCAGTTGATGTGGGGCTTTGCGCTTCCTTGGAAGAGTGCGTCGTAATAAATAATGAAGGCTTTCCCGGAGCTTCCTTATATGCCTGCATCCCATCTTCACGTTTGTCCATCCATCCACCCGAATCGACAATAACAGCGTGGATCGTTGCGCCGGGCTCCCGCATGAATATTTCACCCTCTGGGTCACTTCTCGCTAGACCCCTTCTGTATCATAACTGCTACAGCTTCACGGTAAGTGGCGACCCATCAAGATATTGACAAAACACGGGCAGCGAGTATATTTGCTCGCCAGGAATATGAGCAGGCAGCGACTGCCGTGATCATGGCGAGCCAAGAATCAGAAAACCTTTATTCGTCCAACAAATACATAAATAGGTGTTTGGATCGAGTGGCCAAAAAAATGGTGTCCAATTAATCTTTTCCCGCCGTCCATATTGGAGTTCTGTTTTCTGTTGCGGGCTGTGAGGAATTTGGGGAAGCCATTCGAATGTTTCATCCCCTCTACGTATTACATATAGAGCGCACAACAAATTAATAAGTAGTTTTCAAATCTGAAGTCAAGAATATAGTGATACCTCGGTTTACAAACCCGCTGGCTTACGAACTTTTCGGTTTACGAACGTTAAATTTATGAAAATTTTACCTTGGCATACGAACTATTTTTTGGGATACACACGGAGCTGCCACAATGAGTGATGTGCCTAAATGGCAGCCGGCTTGTTTTGGTCCTCTATTCCCCGCCCCCTAGTCATCGGTTAAAGCCACGTGATTGGTCAAGAACGCAGCAATGAGGGGGTGGGGGTTACAGACAGAGAGAGAGAGTGAAGCCGTTCTCTAAAAAGAAAATGGCTGCTGACTTTTTTTGTCCTCTATTCCCCGCCCCCAGTCTTCGGTTAAAGCCACGTGATTGGTCAAGAACGCAGCAGTGAGGGGAGGTGGTTTAAACATTAAAGAGACAGACGAGAGAGAGAGAGACAGAGAGAGAGAGAG